>NC_044601.1:41753500-42081625 GCF_901933205.1 Camarhynchus parvulus
TATTCAAATGGAATAGCAGTAAAACTTCTGCTCTGAGACAAATATGCTTCCAATGCTATTGCTTGGCAGTGCACTGTTAAAAGCTAGGAAATTTTTCCCAGGGGGAAAAAGAAGATATTAATGAGATACTGAGGAAAAATATTTATTTCTTTAATCTTGTAAATGTACATACTTTAAAAAATCCCCTAAAATTCAAGTTCTCTGAGCTGCAGACTTCAGATAACTTCAGGTTTGTTTCCCATTGTTTGGCATGATGTTAGGCACTGATCCACCTATAGCTATGACAACAAAACTCAGATGACATTAATGTAAATGACAGAATGTCATTGACATACGACCAGACATAGCAAATGGGTGGGAAAACAGCCTAAAATGTCGGTGAGCTGCAAAGGTGAGTTCTGCAGTGCACAGTGGATTTTATCCCCTTGTTCAAAACCATACCAATTCTTTGCAATATTGAATTACAATGAATCTTATTTACAATCTATAATTTGCATTGAAGCTACAATGTCAATAGGATTTGTATATCTATGGTTATTGTGATTCTCTTGCTATTTTGAGTCACATGTTTCCTCAGAGAAGCAGCAGCTGTAAATACAGCATATTTCCTAATCTGTATGTTCAGGCTGGCTAATGTTTTCTTCTTCTTTTACCAGACATACATGTAGCAGAGGCTGACTTTGTTTCAGCTACAGCAGAAATTTTTCATGGCTTTGCTGTATTAACTTGGGGTAGGTTTTTCTTTCTTGGTTCCAGTTGTAAAGAACTGTGACAGGCTTTTTGCTTTATTATTTTGGTGCAATACTGAGAAATACATAACAGTTATTTTGATTCACTTAAAAATGATAGTTTATAGTCAAATCAAATACATTATCATTCATATTAGTGCAGAAAGAGCACTATTATACCACATACTGACACTTACAGAGTCTGAAAGAAAATTCTACCATATTTGCTTGCCTTGTAACTAGTTTGGCAGAAAAGACTTTTTCAGCATATCCAAACAGAGCATGTTTTCTAAACTTATTCTAAAAGTCAGTCTTTAAGATACAGGAAAGATGTCACCGATAATTCATTCATGTGCATGCAGTCCAAGGAACTCAAAGATATTAACAAAGTTTATTTAACTTATATTAATAAGTTTATTTGTAACTTACTAACTAAAAAAATTTGAAAATTATTTATGTGTGAGAAATCTGCAGTGATATCTACCTATCTGCCTATCATCTCTCTCAACATTTCAAATAGTTTCATGTTTACTTTTTTCAGGTACATGTTATGCCGCTTATGAAAAGGCAGTCTAGTGAAATGAAAATAGTGTTTGAAATTTTAGAATTTAAAATGTTTATATTTATTTAAAATTATTTGATATTAACTTTCAAAGTACGCAAAACTTCTGCACTAACAATGAGAAATCTTGAATATTGAAACTCACACCTGTCCCTGGTCCAGAATGAAATTTTGTCCAATCTGGGTGCACACCAGTGAATTCGATACAGGAAAGACAATATTCCTGTAAGAATTTTATTGAAGGAGTTACATCTGTTTGAGTATATTTAGGAACTTGAATGCCAAAATGAATCCTAAGAAAGTTGGATTAGTGACGGGAGGACAAGTTAGGAAGTCCAAGGTACGTGGTGAATACACAATTTCCCATGGCTCTGGAATTTCTTACATGGTCTTTATATCTGGACATATGCTGTCTACTTGCACACATGTAGAATATAATTTTTGGCAGTGAATTTTTATCTAGCCTTTTGTCTTTCATATGTTTTTCATAAGCAAGCTATGTGACTCTCCTCTAGCTGTGAATACATCTAATGTCACATTTTTTGTACACTTTTAGTATTGGCACTTACAGCAAGAATCTGTGGCATTTTTACTAAATTATTTCTTATAACATCCAATTAATAGGAAACCATTGCACAGACTAAGATATTGTTGAATTAATCCTTTAATATATGCTGTTCAAAGTATTATGTAGTTTTTGTACATACATCAGTACTTTGGACAATGAAGAAGGAAGACAGAGACACAACATAATAATCATCAATATTGCATCACCGAGAATTGGTACTGAAGCTTTTTAAACTGTAAAATTACTATCTTATTTTGCAATGTACAATTGTCACTAATTAACCCTGTGGAATTCAAGATAAGTGTATGGACATGTATGCTGCCTCTGTGACACATGTACTAGAGCTAGCAGAATCCACTGCGTAAAAAAATGAGATAATTAAGAAATATTAATGGATTTTATTATACATATTTAGTAAAATGTGTGATGCTCACTAAAGCCATTAAAGATTATGTTGAGAATGTGTTGAGACTGAAAGGTTTGAAGTCTGAAGTAAGGCACCTAATGCTACATTGGTGAGCTACCTGTCCTGGATCTGAACCTACTCAGTATTTTATAAATGGCATGTGTATACTGTAATGGTAAAGAGATATTTACTTATCTTCTGTGGTGGATTGAATATGACTGGACATCAGGAGCCCAACAGCAGCTCTACCACCCCCCACTTTACCTGTACAGAGGCAGAAAAATATAATGAAGGACTCATAGATTGAGATAAGGACAAGGACAGATCATTGCCAATTAGGGTCACAGATAAAACAGACTCAGAGAAATTTATTTAATTTATTATCAATCAAATCAGAATAGGGTAATGAGATATGAAAACAAACCTTAATATATCTGCTCCTCACCCCATCCTTCTTCATGAGCTAAACATCATTTTTTAATTCTCTACCTCCTACCCCTGAGCAGCACAAAGGGATGGGGAATGGAAGTTATAGTCAGTTCATCACCATTGTCTCATTGTTTCTTTCTTCTCTTTCCCCTGCTCCAGTATGAGATCCCTCCCATGGAAGACAGTCCTCCAGGAACTTCTCCAACATGAGTCCTTCCCACAGGCTGCAATTCTTTCCAAACTGTTCCAGTGTGGGTCCAGCCCACGGAATGCAGTCCTTCCAGAGCAGCCTGTTCCAGTGTGGGTGTCCCATAGGGTCACAAGTCCTGCCAGAAAACTCACTCCATTGTGTGCCCCTCTCTTCACAGGGCCTCACTGTCACAGACATTTCTTTTATGAAAAATCCTCTTTCAGGATTTTTCCTGCTGAAGCTGAGAGTTTCAGCAGCAAGACATAAACAATAGATTATCTGCTGCTGTGGAATGCAACAAGTCTGTCTGAATTGGCCCAACTTGCATGTTTATAATTAATGACCAATCCAGAGCTGAGATCTCTCGGACTGTGTCCGAGAGAGCTGGTTTGTTTTTCATTCTTCTTTACTTTCTATTGCTAGGTAGCTAGCAGCTTCTGGAAACTCTCCTTTCTTTTTCTTTTTAGTATAGTATAGTATATGTATATATCATAACATAATAAATCAAGCCTTCTATAATGGAGTCAAGGATCTATGTCTCTTCCTTCACCCAAACTACCATGTGACCACCGTCACACCTCACCACCTGGCAGGAGCTTCTCCATGGAGCCACAGCATCCTTCAGATCTGCTCCCCTATGGACCTCCCCGCTGCAGGGGGACAGCCCTCTTCACCATGGTCTTCACTACAAGCTTCAGAGAAAACTATGCTTTGGTACCTGGAACACTTCTTCCCTCTTCTTCAATGATTTTGGCATCTGCAGAACTGTCCTACACATCCTCACTCCTCTCTACTCTGGCCACAGTTGTTCCTGCAAAATAACTTTTTCCTGCTTGTTAAATATATTATCCCAGAGGCTGATGATGTCCATGGTCTCAGCCATCAAATAGACTGTCTTGGATCTGTCTGGCATTTGCCCTATCAGACATGGGGGAAGCTTCTATCAGCTTCACACAGAAGCCACCCCTATAGCCCTTCTACAAATTCACAGATAACAGATATACAGATATAGTGGAGAATAGAATTTAAACATAAAGTGAACCTAAAGAATTTATTGGTGTTTCTGAGAACCTGCCTGGAAAAGTAAAATCCAGTGCATCAAGCTATTCATAATGAATTCATGAAGAGTAACCCCATGAACTGCAGAGGCTTCATGATTCATTAAGTTAGCTACCTGGCACATACTTAGGCAGGACTGGCATTAACTGCTTAGAAAAGATGGAGAAAAATATTTCCAATGAGTTGATAATGAGTAAGTTCTGTTGTGTATTAGTAACTCCTGCTGAATGGGTTCAGGAAAAGCATATATTACCCCTGCAATGCTTTAGCAAAACATAGGTTGTTATGTAAATTTTCACCTCCAGTGTACTCAGCAAAGCCTCTGCTGACTTTGCTACTCAGTGCTTGAAAGGTCTTGAGAACTACATGACATGACTGCAGGATAAGCAGGTAGACATAGAAGGGCTATATAAAGCATGCAAGAAAACATAAGTCTAGTTTCAAGTAAAGAAATGAAGCATGCTATATCTGTAGAAACAGAAAATGACGAGCGTCAGTTGTCCTGGGATGTCATAAAGTCCCTGGTACTAAGAATTTTTAAAAACAATTTGGACAAATGACTGTTTGAGAAATTACACAGATCAAGTTTTTGATATACCAGTACCTTCAGGATGTACCTTCAGAGCAGAAGCAGACCTTCTGTGTGAGAAGAAGGAAAATCTCAAAATCTTTGTAGCAGGAGTTAAATGTTAATAATACAATTCCTTGTCATTGTCTGTGCGTGTTTGTAAATTGCATAAACGTCCACTTTAAAATATTATATAAGGGTAGCAGGAAGAAAAAAATCCACTTATATAACATTCTGTGGTGTTAGAACAAAAACAAAAGACTAAACTAACAAAAACCAAAACCAAACAAACAAACAAAAAAAAAAAACCCACAACCAAAAAACAGTGGCAATTAAATACTCCCCACATGTGGATGTGGATGTTTCATGCTTTTTGTAAAAGTTTATTTCCCAGTTCAGATCAGCTACAGGCAACTTGGGTCATTTCATTGAGGGCTTTTCATGCATTTAATAAATAACCAAAATTAAATGCTCAAGTGTCATTTAGAATAAACATCCTAAATTTTGAAGAATCAAAATTTGTTCAGAGGCAACTTGTGAAAGACTAGAAACCCTTGAGACTTAATTTTGTCTACAAATGAGAAGTCCTTTTTCCCAAACTCCATTTGAAAGCAGAGCTCATCACAAAACATACGCTTTTGATTATAATAATGAGAAATAGCTGTGAGGCAGATCTTGAAATCTCTTCTGCAGTCAATACAGCATCTGATTGAGTATAATTGGTAAAGGATTCAAGATAATTGCAAGGTATGAAGGAGTAGCAGAATCAACTACCACATTTGCATTTTCAGAAAGAACTTAGTATAAACCTGGATATGACAGAAGTTTAAAGAGGGTTTAAAATTATAATTCTGATAGAATGCTCATTGTATATTCTGGAAATGTGAGCCAAGCACCAATCAGAATTTCATTTCAGCCAGCACCTTGTTCAGATTATCAGATCAAACTGAAGTTGTATTGAATTTCAATGTGCTTGACAGTTGCATTAATGCAATTATTAGAAGGTGTTATTAAAAAACCAGTCTATTTCATTTCAGGGTGTTATAAAATCATTGACAGCAATTGCTAGAGTTGTTAAGTTTATGACTCTGATCAGCCATTTCAAAGTAGATCAAAGATTAATAGTAAAGCTCATGAGAAGTCTGGATTCAGCCATGAAAATGGTAACTAGGTGATGGTAATGATTAGCATTGACATAGGGCATCAGGTCTATCAGCTCTGATGAGGCAGTAGTTTTTATGAACACCATTACTACTCAAATAGTTTTCTTGGGAAGCTGGAGGAATCAGTGGACATTTTCAAAGCCTTGTAAAGATAGCTTTCTTGCAGAAAAATCATACCATTTAATCTATACTTTCAGTTCCTATCTGGAACTCTCATGTTTCCACAAAATGTGTAGAGTAAATAAAAGTGGAGTGCATATTCTCATAGGTCAGTATGCACTACCCTATAAATGTACTTGCTTATTTAAATTAAACAGCTCAATGATTCAGAAAGCATTTCAGCAGACTTAATGTTGTACGTTAGCCAGTGAGTTTCGCACCTAACAAGGAAGGACATAAATTGTCTCATTTTTTCCAAGGATGGCACTCTTTCCAGTCCTGTTGGCACAGGGAAAAAATACCAATTTCCTTTTAGAATTTTACAAAAAGCAAAAAAATGGATATTGGCTCTTGACTAGGATGGCAATAGCCTTTGCCATTATTTAAAATAGATGAACACTTTACAATGAACTATAAGGATCTGATTCAGTATTGTCTTCCAACTTCTTTCCGATGGATAGGCTAAAATCCTAGCAATAGAACAACAAACTAACCTTTTTCTCTCTCTTTTCCCACTGAGCGCTAGAGGGTTTTACCTCAGTAATATCTGCACACATACCCAGGCAGGCTTGCACACTCACTCCCACACATGCATCAAATTCACAGCCAAATTTTGTTTCCTGAGACAAGCACTCATAAATCACAATTAGATCCATCTGTTTAAGGACAATTTGGCTCACAAGACTGAAAATACTGCTGTATACAGTTTACACTGAATGGAACTAGCAGGGCTCATTGACAGAGCTTTAAACTAGATGTGATAGGACAGAAAGACCCATCACACTCACAAACTGTGGGATGACAGGCCAAGGTTAGGGGGATGGGTGCTAGCAAGGGCCCACTGCCAGTGGCTCTGAATGCTAGCCATACTGGGCCACACTTCCAGTCTCACAGAGATGAGCTAGGGACTTCTGGCATAGCAGAAACCAGTAACAGGGAAACAGGGAAAAACAGATAACTGGGGAAAAAAACAGGAAAATATATCAAAGTATTTAAAGGTGTTCCTCCAGGCAGGCAACATGGCCATCAGCCCACCTGAAGTGCAAAAATACACATATTACAGGCAACAAACAGGAGGAGCTGGAAGCCACTCTGCTGCTAGGAAGTTATGACCTTGTTGCCCATACTGAAACTTGGTGGGAGAAACTATTAATGATGGCTATTGGTGGCTGCAGGGTATTCAGAAGAAACTGGGGGGGAAGAAGATATGGAGAGTTTGCCTTCTACATCAAGAGATGGATTAAGTGTGAAGGGCTGCATCTGCAGAAAAACCGTGGGCAGGTCAAAAGTCTGTGGGTAAGAATCAGAAACAAAATCAACAAAGGGATCCCCATGGGTGGTGTCTACTGCAGATGAAGGGAACTGTATTCACAAAGACTTCTTGCTCCAGCTGCTGGATGCATCACACTCACAGGTTCTTGTCCACTCTGATACCTGCTGAAAAAAATAGCACAGGCAATCCAGAGGGCTCAGGAAATCCATGAAGGATACTCTCTTGAGCCAGGGCATAGACAGCAGCCCTACCAGAGGGGATGCAATACTGGAGCTGATGTAGGCAAGCTAATCTTGAACATCAAAACTGCGGGGAGCCTGGGCAGCAGTGATCATGCATTAGGATGCAGTGATCATACATTTGCCGTACTGGGAATACAAGTCAGGAAAAAAGTTATGCCCCTGAATTTCTGGAAAACAAATTTCCAGCCCTTCACAGAAACAGTCAACAGGATTTACTGGGAGACTTCCCTCAGAGACAAGGAAGTTGAACAGAGATAGAAGATTTGTAGGGAAGTGTTCCACTGAGCTTAAAAGCTGGCAATCCCCAGGAGTAAGAAGGCAAGAGGCCAGTATGGCTTAGTAGGACACTGCTGGGCCAACTAAAGGAAAAGAAGAAAATGCAGACATAATGGAAACAAGTGCAGATAACCTGAGAAAAATACAGAGATGAAATACAGTTTTGTAGGGTTATGGTGAGGAAGTCCAAGATGAAGCTGCAACAGAACCTGGCAAGGGACTTGAAGATGGGTTTTTACAGGCATGTGAACCAGGAAAGGAAAGTCAAAGAAGGTGACCCTCTCTGATAAACAAGGGTGAAAAACTGGAAGTAGCAGATGAGGAGAAAGTGGAAATATTCAACAAATTTTTGCCTCAATGTTCAATGGCAACCACTGTTTCCACACCTCTCAATTGGATGGATGGCAGGATGGGGGGTAGGGGAGCAGAGTCCCTTTCACTCTCCATGATATCTGAAAAGTCTTGGCAGACAGGCGAAATCTCAGGTGACTGAAAATAAGGAAAATTTGTGCCTGTCTTTAAAAAAGGTCGAAAGGAGAACTCTGAGAACTGCTGGAAACAGATCCTCTTAGAAGCTATGTTTAGGCATCTGGAAGACAGCTAGCATGGCTTCATCAACAAGTGCTGCTTGACCAATCAAGTGGCCTGCTATGATGGAGTGACTGCAACAGTGGGAAAGGGAAGGGCTACAGATGTCATTTATCTGGATTTCTGTACAGCCTTTGACACAGTATGCCACAACATCCTTCCCTCTAAAATAAGAGAGAGGGGGATTTGATAAGTGGATTGCTAGATGAATAAGAATGGATGGTGACATCCAGAGGGTAGTGGTCACTGGCTCAGAGTCACAACAGACATCAAGGGAAAGTGATGAAAAATGAAAGAGAGCAGGTTTAGATTAGATGTTAGGAAGAAATTTTTCTGTGTGAGGGTGGTGAGGCAAGGGACGAGTTTGACCAGTGACATTGTGAATGTCCTACCCCTGGAAGGTACCCCTGTCCATAGTAGGGCAGTTGGAACTAAATGATCTTTATAGTCCTTTCCTACCCAAAACCTTCTATGATTGTATGATTTGTTTCCAATTTTCAGGTTAACCTATATTTACCTATATTTATCTTTGTGTAATCCCAGAAACTGCTGGGATTAGATAAAACTGAAAAAGAAGTTACATTTCTTATAATTATTTCCACCTCTTCATTACTTAGGAAATTACGTAAGAATACCTATCTCTTCCCATCCTGAATAAACACTTATTTTGAGTCAGAGTTTCTGTGATTTTGTGCAGAGGAAAGAAAATGCTGGATCTAGTGGCTAAAATAGCCATGAGATATGATTTTTTTCAATATCCCAATCCATGTTATATGGATCCTAGCTGCTTCTCCAGAAAGACACTGATCTTCTTTAGATCATGTGATATATCTGTCCATGCAGACATAGGCAGAGTTTGCTTTTAAAAGTATCCTGACAGTAATTCCCAGAGAGGGCAAAAGCATTTAACTTGATGAAAAGACTAAATGTATAGGTACAGTTTCTGTTCACTAGCCCAACCAAAAGTGGTGGTGACTTCCTTCAAAATTCTGTGAAGTAAAAAGAATCAAAGAATCTCATTATCTTTTGAATAGACTATTTTGAATTCTCCAGTTTCCCAGTGAGATATGTTGTACTTCATACTACACAAATCACTCTCATACCAGGTCTACTCTCCTGACAATCTCACAGTTTTGATGGTGTGTTGTTCTTAGACATGGACACAAATACTCACAAGGGTTTAATTTGTTGAGAAAAAACAGATTAACTATCTTGTATTACAGAGCTAAGCCATGGAAAAGTTGCTATGACCTATGGAAAGAGACATTGGATTTGTCTTTTAATCAAGACACGTTTATTTTTCTGACAGTTAGCTCAGTAGCCTGAACTGTCAGTCACGTCAACATAATGAGAATACAGTATGCTACTTTCACACATATAGCAAAACACATTTTGATTTGAAACACATCTGATTCAAAACAGCCAGCATGGCTTCACGAAGAGCAAGCCCTCACTGACCAACCCTGTGGCTGATGGGGTGACTGTATCAGTGGACAAGGGAAGGGTTACAGATGCCATTTATCTGGACATTTGTAAAGCCTTTGACATGGACCCCCACAACATCTTTCTCTCTAAAATTGGATAGAGGTGGATTCAATGTCTGCACTGTTAGATGGATAGGAAATTGTTTGGACAGTGGCATCCAGACAGTAGTGGTCAATGGCTCAGAGTCCCAATGGACATCAGGGACAAGTGATGTCCCAAGGGTGCATACTGGGACCAGTGATATTTAATATCTTCATTAATGACATGAACAGAGGGATCAAGTGCACTGCCAGCAAATTCACAGATGACACCAAGCAAAATGGTGCAGTTGATACACCTGAAGTATGGGATGGCATCCAGAAGGACCTGGGCAAGCTTGAGTAGTCAGTCCATGGAAATCTCATGAGGCTTAATAAGATCAAGTGCAAGGTGCCACACCTGGGTCGGGACAACCCCCGGTGCTAACACAGGCTGGGGATGAACAGATCAGAGCAGCCCTGCTGAGAAGGACTGGGGCTCCGGGTGGATGAGGGGCTGGACTTGACCCAGCCGTGGGCACTCACAGCCCAGAGAGCCACACGTGTGCTGGGCTGCATCCAGAGCAGCATGGCCAGCAGGGCCAGGGAGGGGATTCTGCCCCTCTGCTCTGCTGAGACCCCACCTGCAGTGCTGCATCAGCTCTGGGCTCCCAGCGCAGGGAGGACATGAAAGGACATGTTGGAGCGAGTCCAAAGGTCACCAAGATCACTGGAGGTCTGGAGCACCTTTGCTGTAAAGAAAGGCTGAGAGAAATGGAATTGTTCAGTCTGGACAAGAGATGTCGACCTGATGACCTAATGGCAGCTTTCCCGTACCTGAAAAGAGCCTTCAAGGAAGCCAGAAAGAGACTTTTTTACAAGGACATGTAGTGACAGGAAGGTGGAAGGTGAGTTTGAAGGCTTCAAACTCACAGTTTGAAAAATTGTAGGTTGAATATAGAAATTAGGAAGAAATTCTTCCGTGTAAGAGAGGTGAAGTAGAGGAAGAGGTTGCCCAGAGAAGTTTTGGATGCCCCATCCCTGGAAATGTTCAAGGTTAGGTTTGAATGGGACTCAGAACAACCTATGAAGGTGTCCTTGCCCTCAGCAAGGGGTTTGGATCCAGACGATTTTTTAAATCCTTTCCAAACCAGGTTATTTTATGATTGTATGATTTCTTAAGAACCAAAAGGTGCTATAAGCCTTGAAAGAGCAGTATAATATCTTCAAACAGATGTTACATTAGTCATAAACACCATGCATAATGGTAATTTCCTAGAAACATACAATTAATTTAGCATCTCTGGCAAAACTTTTGAAGAGTTGAATTGAAAATGAAATTATTATTAATCTTCTTCAGTTTTTATCATTTTTAAATGATAACTCAAGAGATCATTCTGCTTCTAAAGTAGTAATAGACCACAGACTTGATGAATTTGCAGGCTAAGAGCTAGAGAAAGTGTTTTTTTCAGAGAAGGATATGGCTATTAAAAACTAAATACAGAAAGTATACGAATGTACAAACAAAAGAGCTTGCCAAATTGCTCAAAGAGAATAGAAGGCTTTAAAAACTTTTCTCCTGAGGGCCATTATCTGGCTTTCTATTGTAACTTCTGTCATCACTTCTTTATTCCCTTGCTTCCCAACCCTCCCTTCCTCCATCCTCCTCCCCTAAGCTGAGGTTTTAAACCACAAAAGTTTCCATAAAATGCCAGATATTCTCCCTCCTGCCAAAAGAGTGATTAAAAAGGGTAAATGTCTATACTTATGCATGCTTGTTGTTCCGAGGACACAGATTTTGCCTATATATAAAAAATGAATGGAAAGTCCAATTGAATAATAGTAATATGGGAAATATTAGCCTTCTTTTGCTGTATACACTTAAAACCAGATGACTTTTCCAATATTTCATGCTATATCTGAACTTATCACCCATGTCTTTAGTGTTTGTCCAAATTTTTTTGTATTTCCACCAAAAAAGAAAAGCAGAAGCCACATGTAAGTTGCTGGCAAACACTTCTGACTTTCACCTCAAGCATAAGAACTAGATAGGCCAGATGGCAAGGGTTTTAAAGGTGCTGAGCTTCATAGTAGTTTCCACTGATTTCAGAGGGACCTCTAAATATCTAGCATACTTCACACATTTAGGTCAAGAGCTACACTAACAGCTTGACTATGGACATTTGAATAGTCACAGTATTGTCAATGAGACTGTGCAGCAATTATACAAATCCCTGTCCCCTGAATGGCTAACAGTGATTGTAAGACAATCAATCTACACTGATTTTCGTATTGTAAGACAATAAACTTGGTATGTATGTAACAGCCAGAGTGCAGGGAAATACATAACAGGGGAAAAAATGTACCATTATATATCATTATGCTAACTGTACAGCAATCTGGAGAATACAATTCCATTTCAGTATGACATCCAGTAAGCACTTAGTTTCATCATGGACTATAAAGTATATTTTTCCACCCCAAATTATATGATTTTTGGCAGAAAAGAGACATTAGCTTCCACCTCAAGCTGTCAGAGTTTGTTTTTTAAAAAATCAAATAATTTCCTTCTATTGTAAGCCACAAGGGACAAATCTGGAAACACACAAGGCCAAGTCTGAGTTAACTTACACCCTTTTCAACTCCATTAACTTCAGTGGTATTGGCCACAGTTGTGAGTAAAGTTGGAATTTGGCCCATGGAAATTACCGTGTTTCCAACATGGTTTTGGCTTTTTTCTTTTACTACACATTTTACAGCCTTTTTAGACCATATTTCTTTATCTGAGAAATATTTGAAAGATACAATATAAGTAAGGGCATAATTAGAAATTACCCAATTCATTTCATGCAAATCCTGGCATTCAAAATAATATGCATATCACTAAATTACAGGCAACATTCTCTTTCAAAAATGGCTTTATTAAATTACATTACATTAACAGAATGCTGTCATTAGCAGAATTTTTCTCAGACACAGAATCACTCTTTATCAGATATGACTTGTTGAGGCACTCTTGAATGCCAGCAGAAGGTTTTCTCTCCGTGGGAAATACATACAGTGAATCCAGCTCCCAGTCCAGTCCAGGCAGTGTTGTGGAAAGCACACACCCAAAACATCCTGAGATTAAGATGCATGAGCTAACTGTCTGTCTATCCATGTTGTTCATCTTTGCTGTTTCCATAGAATTCTCCAGGAACTGTACATGTCATTTAAACACCACAGCTTCTCTCTTATTCTTCATGTTTTTCCTGTACTCTAGAGCTGAGAAAGCAACAGCAACAGCCTCATAGAGAAAGTGCTGATCCCAGTGCAATGAAACTTTATATTTGGGACTGGTTTTGACCACTATATAGAACATTAAAACTATATGTACCTTGACTTATGACCACTATATAGAATATTAAAACTATGTAACTATATAGAACATTAAAAAAAAAGTGATTTTATGATTATATCTCAGTTTTCAAGAGTGTTTCAAGAATCTCTTTCTCTTTTCTAGTACTGTGTGATTTTTTTCTACAAAGCAACCCTACATCCATCTAGGCTGAATTTCCAGAACTCACTTGTTTTTTCAATTTCTCCTCTTCAGAATTTAACTGAGCTTCAGACATAAATTGCTAAAATAATCCTTCACAAACTTCAGAGATCAAGAAGATTTTATCAGATTTGTGTAGCCATTTGCTCTTCAATTTATTAGCAGTGTGAGACCTGTTAACCTACTACTGCCTGTTCTTAACATTTGCAGAAAGAGACCTTTTCTGATCCATTGTGGCAGTGAATGTTTGTGTTTCTTCTCCTGTGTCTTGGAACTGGGCCCACTATAAATATAGTAAACAGTCTCTTTCCCTGAGGGTTTCTCTGAGTTTACAATCCTATTGTGTTCTTTACTCAGCACACTTCTTTGGTTTAAATAATCTTTCTACTGCTACCAGTGTTTCGAAGGTAGTGGTGAGAATCTCATTAATCATATATCCTCTAACAAGTACCTACACAAATGACCTTATAATACCATTGAAATTAGCTGACAGCTAGTAGCATAAATAGATCAAATGGGGGATTAACTGAAAATAGATTTGAGATCTAGGTTTTAGAACTCCTGAAGTCATCTTATTTGCTCAGGAGAGAGATTCTTAAACATTCAGTTCTTCTATGTAATGTAAACATGCACACGCAATATTTCTGTGCACATGTAATATTTCTGGTTTTCACAGGTCAAAGATTCTTGCTCATGACTGCATAAATTTTGAGGAACAGGTATTAAATTCTGGTCCTGAAAATCACCCAGATTAAAAAAAAAAACTCAAAACACTAAGTACACAAAATCTCTTTCAATGTTTAGAAATATGGCAAGGACTTCCCTTTCTTAATTTCAGAGTTGCTAAGTGTAAAAATGCACATCATAGAAGAGGTTCACAAATTTTGCTTCTTTTTACTTCATCAAAGCATCTGAATATTTTTCAAATATTATAGAAATTCTAATAAAGTCTAGACTGTCTCCTATGCTGCTGGGCTTAACCTACCTCAAAATAGTTGGTTGTAGAACTAGAAAATAGTACAGATGTTTGGGATTTTGTTTCACTTTTCCCTTTTATATGTCTCACATGATGAAAGATGATTACAGGAAAGTTAGGCAGATGCTGGATTTTGTGACATAATTTTACCAAGAAGAATGAGTATGCTAAACAGAAAATTGTGTAAGATGGTGCTCAAATACACTTTTAACAGTTACAAAAGAAGTGACAAATTTTGCTGGGAAAATAAATTGTTGATTTTATAGTCTTTAGGCTTACATTGGAGACTAGGCGAGTTGCCTAAAAAATTACTCGAGCAAATGGTGGAGAGGTGCAATTTCTTCATATATGATACACATAACCATTTTAAAAGAAAGTTGAATCTTTACCATGAGGTGGATCTATTCTTTTCCTTCAAAAAATTCAAGAAAAAAAGTAATCCAAACCAAAGTGCCATAACAGTGAAGCTCGCTGTTAATTTTTCTGCTGCTCAATACTGTGGAAAAGCAATCCATTACATCTCAGATTAGACATCTTGGCTGCAGCAGCATAGGATTTCCCAGTGGTCTTCAATTTGTGGTCAGTCAGGAGTCATCTGTCAGCAAGTCCTTTATGCTAATGAATCAGAGCAACGCCATTGTGCTGATAAAATACGTAGTGGATTTGAGATGCAAAGATTTGGGGTGGGGGGAGAAGAGAAGAAATACTGATAAAACCATTTATAGAATGCACTTAAGCCTCACTTGAAAAAAGTTTTAGTATGCATTTCCTGTGCATTTGGGGTAGGAATGCATCTGTTATGGTCAAAGTGAGGAGAAATTAGTGGTTTACAGAAAGTTAAGGAAAATAAACCGAAAGACAACCAGATTTTTTGAGGTTTTTATTCACCTGTCCAGAACCATCTTTCTCCCTAGATGCTTCTTTATAGCCCTGAGATTACAGAGGACACACTGAGGAAGACAATCCTTTTGGCCTACCAAAAAATTTTTTAAAAAGTTTTATGTAATCGCTAAATAATGCATTAAGTGAGGAGGTAAAAACAACATGACAAGAGAGATCATTATGTATACTACCACAAAACTGATGAAAGTGATGATTTTGTGAATAAGGGAAAGGGAAAGGGGGAGGGAAAGGGGGAGGGAAGGGAAGGGAAGGGAAGGGAAGGGAAGGGAAGGGAAGGGAAGGGAAGGGAAGGGAAGGGAAGGGAAGGGAAGGGAAGGGAAGGGAAGGGAAGGGAAGGGAAGGGAAGGGAAGGGAAGGGAAGGGAAGGGAAGGGGAAGGGAAGGGAAGGGAAGGAAGGGAAGGGAAGGGAAGGGAAGGGGAAGGAAGGGAAGGGAAGGAAGGGAAGGGAAGGGAAGGGAAGGGAAGGGAAGGGAAGGGAAGGGAAGGGAAGGGAAGGGAAGGGAAGGGAAGGGAAGGGAAGGGAGCTAGACTGCCTAGTCACCATTCATCATCTTAATGAATAGTAATAAAAGATACCTCAAGCTACATTAGATAAATACAGATGACCTGCAAGAGACGTCCAAAGAGACTATGGAATCAGTTCAGATATCTTTGACAGTGCAGGGTCCTGAGCAATCTGAGCATGCCTTAAATTGAAGAGACACAAGGCTAGATGAACTTAAGTGATCCTTTCCAACCCCAAGTAATTTATAATCTTGATCAGTTAAAGGGTCAGGCTCAGACTATTGTGATAAATGGGCCAACACCTGACTGGCTACTAGACACTAATATGTTCCCCAGGGCTCAATCTCAGGATCAGTTACCTTCACTGTTTTCATCATTGCCCTGAACACAGACTCAGAATGCTCATAAAGTGAGTTTGCCTGCAATATTGAACTAGGAGGAGCCACTTATTATCTTCAGAGCACAGAGGTCTTGAAGAGACCTTTAGAGATTGTAACACTGGGCTATCACCCCTTGTATGAAGTCTAACAAGGACAAAATGTCAGATTTTGCATCTGGAATTGTGTAAAATGGATGTTGTGTAGATGGAGGAATGAGAGGCTGGAACACAGCTCTGCAGAAAGGCATGTGGTAGTTTTGGATGATGCTAAGTTCAGTGTGAGTCAATAGTATGTCCTGGCAGCCAAAAAGGTCAACCACATCCTAGCATCAAGAGGAGTCATTGTCTCATTATACTCAGTATTGGTGGGGTCTCTGTGTGCAGTTTTGGCCTCAACAACAGAAGCAGGATAGAGAAATATGAGAATGTGTTCAAAGGATGTCAACAAAGATGGTGAAAGAACTAGAAGATTTGACGTATGAGCAGCAGCTGAGGGTACTAAGTTTGTTCATCTTAGAGTAGCAGAGGCATAGGGGTGATGTCACCGTTGTCCACAACATCCACCATGAGGGGAAGAAGAGAGAGGGATGCTGATCTCTTTTTTCTCATGTCTAGTGCTGGGACATGAGGGAATAAATTAAAGCCATGTCAAGGAAAAATTTAGAACAGATATTGGAAGAAAAAGGTTTTTTATTGAGAGACTGGTCAAGCACTGAAACAGACTCAGCAGAGAAATGTTTATGGTGCCAAGCCTATTGGTGTTCAAAGAAAGTTTGAACAGTGCTTTCAGACATATGATTCATCTTTTTGGTTGACCTCTGTGGAGTAATAACCTGGACTCTATGACCCTCATGGGTTCTTTCCAGGTCAGAGTCTTCTGTGATTCTACAGTTCTGTTGTGCTTTCAAGCCACTAGCTACTTCACAATTTTACCTGTGACATATTTTGATTCATCTCAGTGTCTCACCTTCAGTCCTATTTACTTTAACAAAAAAAAAATAGCTTAAGCAACAGTACCACTCAGATTCCTTCCTATATTATTCTATCTCCAGTGGTTATCAAATAATATCCCTTTTTTAATGTAATACCAAATGCAAAATTCAGACCAATTTTAAAAAGTGCTGGTATTAAATAAGAGATCTACTGTTTGAAGAGGGAATATGGACTGTTGCTCCTTATTAAAATAAATTTAACCTGGTCAATCTTACGCACAAATGTAAAACATCCTCTTCCATTGTTACCTCCATCTCCTTTCTTTGCTGCAGGAAGCAGGCTTACGCTGAAGGACAGCTGTGAATCCCAGCTCTCACGGGTTCTGATGATATACCCATTCAGACACATTATGCAAATAAGGCATTGCTGTGCAGCTAAATCTGAAGTTGGACCCCACCATCTCCATTCTTCCTCCTCATTCAGCAGCTTTCCATGGGCAAAACAGAGTTTCTCCTGCGTGCTACTGTTGGGATGAAGTTGAAATCCTGCCCTAGGACTCAGATAAGGAAATGCAAATTTTTGTACAGCTCAGCCTCTCCTCTTTCCTAAGGGTTCCTCAGTGATGCACATATTTGGGGGTAGTTTAGCTCACTTTTAGTCTCTGGTTCCTGGGGACAAATTGGATGTCTGTTAGAACAGGAAAGATAAAAATAACCTGATGTTCACTCTTGAGGGTTGAGCTGCACACCTACTCTTACTGATGAATAAGTCAAATACACATATCATGGTGTGAGCCAGGCCTGCTACCAGGGTTTACCCAGTGTTGTAAAACCCATGAACTTTAATTTCTACCACAGGTTTAGCATGCCCTGTATTGTACTCTCTCTAGTCCCTTTCTACAGTGTCAGAGCTCCAAGAGCCGGAATAGCAGTGCTATTTGCTCAGCACAGTCCACAGGCTTTACTAGAAAAGAAAAGTTTGTGAGGCAGTTTTCTCATGTTGAGGTTCACACAGAATTCAGATATCTCATGTCCTGAATAGCTCATGAAAGAGCTACCTCATGAAAAATAATACTCTATTAAATACTAGCATCAGTCTTAAAATATCACAATATCATAAAATATCACACTAGGAGAATGATATAAACATTTCATATACATGAAAACTGTGATAACCTTGTGTCTTACATAAGAAAGACATGAGCTTCAGAGTTTGAATATAAATGGTACATAAAAATGCTACATTTTTTTATTAAAGTCTTCAATCAAGGATTAGATAACTAACTCCCCTATCTAACTACCTACTAGAGGTAGTTAGATAACTACCTCTAGAAGTTTTCATCTTTCTCAGCATTTCTGAGAAAGTTCAAAATTAATCAGGTAGTGTTAAAGTGCAGTGGATATTAACACAACATAGGAAGAAGAAGACGACGAAGATCAGGAACAATGAAAATATAATGTTCAGATTTCTAAATTCTATGCCCCTCAACTGTTAAGACTATCCTCCTTTCCCAAAACTCTTATGTATATGTTTGCAAGAATAATTATTCTTGGAAGATGTATCAGTATCATTATTGTGATGCCAGTACTCAGGCCAGGGCCTCATTAGTGAACTCCTCATTTCCCTAACCTCCATAGCAATTAACTCTGTCTTCCATAAGATGTGCTGGAGCACATCTTCAGGGTGTTCTTTCCTTCTGTTTCTCACAGATGGGACTGTCCCGCAAAGGTGTCTTTTACTGAGGAAATTCCAGATGAGAATTAGAGTGGAAGTGCTGTGCAGAGCACATCCAGGGGATGCAATCAGCCTGAGCATGCTGCTCCCATCTCCATAAAGATACACTGGGCACATGTAGCCTGCACAGAAAGATGAGTTTGATGCACCCTGGATGTGCTGGCCACACTGAGATGATACAGAGGAAGTGGGGCCCTCCCATGACACCCATCCATCATGCTGATGTGATTGTCCTGCCCCCACAGTGAATTCTATGACACTGACCTTGTAAGGGAATGCAATTGCACAGGCCATCTTCATAAGTCTAGTAGCCATTTGCCCAGACTTCCTAAATTCACAGCAGGCAATTTGATTGTTACTTTCACTGAGATGAATCCAAAACTTCTGGAAAATATCTTCCCTTTTTGATGAGAAACAATTTTTATTGTCATCTAAAACACCTTTACTTACCACAGTCTTAGTGTATGTAGGGCATTTATACTGTTAAAATAACATCTCATCAATCTTTGAAAGCAGCTTTTCATCTATTTTTACTTTCACTGTTTTTACTGTGATGAAAATAAATGGAGTATAACATCTGCCTTTTCTTTGTCTTGTTCTGCATCTTCCCAAAAGCAAAACCCAAGGTCTTATATTTTCCCAACTCATGAACTTTCACTCCTTTCACATTTGAATGTGGCGAAATTGAGAGTATGTACTGTCTTACATACAAACAATGTGCAGACTCATATACACACACATACATAAAGCTTTTGTACTGAGGTAGAGGCTGCTTGGTGAAATGAATAACAGATCACAACAGATCAAAGAACATGCGGCGCACAAGTATATATGCCTTAATAATGTGTGTATTATCAAGAAATATTTTGCTGGAGCTCACCCACAATAGTTCCTTTTTTGAGTTCCTTGCGTTCTATGAGATTCTTGTATGCTTAGAGTACAATTCTGTTCCTCAGGACTGAAAACTATAAGGTTTTTTTCATTAGCTGAAGCTCCTTTCTTTAAGTGATGCTTTCTTAAACCACTGTTTCAGGTATCACTGTTGGCAAAATAGGTATGGTCATTATAAAGGACTGCAATAGAACTTCAAGTATTTATTGCCATCTGGAAGAAATTTTGTGGTAACTTTACATACAGCATTCAAATGATCTTTAGGAGGTCCCTTTCCTTCCTAACAACACCCTAGGGTGTATAATCCATGCTTTATAAACTCACAACAGATGTCGGATAATCTGAAGCAGCTGTAGGGAGCCAGCTAGATATTTGTGACCAGTTCTGGTCCTCTGTTTAAAAAAAAAAAAGTATGTGAACCTACCTATGAACAGATAGACAAATTTACCAATATATTTGCACATTCACACAGATATATAATAACATCAAGGTCACAGATTCAATCTCCTTATGGGCATTCACTTAAGAATTGGATTCGATGATCCCTCTGGGTCCCTTCCACCTCAGACTGTTCTGTGAAACTCTGTGAAGCTCTGTACATGTGCATTATTATTACATATACATTGCTTACATGTATGTATATATTTATTATTGATGAAAACTTAACAGAGTGAAGAAAGAACAGAAAAGGGCTACTGTTTTTCTCATTTAAACCTTGAAAATTAAGAAAACTCTACAGAGAAAATATTCTTACAGTAAAAATAACACAGAAGACACTGCAAGTCATGTCTATATAACCTCCATCATTCTATATCTTCTAGATACACTGGACAAAAATCTCCCAGGAAAGACAACCATCTCACTGATCTCCCTTGAGCTTGGACTAGACTCTCCCTTGAAGATGAATTAGAACTTTAAAATTAATGGCAAAACTGTTATAGCCAGCTGCTCCACCAAGAAGATGGAAGCCTCTGAAGTTATTTTTAATTATTTTAGGTATTTTGATATAGGTCATTAGAAATTATGTATTTTACTTAACCTGTTAATTTAGTAAAAAAAAAAACAAAACCAGTGTAGTCTCATCCTCTGGAGTCTTTGCAAGAGCAAATTGCATGAATATACTAGTGGCTATTTTTATCCTTTCAGGCATATGCCTGCAATTAAAAATAAAATTTTTTTAAAAAAGAGGAAAATAAAAGCTGTAATTCTAAGCTTCTGCAGAATACTTCTGCTTTGCCACTACTACAAAGTGGTACAAACTACTAGTACTTCACACAAAGTATATTGTTCTTAGTACCATCGATTTTTTTTCTGCATTAGTGAAATTGGCAAACCCTTGCTTGAAGTATAAAATAACAAAATGGGTTTTCTAACATACAGTGGATTTATCATTACCTGAGCAGTCTGACCTAATGTCAGTGTGCTATAATACCAAAGATACAAGCAAAGTCCTAGAGTGTGAAGGAGTTTGGGTTTTTTCATTCTGTTATTCAAATGTTTCTACTGAGAATTTGTGATTTCATGCTGCGTTGTTTCAGCTCAGGCAGAGTTAATTTCTTCCACTGCTGTGTTTAGGGTACAGAATGAGAATGGTGTTGGTAATGTTTGGGGGTTGGTAATGTTTGGGGTTTTTGCTAAATTGTGTTTATCCTAAATCAAGGACTTTTTTCCTTTGGCTCATGCTCTACCAGTGAGGAAGTGAGCAAAAGGAACCAAGAAGGAACACATCTGAGACAAGTGACCAGAACCAACCAAAAAGATATTCCACACCACAGAACAGCATGCCCAGGATATAAACTGGGGGGAGTTACCTGGAAGGGGCTGATCTGGGTCCAGGAAGGTAGGTCTGGCATCAGTCAGTAAGTGGTGAGCAACTGTACTGTGGATCACTTGGTTTTCCCCCTTTTTATTATTATTATTTTAATTGTTTATGTTATTTTATTTTCAATTACTAAACTTCACTTATTTCAACATACAAGTTTTATTTCAATTTTCCTCCCCATTCCAGTGGGGTGATGGTGGAAGAGAGGCAGAGTTGAAAAAGTGTGGTGTTTCATCTTCAGATGGGTTTAGTACCGTGACACATGTTCAGTGAGATGTTCCAGATTCTCTCTGCTTATCTCCTTCTCTTAAGCAACATTTAAAAAATTTATGTATATTTTATCATGTGATCTCACTAATCAGAAACAGACCGCCAAAGAGTTTTTTTCTCTTTTTGTTTTCCTGATGAACATTGGAGGTCTATAACTACAGAATTTCATTCTCTGCAGCATAAGGAAAATGCCATTTGGCTAGGTTTTTACCAGATACAATATATCTGGTAAAAAGTTTTGCTACCTTTGCTATCTTTTGGACTTAACTGAATGCAAGAAAGAAATCCAAAAACAGTCAATAAGTACATATTTCACCTACAATTCATATTCGTCTTTTCTCGTTGCACTCTTATTGGGCTAATTTGGTTTCCTGCATCTCCTTCTGATTTCATGACAGCAGTCTTGATTTACTTTTGAAAAATAACTGAACTTTTTAGAGAAATTGTGTCTCAAAGTCAGGTTACCTTCTAGTTACATTGAACAGGTCTGAATTTAGTATCTCCTCAAAATACTGAAAGATATTCTATGTTTGTTTATTTTATAAAACAGAGGATCCTAATTATAACTAACTCTTTTGGAGTTATTCTTATATGTTTACATGAAATCTTACAGAGATAATTATTTCATTCTTAATAACTTTCTGAATAAGTTTATTTATTTGACAGACAAAACTTTAATTGAGATCTATAAGATGAAAATGTTCTTCTGTTCAGTAGTTCTTACACCAGAGCATTTTTAGTTTCCTGAAACAGTAGACTTTATTGAAAACCCATCTAGTAGTACTGCAGTATGCCTAATAAATCCTTGCTACTCAGACAAGCATCCCCCATATTTCAGGAGAGCACAAGGGAATACAATAGCCATTCTGAGGGTTTTCTGTGGGTTTTCACACCTGAGAATAGCAACGTGGTACTAGGGGTATGGCATAGGAGAGTACATGGAAGAGCATATAAGTAGACAATTGTTTACAGGAGATGTAATATGTATAGAATATGATGATTTGTTGCCGCTGTTGGTTTCTCCCTCACTATATCAACTATTTCTGCCAAAGAATACCCAGTTTTTGTCAAAAGTATTTCACCATCACCTCATCCTTATGCTCTTTTACTGAAGAGTAGTCAGGAGTTTAACAGAAGTAATTTTGATTGGATGTGCCTTTATGTTGTTCCTGAAGAGCATTTTGGATAACCATGCTTTCTTATCCTGTAGTCCAGTTCTTTCTATCAGAGCAGCTGGGTGCTTTTTATTAGCTCCTTGATGGACACACTTCTAGTGTGCTCTAAACTTTGCCAGTGGTGAGTGTGTCATCATTAAGAGAAGTGAGTAATACTACTGAGAGGGACTGGAACAATGTTATTAATATTGCAGTAAAAGGATGATCAGGAAACCCAGTTAAGATTACAGAGATAATTACTCTTTCCAGCATTTGCCTCCCTGAAGGTAATCAGCAGAAGCAGCTGTCAAGGAAAACATCAACAGATCTTCCTGTCTTGCATTCAGTGACTAATTCCTTGGCTGCTGACATGTTCCTGGAATGGTAAGAAGAGACACAAGCATTTTCCTTTCCTTCTCAACCAGACTACACCTTTTCATCAAAAAAATACTATGGCAGCAGCACATATTGGACATGACAGCAACATCTAGCCCCTTGCTCCCACAAGCTTAGTACCTAAACATACAGAATTTGAACCTGGGTATGCCACACCACAACATAACCTAGTGTCTGACAGTAAACCTGCCATCTCCCAAACACAGCTCATCAGCCCTGTCTAGTCCAGTAATAGATAATGAGCCAGAAAAAAACTTAATCATAGAGCATGTCAAATCTGGACCCTCATCTAGTTTGACTGACATTTGAGCACATACCAGTAAACCTATCTTTGTTACCCAAGTTCTGAGTCCTGAGCTTTGCGCAATCCCCACTTCATCTGCCACACATACTAGTCAGTACAGCACACTAAATTTTACTCACACCAGTTCTGCCACCAATTTAAACTCAATGACACTCATTAGCCCCTGAGTTTATGTGGGGGACCAATCATGAATATAGTCCTAGCCCTAACTCAGTAAGAGAATTTGGACAGGGCAAAAAATCCAGTTCACTGAGTACTGCTGGACCAGACTCTTAAATAAACCCCAACCTCAATAAGAGCTCTAGTGATACCTGGCAGGTCAGATTATAACAGCACAAGACTGGTCAGGTTCAGCTCCAATGTGAGACCTTGTGTCCTTTCTTGACAGGCAGTATTCCTAGCCCTTAGCACCTGCCAGCCTGAGTTCTAAGCTTCCTAATAATGCTAGCATTAGATACATGGGTATCTCAGCCCTACTCACCTCACCAAAATTAAAAAATCCTATATATATCCAATATAGTTCTTCTTGTCTTTGCTTCTGTACTAATCTTACAGTGATACCTCTACTTGATTGAACTCTGTGGCCTTTGTTAGATCTTGTATGAATCTACTTATCGAAAACTGTTGGACCAAGCATGATCCTATTCCCAGAGCTCAGCTCAAAGCTAGTAAAGGAAATTCTCCATATCTTTAATTGAAATTTAGGCATCTGATTTCCCCCCAGACAGTCCATTACCACACACTTTATGGAAGAAGTGTACCTCTTTCTCCTTCTTTTCTGCTTATTGCCTTGTGGTTCAATTGCCAGCAGGAAAAGGAATGGGGAAAGGACAGAAATACAGGCAAGTCTGGAGTAAAGAACAAAAGGAGATTTCTTCTCTGTTCAGCTTCTATGTCTGTAAGCCACAGCTTTTAGTACAGCCCTGTATCTGTCTTACACCTCTGAACAGATAATGTTACCAGAACATGACCAGAAAAATCCATAGGGAAATAAACCATCATGTTTTAACAATTTACTCTGGTAGAAAACTCCAAAATTACTGTAATTTAGTGTGATCCTTTTATCTAAACTCTAGCACAAACTCTATCCTTATCCTTAATGCACCGCTGGGTCATAAGACAGCCAAACATGAAAATGAATCTGCTGTTCAAAGTCCACTTTGGGAATTGATTTTAGTGGAAATCTTAGAATACATTACCTTCAAATTTATGAAATCTTGGCTCTTGGTTAGCCAATGTGCAGTAAAGCCCTACAGAAGTGCAACTCATAGTCTCCTTAATGGCTACCATTCTTAATAACTTTGGTAATGAGGCTAAATTTTGTTCTACATAATCTGTTTTATTGAGCCCTAAATAAAAAGTCAGCTCTAACCCTATTTTCACATCTGCTGTTGGCTGGCAGATACAACCTACAACCCACAACCCAGATTTGAGAGAAAATCTTTGCCATTCTGGAGAGACAGCCAGAGGCCAAGAAGCAAGATATCAAGTATCCCAGGTGAAAACAGTTCCCCTTGTTTACCCAGCTGAACTGAGTTGACAGTGTTAGTGACATTACATCTACTACAGTATAGGTGAACCATGATTTTGCACAATGTTCAGTGCTAACACGGTATAACATTTCCTATTTCAGCCATGAAAATACTGTCTGGTATCATGCTATTCTTCCTTTTGGGTTCTGGCTTAATCTGTCATTTTTACAGACATTTTAGGGAGTCCACTAATTCCCAACCATAATCCCAAAATTAAATTAGGTTCATTGGTATTATGTGGAATATCTCATCTAATTTTTACACTGAGAAACCAAGTGGTTCCTCCTCTAAATTTATTTTGTGGCATAAATTTTAATTGTGCTCATACTGTCACACTGAAGAATACCCATCTCCAAAACTTAGCACTAGGCAAAGGCTTGATTAGATCAATATACTCAGAGCGGTGAGAGTCTTAATTTTTCCCCGGGAAACCTAATAACCAATGGCACGCTTACTGTCATTCCAGAACTTCTCATTTACCAGTCCTTAATTTACACTAACATACCTAGGCTCACAGTTCAATCATATGAATTACATGCCAAGACAGAAATTAATCACTCCCATCTTAAACCTGATTTGAAATCTAATTTCAAATGCTGCATTTGTCTCTCTCAGAGCTTCTTGTTTACAAAAATGTAACAAAAGCCTGGGACTGTGCTGATACCCCGTGAAACACCTAGAATCACTTGGTCATGCAACTGCAGTAGTCCATGAGCAGTCTTCTCTATCCAGTTTCCCACCCAAAGCAGACTCAACAGTGCATTCAGGCCAAGTTGCTCAGAGTTCTATACATTCTGGAAGCCACCAGGGACACATATTCCAGTCTATCATGTTTTTCCTCACTGTGAGTGATTCTTCCTTATGTCCAGCCTGAGCCTCCCATGTTTCAACTATTGACTGTTGCCTCTTTCCTCCCACATGTACCACTGTGAAAAACCTAGTCGTGACTGCTTGATCCTCTCCTGTCAGGGACAGAGTTGCTAGTAGGTGCCACTGTTATCAACACTGCTCCTGGATGAACCAGCCCTAGTGCTACAACCTCTCCCCACAGGATACGAGTTCCAGGTCCTACCAGTTTGGTAGCCTACACTTGATTGCATCATATTGCAGGGCTAGTATAACCCAAGTGCCAACTGAAGAGTCGTATTCACTTTCTTTGATCTACTGAATATATTCCTTTTGAGGTAGTCCATGGTGCTGTTTGCTGTTTGCTGACTGCCAGGGTTCACTGCAGGCTCAGTTCAGTCAGCTTCCTCATCAGGATGTGCTAAAATGCATGATTTACTGGTGGACTTGACAGTGTTCGTTTTGTTGCAAAAACAAAACATGCGCAACCATGAGTGCAAGAATACTAACTATGGGTCCAGTTGCATTCAAAAGAACCAGTAAGGTAATGTATTTATTAAATGCAACAGATAGAGTACTTTGGGATTTTTGTCAATATACACATTAGCTGCAGGATGGCTATCTTGGTTTGAAAGACAGGTGTCTGCTAAGGAAGGCAGGAATGGGAGTTGTAAACCTCTTCCCTTCGAATTATTTTAATTTTGAAAATGAAGGGTCTCTCAGGCAAAGATATGAGAGCAGGAATAACAGTTCTTTACTAGTATGTATGATAAAGCAAACCAACAGCAGCAGCTCGGCACTGACACCAGGCAGAGCCCAGACCCGGTCCCCGCCCTCTCTCGGCTGCAGGCGCCTTCCCCGCCGGTGCAGTTCCGCTCCCAGCCAGCAGGGGCGCTGCTGGCTCCCGGCGGGCAGGGCGGGTGCGGTGACTCCCCGCGGCTGCAGGGGCGCTGTGGCGCAGGCTCGGGCAGACGGGCAGGGATGGCGGAGAGGCTTCGCTGCACAAACCCCGGGGGCAGCCGATCCCCGTGCCCCAGCAGGACTTACGGAAACAGCAAGCTGGGCTGGCAGGAATAAGCAAAAATCCTGAGGTGGCAGCCAAGATGTATCAGAAGCTCTGGAGCGGTGGCTGGAACACCAGGACATGCAGGGGGTGCAGGGCTACAGTGCAGTGAAAGCTCGGAGCGGTGCTGAAGAAGCGGCAGGGATGGGAGAGGGGCAGCCCGGCTCCCAGCCAGGGCAGAGAGGGGTGAGTCAGGATCCCGGGCACCCGAGCAGATGGTGATAGGTCCCTCTTTTAGTGAGGTGGGTGATAATAAGGTCTCAGTTCAGTGGCTGCTCTCATGAGCAGAGGCTCACCCCATGGCAGAAGCAGCTCTGGGCTGGGCTCTGGCAGTAGCAGTGAATTCCCTCCCCTAAGCAGCAGCTCTGACTGTCCTTATCCAAAGCCGAGAGAAAGAGAGAGAGAGAAAACAGCTTCCGCAGCCCCATCTTTTGTCAGCCCAATTCTCACAGTATCTCTACCCCTCAGAGAGAAACTCCCAGATAAGAGAAGTGCAACCAGATGGCCTCCTCCCCTGAGCTTGGCCACTACTTTTGGGGTTTTTTTTAAGTACCCAGTCATTAGTGTTTCCTAGCAATTTATGGGAAAAAATTCCCTAAGTAAAAAGGAACAAAAGGAAAGGAACCTAACCCCCAACAACAGCTATATCTATCACTAACAATATTAATGCAATCACAAAATTAATTTCCCAGATGAAAACACTTGGTGTAGATGAGGATAAAAGACTTAGTGAAATATGCCCCTTCCAGGGAGAGCAAGGAGGGAAAACCCATCTATCTGTCCCTACAAATTCCATGTTGAGTTCTCATCCTCCAGTTAGGTACACTCTGGGTGGAACTGTGGTCAAAGTTTTTGTTCTTCATAGTCACATTCTATGGAATATGTATGATGGCTATTTTGGGAGCAGTTGTACAAAACATTCCTTGATATGAACAGAAATAACAGGACCACACAGCTTTCACCCCACTTTGTGCTCCCCTCTGATGCCATGGCACCACTTATCTCCATCTGGTTTCAGTGTCCATTCAGATCACCATTGGCCCCATCGTGTTTGAGCTTTTATTTTCTTCCCAGCTTCATGCTTCCAATAGTTGAAATAAGTCGATCTAAAGATCTTTTCCAGCTGAAAAGAAAATTATTCTAGGCCCCAAAGGACCTCCCCTGCAGAGTTACTGCCATGGCTGACAGTGGTGCAGTACTCCACATCTTTTGATTTCGTGGGACAATCAATCTAGTCCTCTCAGATGTGCAGCTCTGCTTCTTTATTTTATGGACTGTACCCCTATCCCTCTCTTGTTCAAAACTTGATGAAGGCTATTTCACTTTGTCATCTAGGCCATCGACAAGGATGCTAAACAGAACAGATTCCAGGATACACCTAGAGAGCTTTCAACCTCAACAAGGATTCTGACTCATTAACCTCTGTATTGATTAAGCCAATTTTTCACCTAGATAGTAGGCCGACCACCTATATTTTGACACGCCATGCTGTTTACCCAGATTTTACAGGAAACTTGATCAAAACACCTGCAAAAGTCAAGATTCACCTCCTACAAGCTAGAAAATAGCTCCCTCTCATCCACTTACCTGACTTTGTCCTGATAAATTCACATTGGCCATTTGCAGAAGCCTTCATTTCATGCATCCAGAAATGGCTTCCAAGACCACTTATTCCATAATTTTCCCAGACACAAGAGTGAAACCATCCAACCTGTAGATCCCTGGAATGTTTCTCTTGCAGGTTTTGAAGCTAGTGGCTACATTTTCCTTTCTCCAACCATAACAGATTTTGTAAGAATTTCAAAGAAGGCCAAGAGCAGCAAGTTCTCTTAGCATTCTCAGATGCATCCTGTTTGGTCTACTCTTGTATGAGGCAAGGTTAACTGAAAATTCCTTGGCTAGAATTACAGTCTGTCCTCACTTCCAGCTTTTGTATAGACCTTTTTGCTATCTCAATCATAAGTTCCCTGTTTAGCCACACCAATCTCTTGATATGTCCGTATGTTTCCCTGAATGTTGAGATAGACCTGTCTTGAAGGTGGAGGATGTTGTCCTATGCAATTAAATTTCTTTGTCCTTCACAGATCTATCCCAGTTTCCTGAAGAGCTTTTTTTTCCTTCCCCTGGTGTCCAGGGACCTGGTCTTCACATTTGATTTCTTCACTCCTGTCAGGACCATGAAATCCACTATTACTTGTTTCTCACAGCCATAGTTGCCACTGCTCATAATTTTCAGTACCAGTTCCTTCATTCACGAGTCACACCATTCATGAGCATCACAACAAACTGTCCCATCTAGAATCTGAGTTAAGAAGTACACTGTCGTCGGTTGGACACAAGGTTTTCGGGGTGAAGGAAGAGACAAGATGGGCTCCATGATCAGAAGGCTTGATTTATTATGTTATGATATATATATATATATTACATTATAACTATACTAAAAGAAAAAGAAAAGGAGAGTTTCCAGAAGCTGCTAACTACCTAAGAATAGAAAGTAAAGAATGATCAACAAACCTTGCTCTCTCGGACTGTGTCCGAGAGAGCTCGGTTCTGGATTGGCTATTATTTCCAAACACTCAATCTGGGCCAATCCAGAACTGACCTGTTGCATTCCACAGAAGCAGATAACCTATTGTTTATGTCTGGTTGCTGAACTTCTCAGCTTCAGCAGGAAAATCCTAAGAGAGGATTTTTCATAAAAGAAATGTCTGTGACATCTGACTCTTTTTTATTTAATTAAATTAAAAAGAAAAATGTTTGTAATTTTTTCTGCTGAGTCATGCAGAGAAAAGAACAAACACCTGACAGGTTATCTGTTGCCAATCAAACTCAATCAAGTGCTTCTGTGGGATGAACAGGGAATTTCTTCACCTATAAAACATAAAATTCTATGATATCACTAAAACAATCTTACAATATAAGAAAATGCAAAAACAATGCAAAACAAAGTCCAAGTCCCAACAGCTGAGTTTCAGGAAAAAGTCCATGGACTGAAGATGTTCTTCTTTGCCATATCTGAAAGTCTCTTTTGGTCCTGAAACAGACTTGCTGCAGAGAATCCATCAATAGTTATCAAACAGTTCCAAACAATTTTTTAAAAAGTTTCTAAAATGTCTTAGACACAGCCCTTTATTGAACAACTTGGGCTGAAGCTAAGTTTTGGCCCTTCAATGCTTTTTGAGCTGCTGCTGCAGGTATTTCAACCCTTTTTTATTAAATTTTTTTTTTTTTTTTTAAACAGCAAGCAGCAGAGGGGCCTGAGAGAGACCCTGGGGGGCCAGGCCCCTCAGGCAAGCTCTGCATTAACACAGGCCACCACCCAGCTGCTAGTACAGTGGCAGTGACCAAACGCCTCTGCTCCCCAACACCACCGACACATGCCAGCAGTGAGGGAATAGAAGCACCCCCGAGAGTCTCCGCCTCGGGTTTAGGAACATTTGTTCCCCAAAGCAAGCGAGCCATGAAGGCTTTCTGCGTCTGCAATGCAGATGCAGAAGGTGCTCTTCCCATCATTGTCTTGACAACACCCCCCTTGGGCTGCAAACCAAAGGCAGACCCCTTGGGACCCACTGTCCCCTCGCCACTGGGGCGCACGAGGGGTGTCAGAGATGACAAGCTCCAAGGAAGGACCCCAAACCCCCCAAAAACGCTAATTTTGAAGGCAGGGATCTTGGCTACACCAGCATTCAGCTGACGAGCAACACCTGCTCCACGGAAAGGGAGGCTGAAGCCCTCTTCCCTTGTCCCAGCTCCTCCCGCAGGGACAGCCCTGGGACAGCCCGAAAAACTCGGGGTGGGAGCCACGCTGGGTGCAGGGGACGGGGCCTCCGAAGGTGCCAGAACCTCTGGGGTGGGCAGCTCTGAAGGCGGTCTCGTGGGCCCATCGCCGCACTCGGCGTCATCCTGGACTGGAACCGAGTCGGCGGGAGACAGTTGGGCTGCTGGGGGGTCTGGTTCAGCCGCAGAAGGTGGTGGGGCCGGCCCGGGAGGGGCCGGAGGGGGCGGCGGGGGCGGTGAGTCGCTCTTCTCAGGTGCAACCTCCGACCTCGGCGCTGCGGGCAAAAGCGTAACCGCTGGAGACTCTGGGGCCGGCGGGAGCCCGTCTTCCACCGGGACGGAAGCAGCCGCGGTCTGCAAAACGGCGGCCGGGCCCGGGAGACAGAGGAGGAGGCGGGCGGGGCCGGCCGGGGGGGCCCGGGGGCGGCGGGGGGCCGTGAGTCGCTCTTCTCAGGTGGAACCTCCGACCTCGGCGCTGCGGGCAAAAGCGAAGCCGCTGGAGGCTCTGGGGGCGGCGGGAGCTCGTGCCCCGCCGGGACAGAAGCAGCCGCCGCGTCTCCATCGTCACCAAACAACGCCGGGCGCGAGCGGGGCCATGGCCGGTGCCGCGGCCCGGCGCTGCCGCCGCCGGGGGCCGCGCAGGGGCGCCGGCTGGGGCGGCCCCCGCGCTTCGGCAGGCGTGGCCTCGTGGACCGGTGCCGCCCGCACCTCTGGGCAGGGCGGAGCCACGGAACCGGCCAGAGCGGGGCCGGCAGCACTGGCCGCGGCGGTGGCGCCGTGGGCAGAGCCATGGCCGGCACTGCTGCCGGTGCCGCCACCGCTAGGGCCGCACGGGGTGGCACCTGCCCCCGCGGCGCCGGCTGGGGTGGAGTGTACGGGACCGGCTGGAGCGGGGCCGGCAGCGCTGGCTGCCCCCTCTGAGAGCGGCAGGGGGAGGGAGAAGGTGGCCCCATCTGAGCATGCCCCGAAGACGGAGGAAAACAACCTGCAGCTCCGGGCGAAACTTCGCCCCCCCCGCTGGGACGGGGGGGCTGGGAAGCAGCCGTTTGTCCCCTCCGAAGGGTCGTTCCCCCGTGAGTCGGGGGAACGGGCGCCTGCCCCTCGCTTCCGTGATCCAGGGAAAGGCAGCTGCTTTTCGTTTCAAAACCGGGAACAATGCCATGAAGACGGGATAAAGGCGAAGAACACGGGAAGTCCGACCCCAAACAGCTTGGCAAACAAATTCCATGCATTCCCATACATACGAATCCAATGCATATAGAACATTAGTAAAAAATCCAAAGAACTTTGCCCATCGAAAAAAGTCATATAAATCTTTTTTCAACAGGAGAATTCCATCCTCCTCACCCCATTTTTTCCAGAGGGAAATAAGCCTCTCCTCCGACGGAGAGAGATGGACCTCTGCTTTAGTGGGAAAATTCGTCCACTTTTCCAGCCACCACCATTGCAGGGCAACATCTTCAGGAAGGGAAAACCTAATAGTACCTTCTGAGAGAGTCCAGCACGCTCTGGCCAGCTCCTGCTCGAGGATAAAAGGCTCTCTGGGCATCTTCCTGGAGGCTTCAAAAGGTCCTTTTTGTGGTCAGCCTTGCTGTGAACTCTGTCCAAATCTGGATCTTTGGTTCTTCAGCTCCTGGCTAAATCCACTTCTGTGGTCACCTGTGAGATGACCATCAATGCCACATATTCGGGGTTTACCCAAATGCAGCAATGCTCCTCTGGAGTCTCACCAAGTGATAAATGTCCTCAGAAACACGAGGGGTCACCAATTGTCGTCGGTTGGACACAAGGTTTTCGGGGTGAAGGAAGAGACGAGATGGGCTCCATGATCAGAAGGCTTGATTTATTATGTTATGATATATATATATATATATTACATTATAACTATACTAAAAGAAAAAGAAAAGGAGAGTTTCCAGAAGCTGCTAACTACCTAAGAATAGAAAGTAAAGAATGATCAACAAACCTTGCTCTCTCGGACTGTGTCCGAGAGAGCTCGGTTCTGGATTGGCTATTATTTCCAAACACTCAATCTGGGCCAATCCAGAACTGACCTGTTGCATTCCACAGAAGCAGATAACCTATTGTTTATGTCTGATTGCTGAACTTCTCAGCTTCAGCAGGAAAATCCTAAGAGAGGATTTTTCATAAAAGAAATGTCTGTGACAGTACACACCATAAATAAGTGCAAAAATTAAGTCCCTTGAAAATGCTTTGGACACCGTCCTAAGAATACTATTTTGCCTACCTTAGCTGTGATCTACTTTGAACCTTTGTGTTGGTTTGACACAGCCTGGCTTTTGGTAGCCAGGGGTCCACAGGGTAGCTTCTGTCAGAAACTTCTAGAAGCTTCCACTGTGTCTGACAGAGCCAATCTCTGATAGCTCTGAAGATGGACAGGCTGCTGGCCCAATTAGAGAGGTTGGTAATGCCTCTGTGATAAAATATTTAAGAAAAAAATCAAAACAGCCACAAGCTCAGCTTTTCTGAGGGGGAGGCACCATGGCTGCTACTGCAGCTGCCACCATGCCAGCATGGCCTGCAGCAATGTGCCACCACAGCCACTGCCATCTCAGCACAACCTGCAGTGAGCCTCGTCTGCCAGGCCACCCCTAGGCAACTGCACCACTTGCAGAAGGACAAGGCCAGTGGCAGATTTCCCTTCTCAGTGCTCTGCATGAGGAGACATTAACTACACCAGCACCACGGCAGCTGTCACCACCCATGCGATGGCGGTGGGGTCGCCTGGCTGGCAGCAAAAGCATGATGAGCAATTCCCCAACACAGCACCTAGACAAGATCAACCTTTCAGCACTGCAGGATCTTGAAAAAAAACTGAATTAGTGGACCTTGTTGACAATGGTACCTACAAGCAGCAGTTTTTTCATTTAGCCAGAGAAGAGGAGGAAGTGAGAACATGTGAGGGAAAACACATGGCAGCACCAAGGTCAGGGGAAAAGAAAGAGGGGGAGGAGGTGCTTCAAGTGTTGTGGCCAAGATTCCTCTGCAGGCTGTGATGATGACTATGGTGAAACAAACTGTCCCCCTGTAATGCATGAAGTCCATGGAGGATGCAGAGATCCACTCACAAGCCCATGGGAAAAGTGCTCACGCTGGAGTGGGTGGATGCGAGAGAAAGTTGTGAACAAGTGGAAGACCTGAATAAAGAGAGAGGGCACCTGCTTCCAGATATAGAGAGGGCCCTTGCTTCCAAAGATAGAGAGAGAGAGGGCCCTTGCTTCCAAAATAGAGCAAGGGCCCTATCTTTAGAAGACTACATCCCATGGGTGAGTGACCCATACCACAACAGTTTTGGGAAGACTTTGCCTGTGGGACAGACCTCACAGCATAGCAGAAAAAATACTACTCTCCCTGAACAAACAGAAAAAATCTCAAGTGACAAACTGACCAAACTCCCCATGCCCTGTCTCCCTACGCTGTCGGTGGGAAAGAGGGAGGAGCTGGGGGCAAAAAAGTGTTTTAAAGTCTTATTTTACACTTCATTATCATCCTCTGAATCTGTTAATAATAAATTTACTTTATACCTTTAAATTTGAACGTATTTTGTTCTTTTTTTTTTTCTCCCAGTCCTTAACTCATGAGCCCTTTGTTTTTTTTTTTTCCTCTCCTCTACTAGCTCTAGCAAGAGAGAGTAAGCAAACTTCTTTCATGAATGCCGGGCATTTTGGCCAATGTCAAACCACAAGAAACTTTCATCAGTTTCTCATAGAAAAAGACAAATAGCTTACTCTTAAGCTTTCTTTTAGCATATTCACAGGTGTCCCAAACTTCTCATTCATACCTCATTGCATTTGATTGCAAGCAATCTCTTATCCCATTTACTTTTTGTGCAGTAAACAACATATTTACCTAGCCTCTTCATTTGACTCATACTTTACCCTCGGTTCATTGCAGTGTTCCTCAGACTGTCATTTCTCTTTTTTTTTTTTTTTTTTGAGAAAACCTCATGACAATTTTCCACACTCTTTCTGGGATACATTTAAGATGCCATTCCTAATCTTGTCCTAGTTGTTCTCCTGGACCAGACTTCCCTGGCCATGCTTTTGTTGCTTCAGAAATTCCATATCTTTTTACAGCACTGATTTTCTAGTGTGTCCTTTTAGTTGTAGACTTGCTGTCTCTCAAAAAATCTGGGCTTCTCTCAGGCTCAGAAATACTTCCTACTATTTTTTCACTGTTAACCTTAACAACCAAAATCTTGTATTCTGTGGTGTAATCTTTTCAGACACTTTCTTGCTCTCATACCTTAATTTCCAAATTCAATTAACTTAAACCCTAACTGAACCCTAAGTCCAAATTTCCACAAGATTCTAAACAGATTTAAATTATTTGTTCTTTTCAGTGAGAAATCTAAAAATTATTTATCTAGATTTCTTGTGGTTTTGCTTCAACTAGGCATTTATTGTCAGTCCAAGAGATTGGGCCACTTTATTACCAAAATGTCCAGCACCAAATTTGTCAATTTTTTTTGTCATCTCTTTTTCTGTGACTTTCTTATTGGACAGTCACCGTTTCTAGTTTATTAAACCTCAAACTGAGTTTAGTGACAGTGCTAAATTTTCACTAAACTGAATATTCTGAACTCATTTTTGGTCTTGTCTGTAATTTGTTGAACTTTCTTTTTTGTAAGTTCTGGTTTACATATATTAATGTAAATTCTTGGTTTAGGCTGAACTTCTTTACTCCCTAGATGATTCTATTCCTCAGTTTACCTTTGAAAAAGTCAGTAATCATGGCTCTAAATATACCTTGGGATTGTCTACCAGTATGATCTTAGTGCATTGCAGCAGCATCAGTATATCTAAGTCATAGTCCTTACCATATCCCTGGAAAAAATTACAATCAAATAGCATTTCTAATGTGGAAAGAGGAAAACTAAACCAGTGTTCAAACACCTAGAGTCCACTTCTTAGAAGTTGATTTTTAGTGTAAAAAACTTCTGAATACTAAAAGTAAATCATAAGCCTTGGTTTCAGTGAACCTCAGTAATACTACTTTAGACATTACTCATCTTTTTCTGACAAGCAGTTTCTTTCTGTAATCTGTTTTCTTACATCATTTTGCTGTCAGTTCACACCTTCCACTTTATTAAACCCTAGGCTTAGGCCATAGGTTTCCACTAGCTTCAGTGGTATTCTCCAACGTCACTATCAATTTTCACTGCTAGGAAAGTCAACAGATAGTTTTCTAAATTTAATTAAGATCTGTTTTAAGATAACTTTGGAATCAGCTTTCGAACAATTCTCATTACTGTTATTATTACGCAGTTTGCTAATATCTATTTTCTTGCTACCTAATGGAAAATCCGGGTCTGTCCCTAGGTAGGTTAAATTTGCTGTCTTAGAGTAACTTCATGTCTCACATCAAAGGGCACTTTTACATCCTAACAGATAGAATGGTTGCTCAGTCCCTAAACTGGAGTCAGCAGTGTCCTGGCAGCCAGGAGGGCCAGGTGTGTCCTGGGGGCATCAGGCACAGCATGGCCAGCCGGGCAAGGGAGGGGATTGTCCTGCTCTGCTCTGAGCTGGGGCAGCCTCACCTCAAGTGCTGGGGGCAGCTCTGGGTGCCACAATAAAGGAGATATAAAGCTACTGGAGAGTGTCCAAAGGAGGGAAAAAAAGACGGTGAAGGGCTTTGAGGGGAAGCTGTATGAGCAGTGGCTGTGGTCTCTTGGTCTGCTCAGCCTGGAGAAGGGGAGACTGAGGGGAGGCCTCGTTGCAGTTACAACTTCCTCGTGAGGGGAGGAGCAGCAGGTACTGATTTCTTCTCTGTGGTGACAGCAACAGAATTCAAGGGAATGGCCTGAAGTTGTGTCAGGGGAGGTTTAGGTTGGACATCAGGAAAAGGCTTTTCCCCTAGAGGGTGTTTGGGCATGAGAACAGGCTCCTCAGAGCAGTGGCCAGAGCACCAGCCTGACAGAGTTCAAGAAGCATTTGGACAATGCTCTGGGGCAGCTGGTATGACTCTTTGGGCTGTCCTGTGCGGGGCCAGGTGCTGGACTTGATGGTCCTGGTGAGTACCTTCCAGCTCAGCATGATTCCATGATTGCATGAATCCTAGACGCAGATTTGAAATAGTATAATAAAAACCTATGAAATTCCTAATTTTTTCCCTGAAAACCTGGTTGCCACTGCCTGAAGGTAACATTATTTATTTATTTGCTTACTTAATCATTTACTTTAATCTACCATCTCTGTACTTAATCAAATCTAGGAATCACTGCAAATTCAGGAGAGAAAACCTGCCCAGACAGACAGAAAGATGAAACTACCTGATCAGCACTTTTAGGACTTACTCTCACATAAGCTTTCTAGTTCATAAACTCTCACAGCTGCAAGACCTAAATGCTCTTAAACTATCCATAGTCCCATGATAGCAGCCAATAATGAGTGCATAAAAAGGCTAAAACAATCATTTGATCAAACTGTTGTCTTGAATTTCAGCACTAAATGTAGTGCAGAAACCACTGCAGCTCAAGCTCTAAACTAATGCAGGTGGCTTATTAAAAGAACAGAATAATAAGTCAGTCTGTTACTAGGAATTCTGTACACTTTTTTCCTACACCAGTAACAAATCTACAGCTTTTTGTGAATGGTTTAGGACTGCCTAGAGATGACAGAAGTAAAAAAACTGAAACAGACAGATAGGTTTTAAAATAGAAATAATAGGTTTCTGACAATAAAATTCATACTTTAGCATTCTGCAACCCCTTACAGCTTATTCTTTGCTGAGATGAGCTGTGGCACAGCTAAACCCAACCTTCATTAACACAGAGATCACCATATCTGCCTTCAGTGTCCTTGAAAGTGAGTTAGAAGCACAACATGAAGTTAGCAGTATGACATCTCAGCCTTAGAAATACAGTTTCCACTTATATTTTATTTCTTTTTGAGTCTTTCAGTACAAAGGTGAGAAATCATTTCCTAGTAGATTTAGGTTTATGATTTATCTTTATCTTGAGCTACCCTATCTTGCTCTCTTCAGTTTCTCATTCTATGGATTAAAACCATTCGGATGAGTGACTAATAAAGGTGATCTAAGAGTCAGAATAAAGGCTCAAAAGAAAATATTCAACATATTTCATCCATTAATTCTAAAATTTATGAATAGAAGACCATGATAAGTAGTTACTTTAAACAGTTTTCAAACTAATCACTTTCCATAATTTGACATATGAGCATTCCAAAAAAAGATGAATGGTTTTCAAATCAATTGTTTATTAGAATCTGTTCTTCCATTTCCATTTGACCTTCAGTTTGCAAGAATCAGTATGCCTGTACCACTGTGAGGTCACTGTGAGATTACTTCAATTATCTGTTTGCATTCAAAAGGCATATACTTCAATTATCTGTTTGCATTCAAAAGGCATAATTATATACCTTATAAGCATACTCATTATATACATATAAGCATAATTATGCAAAAGGCATACTCTTATATGACTGCAAAGAGTATGAAGTCATCATATGAATAATGGCATTTAATTGTCATATCTATCCATGCTGCTAAACAATAATCTGAAAAACAAATTTTAAATTTCAAGAGACAAAACTATTACACAGCATACAGCTGATAAAAGTGCTCTGAGATCCCAGTGAGAAAAAGGTAGTTAATATAGAATATAAGAAAACTCAATATAGTAGGCAGGCGGCATTTGAGATGGGATAGGAATTGTTAGTCTTGTCCCATAAAACATCCCAAGTTTTAAATTACTTTCAGATATACTTTGTAGATGGGCAAATTTTCTATTTCTGTATGATCTGTTGTGACATGGGGGTTGTTGATTTTTTTTTTTGTTTATACTTATCTGCCATTCTACAATTTTTTTATATTTGCAAGTCCTCAAACAAACACAGATGGCACTCTGAACCACCTGAATAGAGAGAAAGGAAACTTAACTTCATGGGTTGGTGCAAGAAGAAATGGTACATGGGAATAAGAAGGTTTCTGAACCACAAAAAATATTCACATTTGAAAGTCAAAGAAATCAAATATTTCATCATGTTGTATTCTATGTAAAAGGTGGATCTGAATACACAGTAACACTATACTCAAACTTCTGTTCAACGGGAAAAGGAAAAAGGATGGGGATAGTTTTCTGGCTGTTAGCCATATTGCATTGAAATTCTGAGAGAAGTTCTATGTTGAGCCAAGAAATAACATGCAATGAATTCAAAGTATTCTATTTTATGAAGACAAGGCTAGAATGTGTTCTTACAGTGAGTAGAGGTTTTCCTTCATTTCTTTTTTTCTCACTCTGAGGATGGAAAGATCTTGTATCTTCATCAAGCAAAAAATATGGAAGACTGATATTGCAAACTTGGAACAAATCCAAGTGTGGTTAGTTGTCTGTACTGCACTTTAAAGTATGAAATTCTTAAATAAAGTTGTGGCGTCTGAAGCCTCTGCCAAGCTAACCTATTGGCTTTCTTGTATGCAGAATCTTTGTCAAGGAAAGAGGCATTGATATGAAACAGGAAAGACATCTCTCAAAGTTATTTGCCACTTTCCTATTATGTATCTGAACTTCCATAAAATTGTTAAAAATAAACCTTTATTTTTTTCTTTACTGTACTGCTTGGCCAACTCCTGTGATGACATACAGAATTCTTCCTTTCTGCTTCTGCCAGTCAGCCAATCTCCTCTTGCCTGTGTCTTAGTGATCTGCTGCCATGACCAAGAAAAGCAGCTTCCAGTCTCAGTGAACTTTCAGAGAGAAGCTTAGGGCCTTTTCCTAACAAACAGCTCCTTACAGAGGATTTGAAATTGAGTTATCATCAATTTGAATTATTTTTTATGTGTTTTGAGCCATTCTGGTTTCAAAAGTTTTTTCCTGCTTTCCCTTTGGCTCAGTCAGTTCCTTTTAAAATGCATTACAGAGAACAAAAGAGTGAAACTAAGCATAACTATGCTAAATCATCCCACCACTAGAACATTCAGAGATGAATCGGTCTCAATTAGTACCTTGCACATTTCTGTACTGCCCAAGTGCTCTCGTCCTTTCTTTTCTTTCTAAGGAGAAGTGGAAAAAATGCATCAGAGAGTAGTATCACTAGCAATAATTGTTACTACTAATGCAAACCATTTTCATTAAGTATTCAGCTTTGGCAGAACATGGCTCTACTAATCTCATATTCCAAAATAATAGAACTCAGAAGTAATTAAAAACACATATTTATTTTTAGTCCCATCATTCCCATTAATCACAGTAGTTAAAGTAAAAAAAAATCTCAACCAGGAAGAGGAAAAGACCAGATCAGAGAATATTTAAAATACTGAGATACTTTGAAATAGCTTCAAGAAGATAAGTACAACCTTAGAATACTAAAAATGGTCTATTAAACTGATAGAATCGCCAGAGAGTCACTCTGAAATCTCCAAGGGAATGAATTAGAATGGAAGAAAAACGCAAATATGCTGTCTTTCTTTAAAAGGAGACAGAACTTAGATAATTAGCTTAATTGGAATACCTGTATACATTTGAAAGTAAATTAGCTATTAGTAGGCAAATGAAACTACCAACACTATGAGTTACAGCAGAAGCAGGTTTAATTACCAAAAAAAAAAAAAAAGCATGTGAAGGTAGTTTTCTTACACAACAAAAGAGAAAGTTGGTAGTGTTTGCCTGGAGAAAAAAAGGCGCAGAAGGATCTTAGACATGTATATAAGAACCTCATGAGGGTGGTGACAGACTCTTTTCTGTGATGTCCTCTGGCATGACAAGAGGCAACAGGGACAAGTTGAAATGTGGCTAAAACATACGAAATTCTGCTTAAGCAGGAGAAGACACATTTTTACTCTGCAAGCAGTTAAACACTGGCACAAGATGCAGAGAAAAGTTGTGAAACTTCTGTCCCTGGACATGACCAATCTCATCTTGACATGATCCTGCACAACCTGCTGGCCTTGCTCTGAGCAAGGGTGGGACTTACCTATCTCCACAGACACTGGCCCATTTCTGCCATGCTGTGGTCCTGTGTCCTGATAGGATAAGAAGTTTTATGAGTTTTAGTAAGACTTCTGAGTTTTATTTCGCTTTCATAAAGCAAATTAAAGAACAAGAACATAATAAAAATTATGAAAAATCTTCCAACATGAGCACAGATGCAGTATCTTCAGACCTAGCAAAAAGTCACTAAGGTTTCACTGAATCAATGGACAGATTTATTTCATGGGATTCTGTGGAGGCTTGGTTCAGGCCCATATCTACTTCTTATATCACCAATTAAATGAATATGAGACAAGCAGATGCTTTTATTACGTATTAAAACATACTGATAGAGAAGGTAAACATATTTGCATGTTATATATTCTATATAAAAATAATTGCATTCTATATATGAAAGGAAAATAAGCATGGCTGAAAGATTAAGATTTCTCTCCAGTATCTCAAAAGTTGTTGACAACTTAGAGAAACAACATAAACCAACAACTTATTTCATTATATTTAATCCCTTAGAGAAGAGCAAACTAGTTGGTAAGCAATTCTTTAAAAGAGAAATTAATAAAATATAAATGAACGTAAGATGAACTCTAGTTAAGCACAGACCTGCTCTCAGGTAATGTAAATATTAAGTGGGAATGTATAAATAGGACAGAATGTAAGATAAATTAATTAACTCTACCACTCTGCTCCAAATTGGTAGCACTTAACCTAAATCATTACAGTCATTGATTTTGAAGGAAAAAAAATCTTTTCCCCTTTAATTTCCATGACACCTTGATTAACAAGATCACCATGATTATTTGCTTTTCTTTGTAATGCAAATACAAAAAGTATGAACTCACCGGCAAAGAATTAGTATTCAAGCAATTTCTTCCCAGAATCTACAGCAATGAAAATGTAAGCCTTCTAATATTGTCTTTAATGTCCACATTTTGAGCCTCCACAAGAATAATGGATTCTGTTTCATAAAATGTATGTCATTGCTTTTAGAATGGTGTTACGTGGATAGGACTTCAGGGACTTTATGTTCAATAATAATTTATTCCTAATATGTTTTGCATGAAAACATTATACCTTTCATGGGAAGAAAGGAAAAAAAACTGCTTTCTGGCATGTAGGAATAAATAGACATTCAAATTGAAAAGAAAATATAATTATATTTGTAAAGGAATATATAATTCACTGAAAAGGGGGGGGGTTTACACCACGAATAGCATTGTTCAACTGCTAAAAACAGTTGAAAATTTGAATCTTTTTGTACATTTCGGCTCAATTGTCCCAATCTAAGCTAAGAAATCATCAGCTTCTGATCACATATTGAAGCACTGAAAATTTCTGATAGTTTAAAATTTACTACCTCTCTTTTCCAAGAACAGTTACAGGGAATAATAAGCCAGATAACTCTAATCGGAGCTTGTCCAGTTGATGGGTATTTCCCATGCAGATATTTATCTAGACTACCTTAAAATTAGGCAAACCCTTTCCTTGAACAAATTATGCTTGCTTTGTTCTTTATGATTCACCCTGAAATCCAATACTCAAAGAGAGAAATGAAAGATTTTAAATGTGACATCCAAAAAACCCAACAAACCACACAGACATCTAACACACCCTCCCCAAAAAATGAAACAAAACTCTAAAACTTGCTCTGCATTTTTTCTCTATCCTCATTTTTTAAACTATTCTCATATATTAATTGAATTGCAAGGCTCTAGAATTCTTGTAAAGAATAATTTACATATAAAATACGGTAATATAGTTTAGTCTCACAGATAAGTAAAGAAAGGATTGCTTTCACCTCTTTTTCTTCTCTGAAGTCTTACTTGCGGGAATTTAAAATCCGCTGATGCAGTGTCAATAGAAATTAGAAATATCTAATAAAATGGTCTTTGTGAGTACAGACCAGCTGCTGGAGCTCTGCAATATAATCAGGATCAGCAAGGATGTGGAATAAAGCAGCTGTGCCTTTCAGTTGTTTTACTCAGCTATTGCTGTTAACATCTATAACAGAGGAAACAAGCACAGGCACCATTTGAATTTTTGCAACACAACTATTTGCTTGACTTTCTCTTCCCTTTCTCTGAAACTGCTCCATGTGTCTCCTGGAAAGATGGGGGCAGGGCATGTTCTCTGTTTTTGCTTCTATTCTACACTTATCTTTCCTGATACACAGAAATGGATGATACATTAATCCTTTTCTTCCTTATAGTAAGGGAAAACAGGCTGATTTGTAATATTCAATCAGTCTGTGTGCATTTCTACATTGCACAGGGAGCTGTTTCGGACCCCAGAAGGCACAGTTCCATCTAAAAGTTGAAATTAGTTGCCAGAAAAAGAAAGAATATTGTGATGTTTTTAACCTAAAAATCCAATACACAGCTAAAGAACTAGAAACAAATATTCTGTAAACAATAACAGGAAATTTGTACTTGAGAAAAAAATCTGAAGGGCCTCTTTGTAAGGGCACTAATCATTCCTAGTGATAAAAAGAGCCATCTGAGAACAAGCACTGGAAAGGCTGTCCACGCAATGATTCTGAATGCTAATGAGCATCACTTGACATAGAGGACAGTGCTGAACTTCAGAAATGAAGCAAATGATTCCTCTCCATTGCTGCTGACAAATATTTCAGCCATAAGACCTGATTAAGTACTAATTGCTGCCTGGCAGTGAATGCTTTCCCTAGCATCTTGAAATGAAAATGAGGATGTGTAACCAACCAAGAAATTCACTAGCTTGGCAATGACCTGTTTAGAGAATCTGATGGACATTTAGTGATACATTCAACTGTTTTCATGCTGCAGTATTTTTTTTATTATTGTCATCTTAAAGAAAATATTCTATAACAGAAAACCCATTCTCTGTTTGCTTAGAATTTTCATAGAGTAAATGACTTTTTAATTTAGCTTATTATTTTGTTGCATATTCTGACATATGTAGCATGATAAGAGTCAATATGGCTTGAATAAAAAATTCTAATAAAGTACTTTTAGAAGAAGAACTTACTAAAAATGCCATCAGACAAGTAGACCAAAATAACATTTAATCTCAAAATATGAGACCTTTAATGAGTAGGTAAAATTACCTTTAATGAGTAGGTAAAATTACCTACTGTAGATAATTCATCTGACAAGTGTAGTTCAGTTCTTTGTTCATAAATCATTCACGAATCCATCCCAATTATATATACATAAGTTGGGAAAGATTCATGAGTGATTATAAATAGATGCTAACCATCCATGGGCATATCCCAAACAGATTATGCAAACAAATTTTGGCTGCGAGTCGTTCATATAATGGTGCCTCCATCTGTTCCAGGCATTTCAGTTGGTTACATGGAACACGGGGCTATTGTTTCTGCTTTCCCACAAGAGGACAAGAAACCAATGCAAGCCAATAAAAGAACTGAGAGAACAGCAAATATTTTTGCTCATTGCAGAAGAATCTGCTTCCACCCACCCACTTTAACATAAAAAACTGTAGTTCTTTGAACATTTCAGTGTGCATTCCTAAAATTAACAAAGAAAATATACCTTTATCTAAACATTGTAGAAGAATGAGAATTCTTATGTAGAGAATTACAAAAATCTGAACGTTTCTAAAACAAAAATAGATGTATCAACTGTCCAAACCAATAAATTGCTGTGCAGTTAATTTTAATTGTTTTCTTTTCAACCTTCATAACAGTTCCAAATTTCTGTGCCTGGTCATCCCTTTCCTTATAGCTGTGAAGGAAGATATTTCATGACACTCTGTTATGTATCTTTTCATTGAAATTCTGCCTTTCAGCCTTGGGGGAAAAAATACATAGCAAAATGCACATGGCTAAAGCAGATGCATCTTTTTAAAATTTCTAACAAGCATGTATAGACAAGTGGATTTCTTACTTCTCTAAAGTATATTCTTCTTTGGATCCTGAAGTTTTAATGTTAATCTGTTTCAGTTTGTAATTTTTATTTTAAGTGCTTCTGAAGCTAAAATGCCTTCCCAGGAAAGACCCATGTATGTTGAACTGGTGTGACAATATTTCTGCCCAACCGTGACACTGGTTTCCTAACAAAAATTTAGACCTCCACTAAAAAGCAAATTAATTCTCTTTCCTAGAAACAAACAAACAAACAAAAACCAAACCAAACCAAACAAACAGAAAAAACCTTACAGATTTGTCAAAGTTACTCTGAAAAGGAGATTAAAAAAAGAAAATTTGAACATTTCCATTTTTCAGGGAACCCTGACCACTAGTTTCCCATCTAGTGCTGACATTGCAGTTGGTCACTTTTATCTAAAATAAACTAGAGAGAATATACAGAGAAATTACATTTGTTTTAAAACAGCTGCAGATGACCTGGGCACAAAGATTTTTCACAGAGTACTATTGTAACTGTAATTATTCAAACTCATATCGTTTCACTGACATGTAATGATGGAGATAGATGTGTCTGAAACTAAATGGGCAGCCCCACACTGTTGTAAAATCTTCTTTGAATGTTTTCCAACCTTGACCAGACATGATTGTTCCTGGCTTGATCTTGTCCAGCCCACAGAGGGAGACTGGAGGAGGTACATTCCAAAGCTCCTCCAGTTCCATGATGTTGATCCCTGTGTGCTATTACTACTTTCCAGGAGTTAGTAACCATGCTTTCAGCTGAGAGACAATAAATCATTGTGGAAGTACATTTCACTACAAAGTAAAACAGACCCAGGTAAAGTGTAGCTGAGTGCAGTTTAAGCAAACCTGTTCCACTTTGCCCTAGAATGGACTTAGAAATGCTCATATCATCAGATATCAGTCCCCATAGCTGAGGCTCCAACAGTTTCAATCAACTGAAGGGTATTAATGACTAGCCATAGGGTAATGACATCTTAAATTGCTACATCTATTTCAACAATGATTGTATGACTGTGCCCTGAGGTTCTCAATTTCAAAAGGACAGATTATGAGAAATTAAGAGTACTGGTTGATGAAGACAGCTGCACTGACAAAAGTATTAAAAAAATCTAAAATTTATACTCCAGACAAGGGGAAAAACTTCTGTGGAGGGTTTTCAAACCTAATTAGCTAAATAATAACTTCAAAAAGGATATTAAATGCAAGTAGAATTACTACAAAAGTTGACATAAAGGATTGCTTGACAAAGAAACACAATGTAGTCATTAGAAAGCACTGAGAATAGCTGAAAGTCAGGTTGTCCAAAAAGGAAAACAGAGTCCAACAAGGAAATTATAACAGAAATAATTGTTTGGAGAGGGGAGGGGAGGAGAAGGGATGGGAGGGGAGGGGAATCCTACATTCTGTGTATGTTCGATCAACAGGAAATTTAAGCTGTGGCAGAACACTTGCTCATTTCATTCTTGACTGGAAGTACTTTTGCACTTAATGTTGCTGACCAGTTCTAGAAGATTAATTAATTTGTAAATGTTACAAAAGTACATTTACAAATTTCAGTAGTACTTTTCAAGTGTACTAAGGAAATGAAAATAAAAACATAGTTATTTCTGAGTCAGATCTAAATATTAATGCATATTTGTAACTTTGATATCAGGAATCTAAAGCGGATGGAAACAGCTGGAACAAGTTCATATCCCTTATCTGTGGGTATTTGTACTTCAAATATGACAATAAAAATCAAAATGCTTTCTCATTTGAATATTATTCAGTAGAAAGTATGACATGAGCCCATGTACCTCTGTCTGTGTTTAAAGGCCTTTATCACCACTGAATTTTTCTCAGAAACATGAGGGATGAATTGTCCTGAAAATTATATTATGCTGCAGGCATAAGAGGCAATGTTTCCACCATATCAGTGATTGAAATGTGTGTACTGATTTGTGTACATCTGACTGTCCAATAAGTACATTTTAGTATGAGTAAATTTATCTTCATGCAAACAGATTCTGTACTTGCTTCCCTAAAAAGTGTGTGTTTGCACTCTTGGAGATGATACACTAATTTTACACAATAAAATATTATCATAGGTCTCTCAGCCATAGGTAATACCCTTTAATTTCAGAAATTGGGCAAATATTGAGAATAAAGTACTGATCAATATCAGTGTCCTCTGTTGCATTTTTAATTTTAATGGAATACCTGTTGCATTTTTAATGCAATAGATATCCCACTAAAATCTAGCTGTCCCCCCAAGAAAAGGAGTTTCACATGGTGCCAAAAACCACTATAAGTCTTCCATGGCAGCACATATAGGAAAAACTTGCTGAAAATAGGAAACAGGTAACAACGGCTACAAAACACCCTTCTAAACATTAAAAAAAAACAAAACAACCAAATAAAAAAAAAACCACAAGCAGAAAACAAAAACAAAACACAAGGAAATAATCAAACAAAAAACAGAGCGGGGGGAAAATAGGATGGGTCAAAATCAGTGAGAAACAAAAAATCTCTTTCTGTCCTTTACATTTTTGTGCAATCATTAACTGCATAATGAATCTTAGATGGGACCATATTTGTAACCAGATGTTTTTGTCAGAATGGAGATTGAGCTGGGGCACGAGGTTGTGATTTCTAGGGACCGGTTGCTAAATTTCTGACTCAGGTCATATAAATGGAGATAAGTTTGTTGACCTCCATGCTAATGGCTGCTTGTGCATGTCAGGAAACCCATCTAGCTGATAGAAATTACAGTCACCAGCCAAGGGAAAATTAGCAACTATATAGGCCAGATCTGAATGACATGTGAAAGAAGAGATGAAAACTTGCTCATTATCAACTCACATTATAGCAAAATAACATGAATGTCCCTTTCTAAGATGTTTAAATGAAGAGCTATTTATAAAGAAATTGCATAGCAGTGTTGTAAGTAGGGAAGAATTCCTAATATTTCAGGGTAAAGTTACATAAAACTTAAGTTTTATTGGAGGTATGTTAATGTTCTGCCAGCAATCTTTCAGCACTGTGTTGGCAAATCTACCATCTATAAGAAAATGTTAGCATAATACTACACCTCCCATGGTATTTATAATAGGTGATGTTTTCATCTGCATTAGGTTATTCAGACATTTCAGAACAATGCTAGAAGTGCATGTATAGGTCTATGACAGGCCAGGCCACCTGGTAACACCTGTAACACCAGGGCCTACAACACAAATAAATGCTTAAATATAGCTACATAACATCTTAATAATGATTCCAAAGTGGTTTAATACTATTCTAGAAGTTAAAATAACTAGCTGTATTATGCAATCTGTAATTGAAACACTCACATAGAAATGAAGATTGCAATAGTCTGTAGAAAAATTATTAAAATATTTGTGACTAATAGACTAAATTAATTTTGTGAGATCTTTTATTTTTATAAGCATTTTGATGGATGTTTGATATTCACAAAGGTATTTTTGAATCCAGCGTAAATCTTCTCTATAAAGATAACTTCATTACTACCAATGTTGGAGTATGTTTTGGTCTGAAAATTCATATTAGCTATCTTAGAGCTGCAGGCAAATGATAGCCCTTTAACTAGAACACAGCATGAGATTGCTCTAAGAACACTGAAAACTACAGACTCAACATAAAAAAATTTTGAACATACAGGCAGCAGTTGAGAAGTTGACAAATTACAGGCAATGCCATGAAGGATAGGAAGATATCCCATGAAAATAGAAAGTTAATGTGCCAGGCTCCAGAGGCATCTGGAGGGGAGCACTAGGGACTTCCTAATGGATTGTCTTGAAACACCAAAAACACCAGTGATACTATGTCGGTAATAACATATAAAACTAAGAATGCCTGATAATTGTGTCAGAAATACCAGGCTTGGACAAAGACATATCTGAACTATGACCCTTAAGAATAATTTAGGATTGTTTTCTAAGAAGGAGACCAGTGTGGGAAAGGAAGGTACAAGGGAGATGCAAGAAGGCCAGAAAAAAGGGCAGAATAAGGTATGCAAATCAGGAGTGGAGTCTGAGTTTACCTATTAGAAAGCCCTGAGCTTGGTCACTGCAGCTGGACAAAGACATTAAACCAAATCCACCTCTCTGACTATACTCTGAGAATAAATCCATTTCCGTGTTCAGCAGAACAAGAATAGCAGTGGTTAGGGTGATTTTCCTGGCCAGCAGGGAACACCCAAAAAAACAGACCAAGCATCTGATCATGCCATGTTAATGTCCATTATAGCTCTCATGGAACAATAAATTCTCCTTCATATATAACAATTATTTCCTAGTTGCTATTTAAAAGACTTCAGTTCTCTAACAGGAAAGCCCAAGCAAATGATATCAGAGGAAGTTATTCAAGCATATATCATGTTGAAGAAACGGTAAAAGACCAAAGCTAGACATTCAAGAAATTAGTCTAAAAAAATATTTCTAATTCAACACCTCCTAAGACAAAACAGGTTGTCTCAGTAAACCATGTTATTCTACGCTGGACTAATTTTGGGAGCAGCATTATTATTATAAGCAATACTGAACTCTAGCTCACTAGCATTAGTGTAGGATTCAGGACTAGCAGAAGAGTCTATCCAGTTGCATGAAGATTTGAACCAGGACCCAATGCAGCAGAGCTCTGCTCCAGATTTATATGCCTCTAAAATGAAGACTGTCTATAACACAGTGGACAAATTTTATTAGTATAATCTTTCACCTCTCTATTTTGGTGTTTAGAAAGTAAAAGCAATGCAAAACACAAACTTTATATGCTGCTTTGGAATTTTGTTCTTACTGGAAAATGATAAAGCTAATGTTCCTCCCAATAAAGAGGCAACTGTATTCTTTCCAATGGTCAGCATACCTAAGGGAGAGCCAATATCCATCCCAGTTACAGCAGAAGCTCTTTTGAAGCACTATTCCATGCTGATTGCAATGTATTTGTCTCTGTTAAAAAAAAAAAGGAGACACGGAACTCCAGCTGACAATACCAGGTAGCTCATTGGGGAAGTGGAAAGAATGGTAAGTAACTTAGATTGGCAGTGCAAATTCAATGCTGTTTAGAAGTGAGACAAAGCAATGAGCTCTTAGGAAAGAAAGTGACCAGTATTTCAAGTGTGCATTCAAACAAACTGAGGGAAGTTCCCATTTTATACCACCCCACCTCTCTCTTTTCCTGTCAAAGACTTCTGATGGTTTGGGTTTCTTCCACACAAACACCACCCTTTTCTCGGAAAGTTGAAGACAATATTATCAAAGAAGCATGGACTATATCTAACCTTTATGTATCTCTGTGCAGATCTCAAGGCAATGAGCTGTAGCAACAAAAACAACAAAGAGTGGCTATATTTATGACTCCAGTGGAAAAAATTTACTAGATTGAAAGAAGGATTGCCATGAATGGATTTTCTGTGCTTGGTAAAATGCATAAGAAATCAGAAAAAAAGATGTAAGAAACAAAGCCCTACCAGCTGTCAAGAAAGATGATGAACTTCAGTAACAAAAGAAAAACTAAGGAAAATTGGGGACTGTACTAAATAAAGATAATGGAGGATGCAGAGAAGGCAGAGTTACTGAACACCTTCTTTGCATTGATCATCACTGACAAGACAAGCCCTCAGGAATTCACAGGGAGACTAGGGAGAGGAAAGGGAGGAAGACTTTCCCTTGGGCAAGGAGGACTGGATTGGAGTCAGGCAAACCAGGCAACCACAAGTCCATGGACCCTGCTGAGGGACGCCAAATCTGGACTGCTCATGGTCATCTTTGAAAGATCCTGGTGATAGAAGAGGTGACTGAGGACTGCAGGATGTAGCAGCACGTGGCTACAATGATGATCGTGTCCAGGGAGGCCACAACCTGGCAAGGAAAACAGATGAGACAAGTCTCTTCATTGTTTAGCACAAGAGTCCATTTTGTTCTCCACCCGCCATCCAAATGCTGGGGGGAGGAGGAAGCGGAGGTCGGGAGCCCAAGCAAAGCCCAGAGAGCCAGGGAGCAGAGAGGGCAGACCCAGGGCAATGGGGTTTTATCAGGTGTCCCATGGGAGGAGTCTTAAGATCAAATTACAGCCTCCTCAGAACAGCAAGGCTCCACAGCAGGAAATCAAATGTCACCTCAGTCATCAAAAAGAGCAAAAAGGGGAACCCAGTGAACTATTGCCCAGTCAGCCTCACCTCAATCCCTGGAAATTTGACAGAACAGCTCATTCTGGAGGCCATCTATCTACAAAAAAGACAGGTGATGAGGAGAAGTTGACATGGACTCACTAAACAGAAAACATGCTTGTCCAACCTGATTGCCTATCATAATGAGACTGTGGATGGATAAGAGGAAAGAAGTGAGTATTGTCTGCCTTGACTTCACCAAGGCTTTTCATACTGTGTCTCACTACTTCCACACAGGAAAACTCAGGAAATGCAAACAGGGTAGGTGTATTTTGAATGGTTTGAGAGCTGGCTGAATAGTAGATAACAAAGAGTCATAGTCAGTGGCAGACAGTCTAGCTGGAGACCTGCCTATAGTAGGGCCCCTGAAGATTCAATAACGAATGCAGTATTGATTAGCACAATGATCAATGACTTGGTTGAAGGGACAGATGCCTCACCAGAAAGTTCACTGGCAACACAAAGCTGGGAGGAGTGGTCAGAATCCCAGAGGGCTGTGCTGCCATCTAGAAGGCAAGCTGGAGAGATGGAAAGAGAGGAACCATCTGAATTTCAAGTGGCAAGTCTGGAAAAATGGGAGAAATAAGCCCAGGCACTAGAACAGGCTGGGACTGACCTCCTGAGAAACAGCTTTGTGGAGACTAATCTGGGAGTCTTGGTGGACAACAAGCTCTCCATGAGCCAACATAGTGTCCTTGTGACCAAGGAGGCCAATGGCATTCTGGGGGACATTAGGAAGAGCATTGGCAGCAGTTTGACAGACACTATCCTGTCCCACTACTCAGATCTGATTATGCCACATCTGGAGTGCTGTGCCAAGTTCTGGGCTTCTCAGTGTAAGAGAGACATGAAGCTCCTGGTGTGGGTCCAGTGGAGAGTGACAAAGGTGATTAGGGAACTGAAGAATCTCTTATGAAGAAAGGCTGAGAGATTTGGGCCTGTTTAGCATTGAGAAGAGAAAACTGAGAGGATGTCATCAGTGTGAAATGAGGGTGTCAAGAGAATGGAGCCAGGTTCTGCTCAGTGGTACCAGCAATAGGATAAGAAGCAACAGGAATTTCCACCAGAACATGTGGAAGAGCTTTTTGACTTTGCAGGTGACTGAGCACTTGAACAGACTGGTCAGAGAGGTTATGGAGTCTTCCTCACTGTGGATATTCCAGAATTGTCTGGACATAATCTTGTGCCATGTGCTCTGGGATAACCCTGTTTGAGGAAGGTTGGACCAGATGATCCCCTTCCATCATGTGATTCCGGGATTTTGTGAAAGAGATAAAATGTGAAGCATGAAAGATATGGAAGTCTTAATTTAGAAGGGAAGATTTACCTTATAACAAAAAAGATATCAAACTGGAAGGACACACCAATATCCATACTGAATGATTTAGTGCCACTAGTGTCATTACCAACTGCTATGGGGCATGATGCTCACTATAAATTCTTGTCAGGTCATCACTTGACCACGTGTCAGGGAAATCTTATGTTTATGGATATCAGTCTTAACTCCAGAAACCAGCCAGCTAGATTCAAAAGCTTTTGGCTAACACGCTCTGAAGTCCTTGCACTACACTGCTACAAAAGGTGCTGGCTAACAAGTCCTTAATCTTGTACAGCACACTTCAATAAGTTCTCTAGTCCCACAGCAAACTTCTCAAAGGTGGAGGCTCATAAGCCACAAACATCTTTATAAATTCTCCCCTCCCAAAACAGGCTTCAAAACATAATCTGGGGTAGAATAGGATAGCTGTGCTTTGAACCAGGCAAAGCCAAGGTAAGAAAACAAAAATTATCACCAGTCCTTAGATCTCATATTGGTACTGCTGCATGGATTGTCCAGAGCTGGTGTTGCATGACAAAGAAAACAAAAGAGGAGAGAGTGAGGGAGCCCAATCTGTGTCCCTTTATACTTAACCCAGTGCACGCCTCTTATGTAAACTAGACTTTTTGTGCTCTTTTGTTTCCAAGTGCATAGCCAGCCCTTCTCCAGGAGGTGAGCTGGAAGGTGAGAGTGACTGAGCACAAGCCTCAAGGCAGAGAAGGAAGTTGGTTCAGAACACAGAGCCACCTATGCAGGACCCTCCCTTCTGATCACATCTTTCCTGTCCCAACAGTTTGAGACAAAACATGCTTAGACCTGGTCCTCTACAGCTGCCAAAGGCACAAGAGCTGCACTAACAAGGGACTAGTAGACCCAAAACACAGACTAGCTCAAGTAAAGGACTAAATTAGTGGGACTATTTTTGGTCCAGTGTTCAAGCCAGTTTGAAAGGAGTTGGATGGGATTTGGATGAATATCATACACTGAGGCATACAGATATTGCTTAATGATTGCAACAATTACATCACTATTACCAGACAAAGAGAGAAAGAAAAGACAACATTTTCCAAAAATTAATAGAGCTGAGTTCACTAATCTCCTCTTAGATTAGAGACTCCCAAGTACCTAAGGGCTCTGGGAAAAAAAAAAAGATGCAAATATTATAAAGAAGGCTGAGTCCCAACAAAATTTCCAACACTGTCCCTATAATAACTTCTAATGCCCTTGCTACAATTTGCATCTGTTCCACTGTGCAGCTCACTACAGAAAAACCTTCCTCTCGAGAACAATCTCATAAGGCAGAAGCAGCTGCTCTTGTTCCTCCTGCTCTCCCTCTTCAATTCTTTGAAGTCATGTCACTAAATTTCAAATGATAAGTTTGCTTTATTACTTCAGCTTTCAGTGGAGTTTAGGGACAACTTGGTAGCAAAACTTAGTCTTATACTGTAATGCATGAGAGGACAGCTTCACGGTCAAGACCAAACCCTACTTCCCTCCAATCTTAACTAACAAAATTAATTTTCCTCTTTAAAATTTAAAATAAACATGTTTTGATTTTTTTCAGTAATTTACATTGGCAAAATTGAAGGGATGTTGTTTGTACACTGGTTTTTCTGTTGAAAAGCCAAACTGCAGATAGTTTGGCCTGGTGCCAAGTCTGAGTTGCTTCATTTCTTCTGTTTCCTGATGTCAATACAGGCAAGACAGCCAACATGCAACAGCGGCTAGTCAAAAATTCAAGTATAAGAAGTATACTGGAAATATAAGAAAGAAAGTCAAGAAGGGGCAGAGACCAAAACAGCTGTCTTGTCACAGTTTAAACAGTTTGTGTTTATGTCTGCTACTGGTTCTTCCAGCTACTTATCAGCAAGAACAGTGGAGAGTTAATAAATCTGTGTCTCTAGAAAAATAGCAAACACACAACAAATTAATCCTGTAACACACCATCATTTCTCAGCTTTACAAATCAATAACGATTGCAAAACACAACAACCATGGAAAAAAAGTAACACCAGAACAGTAAAGTTCTAATCTATTTTTCTAGCAGTACATGTTAAGGTCTTCTAGTCAGATCTTTGAGGTAGATGGGCTTAGCCATGGTCTTAAATGAGCCTCCCAAGAGGATGAAGGGTTTCATAGCCAAAAAGCAATTGCGAATTTGAATAAAAATTAGAAAGATTATCTATGTGAAAGATAACAGGACATGGAAGAGTTCATTTTTCCAGCTCAGTCACTTCATGTTGTAGCAAGTTGTGCACAATGCCTGCATTTGTCCTACCTTTCTTACAGCCTGGCTAACCACTCTTGACACATTTGATTGTTTCTCCAGCTCTGTGTTTCAGTCACAAGCTTTTAATTCCTGGTGTAACTTTTTCATTTCTTTTTGTCTGTTGAATCCAGTGCCCTCCCAAACATTCTGTTTCTGAACAGAACAAATAATTTTTCATGGAAAGACTCCCTCTTTTTATACATGAGTCTGTGTTACTAAAGTAAAAAACACAGAAAAAAAAATAAAACCATAATTAATTAAGGCATTGTCAATCACAATAAAGCAAATCACAGAGGACAGATATAAGGCTTAATAGTTTTAGATACAGCCTTTGCCTTTTGGTCACAGAGCTTTTGCCAGGTGTACTGACATTATTGACTGGTGTATGGCACAAAGAATAGATTGTGCTTTGATTTGCTGCACTCTGCAGCATTGTCAGGACTGGACATTTACATTGCCTTTGACCAGAAATTAAATTTGGGCCAGTATCCAGTCCTGTGCGCAAATCATTCATGCATATAACGTAACTGCTTAGGAACCCTGCATCCATATTTGCAATCCTTTTCCTGATTTCATTCTTAGCTCCAGCACGAGGCAAATAATTTTGACTGTACAAACAACTTTCTTAGTTGTATGCCACAATATATACATAAAGCAAAGTTTCACCTAAAAATTTCCATTCCAAAATTCAAATTCACTGGACATAGACAACACCCATAAGACTAGGTTACAAAATCTCTCTGGTCATAAAAACACAGAGAGCCATATCTATTTTTGTCATAGCCTTACCTCTTTCTGGACTACTTGGACACTGGGAATCAGGATTGAAGGGGGTACGTTTTTGGTAGTGGAGGGGCTACAAAGGTGGTTTCTATGAGAAGCTGACAGACATTTCCCCTATCTGATAGAGCCACTCCCACATGGCACCAAGGTGCACACACTGACTGCCAAGGCCAAGCCTTCAGCAACAGTGGCAGTGCCTGAGGATAACTCTTTTAAGAACAGAGTAAACCTGCTGTGCAGCAGCGCCTGGAAGTGAGGACTGAGTGTGTTGGAGAAACAGCCCTCCAAACACTAAAATCAGTGGAGAAGCACAAGTGGGAGGTGCTCCATGTGCCAGAGCAGATTCCCCAGCAGCCCATAGTGAAGGCCATGGTGAGGCAGGTTTTCTGTATTCAGCTGATGGAGATCCATGGGGGAGCAGATATCTGCCTGCAGCCTGTGGAGGACCCCACACCAGAAAGGGGTAGATGTGCCCAAAGAAGGCTGTGACCATGTGAGAAGCCTGTGCTGAAACATGATCCTGTTAAGGGCTCTGGCCCTGTGAAGAGAGATACCACACTGGAATGGGTTTCCTTGAACTTGTGACCCCATGGAGACTCACACAGGAACAGGCCGTTCCTGAGGGACTGAACCCCATGGGATGGACATACGCTGGACCTGCCATGAAGAATGCCAGCCTGAGGGGAGGGCTCTTGTTGCAGGAGCTCCTGGATGACTGTTTCCTGTGGGAGGGACCTCACACTGGAGGAGAGGAACAGAAGGCGCAACAGAGACAAGTGTGCGCTGAACAGTATCCAACTTCCATTCCTCATGCACCTGTGTTGCTCTAGGGAGAATGCAGAGAATTTAAGAGTGAACTTGAGCCTGTGACAAAAGAAGGTGTGTGGGGAAAGTGTTTTAACATTTTTTCCCCCATTATCCTACTGTGATTTGATTGGTAATAAATTAAATTTATGTTCCCTAAATCAAGTCTGGTTTGCCCATAATTGTAGTTGATAATTTATCTCACTGCCCTTATCCTGACCCTCAAGCCTTTCATTGTGTGTTCTCTCCCCTGTCCAGCTGAGAAGGGGAGTGACAGGGTTTGATAGGCGCCTAGTGTCCAGTCAATATCAACCGCCACAGGGTGACCAAAGAGATCACATTTGTGTCCTGATATAGTAATGAACACAGTCTGACAGGAAGTCCAGAAAGAAATGCATATTTTGGAAATCTAAAGAGAGAAAATGGGCCATTTTGCTGTGGCAGTCCAACTGGATCAGCCCCATACCCCATCTGCCTGTAATCAAAACCCCACACTCAGAAATAAACTTATCAAAACTCTCTGGTGCTTCACTCAAGTATTTGGGTAAAGGTTTCCCAAATGCTCCGTTTGGAGGAGAAACAGATCTAAGGCACACACAGCTACTCTGAGCTCTTATGTCACAGCTCTCGTCAAAATTTGATTCTCAGCATTTCAAGATCAGAATCTGATTTTTTCACATAACACAGAAGATCCCTTGCTCACTGTGGAAAGTGGTCAAGAAAGACGTTTTTGTCACACCTTTTTTTTCTAGCAGATCTCAGAGAAGATTTTTAAGAACTTATGGTTGAACACCCCGTGGAGAAAAACAGCTGCTGCTGGGGTGCAGCCTCTCAAGGGAGCAAGAACATTTCAACCAACCAAGAACAGAGATTCAGAGGGGGCAAAATAAGATATCTCGAGCAATTAATACACTTATCCCTTGAGCAGAATTACAGTCTTTAATGGCTACAAGTTGCTAAGATAATAGGTCAGGACAAAATCAATCATGAGAAAGAAAACATTTACAAAAAAACAATGCATTGCAAAGTTCTGCAGTGTTACAGAAACAGCAGTAGCACAGATAAATTGCAGAGACAAGTCAGCCTTTGAAAGCTTTGCTATCTGAGTAGCTATTAATTGTGACTTGGTGCACTATGTATGTGTAATGATCTGTTTGCTACTACCCAACATAAAGCACTAATTTTCCCCTATGTTTATGAAAAAATTCTTATAATTTACCAAGTATATATAATGAGTATTTATTAATTTTAATTACAGAAACATCATATTTCCAGAGAAAGAGGTGATCCATAAATATAAAACTAAATATATTGCTGAGTACAGTAAATGAAGTAGTATTTAATTACCATCAATTGCTATAAGTAACTGTCAAGGGCTAACCATTACTACTACAAATCTCATGTAAAATAGAAAAATTTATGTGTTGCTGCTAAATAATTTAATTTATTAAAGTTACACTTTTGCACTCTACTTAGAAGAGAGGATCAAATATGCGCAATCATTCCATTACACAATGGAAGCTAGGTAACTATCGTACCTCCAGGCTGCGGAGTCAGAATAAACAACACTGCAGCTAAAAATTATGCTCTATAAAGCTTGAAAATGTGCCGTTTCAAGCAGTATAGACTGATCAGTTTCACTGAATGTTTTAACAATGAAACTCATTGTACAGAAAGTATCATAAGATACTATTAGTCCTCACCAGTTCAACACCAGAATGATAACAGCAAAAATAACAATAGCAGCAGCCTCTGATTGTTTTATTTTTAGTACAAAATTTCTGCTAGAACAACAAAAGTCTGTAAGTCAATATGAACTTTAGCCTTCTCTTTCTACTGGAGTTTGAAACAGAACACCATCAACACTGTGAACAATGTTTCCACCTACCATGCTACTAGAAATACTATGTAAACACTCAGGTGCGCCTCTGATGTGAAAGGAGATGAGTCCTAACCATGAGATTTTATTTCAGAAGTTCAATTGCATATGCAGTCAAAATCCTAGCAGTCAATTATTTCATCAGATACCGTGTTACATTGTTATGGAAAGGCTTGTATTTGTGTGTCCTCCCAGTCAAATTGCTTTTCATGTATACATTTTGTGATGGACAGGACGAACCAGATGGAAATGAGGAGATAAAGGCAAGACTGTTCACCATACTGTAAATATTATGACACAAAAGATATCATCTGGAATAAAGAAGAAGGTGAAAGACAAGAACCAGATGGAATGCAGTGATGAAATGTAAGATACTTCTACCTCTATGTCATTGGTTCAAAGGCAGCCACAGGACCTGTGACTCCTGAAGGTAAAAGCAATGACTCATTTTTATTTACACCATGTCTGGAATGCCTATGAATTTATCTCACATTCTGGATTTCGTTATTGTATCCCTGTTGTGAATTTCAACCCTCCAAGCGTTGTAGGAACTGTAGGTACCAAACTACTTTTCTTCTACAGAAAACTCTTCCAAGCCACCACTGCAAACACCAATCCTTGTTCGTATTTACATAATCTTTTAAAGACAGTCACAAAAGCTTTTTTTCTAGCTGTATTTCTGTTAGGGGTTTAAGAATTAACAGAGCCACAGCATCCTGCTAGATGCCAGTGCAAATTCCTTTTCCACACAGTCAAGGCAGTTTAGAAAACAGAGTCTGAACTTCACCAGCCCAGAAGTCTTTTTGAGCTTGGTGACAGAATTTATGATGCATATTCAATATCCAATTCCTCAAGACGCCTAAACAGGTCAAAGCAAAAAAATTCTTTCATATATAAGTACAAGAATATATGCCTGTTTAGAGCAATTTCCAAGTCAAATTATTGTTTACTAGCATGAGAGGTTCAGTTGGAAGGGAAAAAATCTTCCATCAGTTTAAAGACATTTTCCTAGTTTACCTATATTGAAATGGAATAGTTATTTACACTCAAGCAAACAGATATAATTAATCACCGAGAAGTTAAACAATTTGAAAAAGATCCTTACATGTATAGCATTTAGGGAATTTAGCAAAGGAAAAATTATAATGGCAACTTTGGATGACTTTGCTTTTCCTGCAGTTACAGAAATTTCTTTTTTTTAATAAAACTCATCGCCTGTTATGCCTTTCTAAGAGTAATGTGTAAATGTCAAACATAATTTTCTTTCATTCCCAGGCAAAAGTCAAGATACTGTGTGAAACAATATGAAATTACTGACTCACTTGATGTGACAATAAAAAATATCTCAACAATTTATGCTAACTATTTATGCCAACCAGAGGACACTCTTCAGATGGGCTTTCCATCATGTTTTAGGAAAAGGAGACACAAAACACTTTGTCTTTTTTCTTCTGAGGTGCTGTAAAGCTAAACACTACAGTCATAATTCTAGGTCCTCCCAAATCCCTCACACTCCACTTGAAGAGAAAGAAGAGGGAAAAGTACTAGTGTAATTTCCTAAACGTAGGCAATCACACTGTATCTTTCTGTTAACTCTCTCCTCCCCATGAATTTTCAATCCAGAAGCCAATTTCAATTCAGATTTATGAAGTAAAGCTCTCAAGTATTCTCCCTGTGAATTTCATGAAAATTGGAAAGTAGAGAAGAAAGGCCCAAATACTGCATTGTTAACATCAAGGAAAAGACCACAGAATGGTTTTAGTCTTTTTCAACATCAAATAGTATACCAAGCAGAGCACCACAAACAGTGGTACCTGATGTGCAGAGAGTTCATACCTCATGTCAGGCTGGCACTCTGGTCAGTATAACCGAGGATTACACCAGGAGCTCAGCTAATATAAGCCACAGGAGAATCCACAGCAGAGAGCAGTGTTTTGTGTTCCTCGACTATGGCAAAATCTTCAGTTTATGCCATTTATCATACACAAGGAGATACGAGATACATATCCAAGATGTGCTCATGCTGGCAGTATTCCTTGCTGTGGAGCCTCTAGCATCTTATAAGGCAGCAATGCACACTGAAGCTCTTTTTCCACAGGATATTCATAACTCCTCTCTCTCATTTTACAATCTTCTCCTCCATTCTTCCAAGTGGAATACCAAATATTTAATAAATCATAAGTTACTTTTGCAATCATAATACACTTGAGTTAAATTTGTCCTTAAGCTCAAGGAAAGAAAACCACAAGAAACTTCACCAATTATGGTTGTTTCTTAGGGATGATGTTTTCAGAGAGTTGAAATTACTCAAATCCTTATATATGAAATAATTTATAACATCCTAACTTTTATAATCATTGAAATGCTATGCTGAGAAATCAGAAGGAGAACTTTTGTCTGCCTTGTTTGGGTTTTTTTGCAATTTTTTTTCAGAGGTTGTGGTAACCAGTCCAAGTTCTTCACAGCACCTGCTTTCTTCACAGCTGCCTGATGAGATAAAGGGCTCTTTTGACATCATATAGCAAGTGTTCTGTCAACTGATTTTTTTATATATATTTTAGACAGGGGTATCAGTTTTGCTTATTATGATTTCTGACCTCAAACTCATTTGTCCTACCATATTTCTTGTTAGTAATATGACAAGTGGCAGAATGTGTCCATCCTCTGTCATGGCCCTCTGAACAATGCCTGTGTAGGATGGATTTTTCTTCTTTAAAAATAATCTAATTTGTATGTCAAATTAAGATTCCAAAATATTGAGGAACTGCAGTTTTCATCCTAAAAATACAGCCTGCAAAACAATACACCCAGTTTATGGGACACTGTCTATTAACCCTATTAATTATATTTATAGTTTTATAAAGGATGCAATATAGCCTATAATATATAGGAGATATATATAAATAGGCTATAATATATCTATTAATATACAGACTGATTTTTTTCTTACCTTTTTTTTATTTTTTTAAAATAAGTACACCACAACAACAATCAAATCACTCAGTTTCTCAGGGGAGAAATCAGGTCCATGCGTTCCTATATTGGGTTCATAGAACACATTATTCATACAATAATAATCTAATTAACAGTGTGAGAATTCTAAGAGAATTCTAATATTATTTCAGCTGTGTTGACTATAGAGTTATGCTGCTTAAGAAATGCAACCTCATTTTTTCAATTATTTGTTATGAAATTGATGCATTTCCTATCTAGGTATGGTGAACACTTATTCTCTTGCCAAGCAACTCTAACTTCTGATAGATGCGACAGTTCAAGCAAAACATTCTGAAGCTCTGCCAAACCCTGAACTGCAGAGAATGTAACTTTATGCTTAGAAGAATTCCATTAACTTTTGTCTGCCTTGTTTGTGGTTTTTTGCATTTTTTGTTCTGCAGCTACTAATAGCAAAAATTAGAAAACAAATGAGGAAAGACTACTCTCTGAACATGTTTGACCTGATTTAGAGCTGGAAAGCACTTAGAACTTTCCAAAAATCCTGGAATTTCCCCAGAAGTCTTGGTTTTATACAGAAAAGGTAAATAAATATAATTCAAAATTGGATTTCTGCCTAACTTCAATTACCATTGGAAAATCACATAGCCTTGCAGAACAATTAAGGGCAGAAGAGAACTTTCAACTATTAGGTGAAGTACATATCCTGAAGCAGCTGCAAATTTACCTGTCTATTACAAGTCACATCTGTCCATCATAAGAGGAAAATGTTTGCCAAACATGACTTCTGTTGTCCCTTTTACAACATATACAGATAAAATTGACAAGGTAGTGACCTAAACCTAGCTTAATATTTTTCATTTCTTTCTGGAAAACTGAAATCAAGAGAATTATTAATATTCACTATACTGTAATGTTAGTGTTTGTAGAACAAGAGATTTGGGATTGGGATTAAAAACTTACTAAATAAAAAAGTAAGAAAAATAGATTGATGGAAATTACAAATTGATTTGTTAGGTAACATATGTCCCAAGGGTATTTTTGTGGAACTCCACCACAGTGCTGTGTAGTAACTTGTAGAGTTTCTGTTGCCTCCAAGCCAAAGGACTCGATATTTTAGCACAATCACAGAAGTTGACACATTAAGTCAAAACACTCACAGCCTCAGTTCCCAAAAGAAAATTCTCCGATTTCCTTGTGTTGGTAGGAGATATTGATTAGTAAATCCCTGTACAAATCCTAGCCAGGCAATAGCACATGGCTGGGTTTCACAGTGCATATCTCCTACACTATTGTAAAAACGAAATGGATTTTAAATCAAAAAAGGTTTGTCTTCAATCTTGTGCTGATAATCCACTACTGAAAGTAAATCCTAGCATTCTGTGCCTTTGCTGTGAAAATACTTGGGATGAAAATTTTTTGAGTAAGAAGTGTTTCATACATGGAAGAAATATAATGGGTATATCATAAATGTTTTGGACTGAAAGGGACCTTAAGGATCATCTGGTTTCAACCCCTCTGCTGTAGGCAGAGACACCTTCCACTACACCAGGTTAATCAGAGTTTCATTCAACCTGGTCATAAACACTTGCAGGGAAAAATCATCCGCAACTTCTCTGGGCAACCTGTTTCAGTGCCTCACAACCCTCACAGTTAAGAATTTCTTCCCAATACTTAATACATCTTCCACCAAAATATTTTGCTTTAAGCTACGGCGCTGGATAGTCAACTTCCATACTAGGCATGCCAGCACCAAGGACAGGGATAAAAAGCAGTAATTTCCAGCAATGTGTGTCATGACACATTATCAATACAACCCCTACCTTTCCTACCAGCTAATGGCAGTCACCTCTCATAAGCAAAGGCCCAAGAACATCTTCCATTCTCCTTGGTCTGAGGAGGTCTTAGCTATGATTTGTAAACAGCCCAGAACTGAGAAAGTTTTCATAGGAATTCAGGATATAGCTCTGTAGCATAATGAATCAAGGCAAGCTCTTTGTTTGACCTATGATTTGACCCACTTATGTAATAGAACTTAAGGGATGTGAGGCAGATGTGCCTTAGACTGCTCTGGAATGCAAGAAAGGCCCTCTGCATAGTGGCTCTTGTTATATACTCCCCAAGAAGAGCAGTGGGACCAGACAAGGCAAAGAAAGTGTATAGACTCCAGCACAAACATGGCCATTTTTCGCCGAGCGCGTTCAGATGGAATGTCTGGCATGTCAAAAGAATAGACACACTGGCATATCTTGATGAGGGCTGTGTGACCGGGGTCAAACAGCTGTCTATAAAGTAACTAGAATCACAAATGTAAGATATATATCCCCCTGTTCTGAACCAGATTCTTCAGAGGCCTATCTCCTTCCATGCCCAAAAAACAAAAGATATGAATCTTCAGAGTTTGAAGGCTTATGTTACAGAAAGATAACACACTTCTCAAGTTTGTGGATGACATTCTCTTCCTTTTCTCTAAGAGAGCTCCTATCATGATACTCAGAATTCATACCCAGCAGGATATAAGTACTCTAATTTCTGGAGGCCTTTGCTATTTTTGTTTTCTATTTCTTCTGCCTCTATTTCCTGATGTTTGCAAATCATATTCTATGCTGACACTGTCTCTGAAGTTTACACAGCTATACAGACTTATACAACAATTACATGTATAAGAAAGCCCAAGCTTAAAATGGGCAACTCAGTTCTGAGTTGTGAACCATGCATAACCCTCTGTGTCAAAAACGAGAATGTCTATCTTTGTCTATGTGTCTATCTTTACATACACACACAAACTTGGTAGATTTCAATTTTTTATACTGAAAATAATCGGGTTTTGACTTATCAAAAGAATTCACATTGAAACATGTTGAAGTGTCCAGATCCATTGACAATGGGGTGCATCTGCCTTATAAACTGACTGCGCTAATGACATTCAGTGTTAATTTTTGTTTCCATGATACCAGGAAGACAAGTAGACACAATTCTGAATGGTGCAGAATTTCCTACAAAGAATGTAGATTAATTATTTATTATATGGTGTGATCTTGAAACCAACATATAAAAAAGGGATGATTAATCAAGCTAGGAGATCATTGGTCTACACCTTCAGACATATACCAGGCAAGGCTGCAATGTTGAATGGAACTTAGGACACATGAAATCCATATATCAGAACTGCTGGCATGGCTTTATGAAACCTTTTTTAAAATTATACTAGCAAGTTTGTTTCTACATCATTGTCTGCAGATGAAGAAGAAACACAAAATCCTTGAATAATTCTTCCAATGTGTTTTCTCAGAGTTAATGATTCTCTCAAGTATCAAAAAGAGTTTCAAAATTATCCTGCAAAGGGAAAATATGGAAAATTATGTGCAAAATAGATTTGAATCATTCAGACTCAAGAATTTTCATGCAATTTAAAAAAGCAACTTGACATACTTATGGGCATGTCAAGCAAATATATATGGGCTTTTCCCAGTCTAATCTGCCACAAAATTAAAATAAGCAAATTTTCTAGGGGAATAGTAACGCAAGATTTTTATTTGACCAGTCTACTCTGTTTGACACTACAGTCAGGTATTAACTGGAAAAATATCATATTTTGCAAAGCTGATATTTACTGAGCTCATTTCTGATGAATATATTTGACATGATCAGAACTCATTTCATCTTGTAACATAGTTTTGGTGGAAAACTTTAAGTTTTGGCATCTTCAAAAAACAAATCTCAACACATTTTCTTTCACTGTCCTAGCCTTCTTTTCTTCCCCAAGTACCCTGGTCTTTGGAATGCACTTCCCAGGTAATAGTTTATGCAGACAGAAATTAATTCAAGTTTTCAAAACCCGTGATCCATAATGATATAAAGGAATTCATTCCATTCCAAAATAAAAAGATTTCAAGGAGAGTTTGAAAGGAAAAACCACAATAACTGATGTAAAACTTCTCTACAGTTTCAAAGAATATAATATGTCTCTTGTATTTTATAGCCTCCAGATAGCTTTTATGCGTTATTATTAAGTTACCTTAAATTCATTTTTTAGCAATTGTAGCAGTGCTGTAATTTACTGACTTGCCATGCTTAACATTTTCACAAATTGCAGGTAGGTACTCGTTACAGCCCAGCAGTTTTGGAATGGTTTTTTGGAATAAAGGTCAGCATCTTAAAGTTGACCTTTAATGTCCTGGTCAGCAGGAAGCCCTTGACCTAGGAATGAATTTAACATCTACCTAACTTTATTCCCCATACGTGCTCTGGATTTGAAGCTAGATAAATACTGCATCAGAAAATGCACTTCTGAAGGATTTTAACACATCCCTAGATCTCCTGGCTTACAAAAATACCAGTCTAAGTAACTGTGTACGGAAAGACATCTGAAGCACATTTTACAGAGAAAAGGCTTGTGTATTTTGTAAAAGTGTTTCATTTTTAATGAGCTATTCACTTTCTGTACTCATTTTATTTAATAGCTTAACCTCCTAACTCTCTCTGTTCTCTATGGTGGAGAATTACTTTCCAGAAATAATAAGGAATTTTAAGCATCATCATGTTGCTGGTATTGTCACTTGAAAATGTGGGTTGTCATCACCTCATCGCCCCATCGTGGTCTGCTCATTAGTGACACTCTGTATGGAAAACCTCTAAAGATCATTACCACTGTAGTCGAAAGCCAATGTGCCAACATAATGAAAAACAATTCAGCAGTTCCCTATGCTCTGTTAGTTGTGTTTGTCATAAATGAGTTGTGGAGATTTGGAGTGAATGATCCATATCATATTGAACCGTCCTTTTTATCGCTGACAATTGGAGGTGACTGAAAAGCTGGGTCAGTGTCAGACTGTATCTAATTGGAAACCTTTTCTCATTAACGCTTGATGTTGACTTGTATTGGTTGATGAAATTAGAACCACAGTGGAATGGATTTTATTACACAGAATGAGCTGGTTGAGCTCTCTTCCATTTCAATGTTTTTTTAACCCCACCCCTGGCTGCTAAGAAAGGAATCCAGAGGCACGGGAGTTGTGAGTGATAAAGGATTAAGAGGAAATTGAGTAAAAATGTCAGTGCTTCTCAGGAAATTGAAACCATGCGCATATTTGTGCCACATTTGTTTCAGCAAAACTTTTCTGAAAATACTTCCTTATTGATCATCTGAGGTTTTTTCATTTCAATCAGGAGTGCAACAGAAATGTTTCCCGGGTAAAAGGAAAACAGTAAATTTCAGGGGGAGAGGAGGAAATAAGCGCTTGTTTTCTGGAAAGAAGACATGAGGAGATTTTCTTTTTTTACAGCTTAGACAGTCAGTTTTGCAATAACAAAAACATCATTCAGTCTTCAAAAATGCCCCCAACCCTGAATAATCCATTTTCCTGTTTATCAGCTGCTGATTGAAGGACACCAAGACAAATTCATAACAGTGAGAAAGTTAAATATAACTTCATAAACCTACAGAAAATACACGAGTCATGATATAAAGACAGATAACGTACAGTGTGCTATAGATACAATTTTTCACAGATGTTTGATGAATTTAAATAAAAAAGAAATAGTATCTACAAATTCATTTTAGGAGCAAATTATTTCAACTAAATTAATCATAGGACAGTCTGATATAGGATCATGATGCCTATAGATGGTCAGATTGAAATAAATTCTGTCATTATAGAAATTCAGTCCTACAAGATAGGTGGCAAGGGATATTATCACAAAAAACTCTGTTTAATGATCTTGTCCTCAAATCCACAGCTGCTCTCAAATATAGCCTTTTTTCATCAGAAATTCATTAAAATTGAACACATAAGAGATATCTTGCTGTCATCTCCTTAGGCATATCTTTAAAGTCCGTAAGTCACAGCTAATTGTGGACAGGAATCTCAGAAAATACTGGAACAGGAAACCTTGAGATCAGCTCTAAAAAGAGCAAGGGGTTTCTTCCCAAGCTACTTGTATGAATCTCTCAGAAGTTTTTGACTTCCATCCAACTTATGATTCATGACTTTTTGCCTCAGAATTTTTTGGAAAAAAAAAAATGTAAGTTGATCCAAAGTTCAAAGGCATGCCAAACCCACCATGCAAATAGTTTAAGGTCCATTATCTCAAAACTTCTGCTTCTGAACAACCAGATAAACTGGTTTCAACTCTCAAAAATTCCTCAGTCTCATTCCAAGAGCCAGTTTGCCAATGCCCCCTCCTTTTGAGTTTAGTCAGAGATTGACCCAAACTCATTAGATTTGTAGCTACTGTAATTTGTAATCACAGATACCATATTGTAATCACAGATGCCATATGATAAGAAGATTAAATTGACAGTGTAAATTGAGAAAGAAACAAATAATTTAAACATGGCAAAATATCAAATGTTCTTTTAATAACACCTTTGTAACAGATTATCTTATATGTTGTTGAAATGTGTCACACATTATTTTCTTAAAAGTTAAGCTTACAAGGTGAAAAGGAGGGACAGACACTGATCTCTTCTCTGGTGACCAGTGACAGAATGCAAGAGAATGGCCTGAGGTTGTGTCAGGGGGGATTTAGGTTGGATATCAGGAAAAGGTTCTTCACCCAGAGGGCGGTTGGGCGCTGGAATGGGCTCCCCAAAGAAATGGTCACATCAACAACGTGACAGAGTTCAATAAGTGTTTGGACAACACTCTCAGACACAGATTCTTGGGGTGCCCTGGGAAGGGCCAGGAGCTTAATTTGATGATCCTTGCGTTTGCTTCTAACGCAGAATATTCTGTGATTCTGTGTTATTTATTGTTTGGGATTTTAGAATGAAACATAACTTGTTGGGGTTATTGGAAAAAAGTAATATGCATTTTTCATCCGTCTCAACTAAGAAGAAAAGACAGAACTTACTACTATTCAGAGAAATCCACATTATAAACCAAGAAAATTATCTCTTGTATTGAAATTACAGTCTCCTAAGTTGTGTTTAGCTACCGGTGGACAGAATCCTTTACACTTTTCTTCAGTCAAATATACTTTGATTTACATAATGCAATGCTTTCAACTCTCATTTCCTACTCATGCATCATGACTAGTTGCTCACTACTTGCAACACTGGTTGCTACTTGCTTCTAATTCTGTTACTGCTGGGCTTAAATGGTTCTGAGATCCAAATTTTGATTTCCTGAAGTTTTTCTCTGAATATGAAAGCTTTGTTCTGCTTAGAGAGGACATGTTTGGCTCAACATAAAAAGGCAGAATAAAAAATAATACTACTTTAATCTTTTCACCCCAGAGCCAGCATCTGAATAGTGAGGAGCATATTGCAATATCAAGGTGGTGCTTGGAAATAAACTTTGTTACAGAGAAGTTGTTCTAAACATCTCAGCATCCACAAGGTATTTTTAAGGAGTGTGGTTGCATTTAAATTCAAATATATACAAGAAGGAAAGAAAGAGAAAATAAGAAGAAAATGAAAATAAAATAATATGAATGTGTGACAGAAAGACTTCCATACGGAGGTAAAAGTGAACAATTGGCACCAAAGTAGGAAAGATAATTAGGCTATTTTTCTTTACAAAATAAGGAGAAACACTAGCTTTACTAAGAACACTGGGGTTTTATATAGTTGGTTTTTTTTAAGTCTTGTTTCAGAAAATGCAAGTATAGAAAAATTTGTTTTGATTCTTTATGCCTTTCAAACAATTCCAAACTTCATTTGGATATGACTGTATGTGATGTTTACACACACATGTTCAACACAGTTGGTTTACTGGAATCCATTAATAATCTTCCCCTGCTTTACTTCCATAATATTTATGAACCTTAATTATTAAGAAAACATCAGACAATGACATCCAAACATGGGCAGTTACTGGTTAAACTCACATGGCTTCCTTCTCAAACTGTCTTTCAATGACTCTCCTTCTGAAGTTTCAAATGAAGTTTGAAGAAGAGCTGCAGACATTTTGTTGGCACCAGACTTGAAACTCATAATGGGCACATTATTTTGCCACATTATAAAATAGCATCATCCATCTAACAAATGAAAAAAATATAATGGGTGCACTCTTAATTATAATAATTTGGAAGAGAAAGACATCAGCTGAAAGTGGTGTGAGAAGGTCATTCAATGAGATTTGTGACTTTGGAGTCCCTTTTCAAGTTACAGTAGGTAATTGGACTCAATGATCTTAAAGGTCTTTTACAGCTTAAATGATTATATAATTATATGATGCTAATTCCTACCTTGAGTTCCTGTTTTTCATGGAGTTTATGATAAATTTTCCTTTTTTTCTGGCATATAGGCAAAAGCAAAACATGGCTACTTGATGCTTTGGTTGTGTTCAGATTTTTTTTCATTGGCACAACAGTTTCTAATATTGTTTAGAAGTAAAGTAAATTTCTGTCACTAAAGGTCAGTGAAAAGGAGAGATACACAGACCAGTGCCCTACCAATGGATATTTGCCCTCAACCAAGATGGAAGACAGAAAGAGTATGAAGAAAGAACAGAAACTGAAATAACTCTTTCCGATCTCACAATAGCTGTGAGTAAGAAAAATACTTCACGTGCAGCTCTTCTAAGCCGTTGCATTCATAACTCACTCTATTGCACAAGTTCCAGTAAATTCACAATAAAATATGTATTGAACCAACATACTGTTGTTTTTAGCACAGGGTACACCATTAACAAGCTTTTATTCAATTCTCTTTGGAGGTAATTCCTACTTCCTTTTCTTAGAAAAAAAATTGGTGCCTTATTCCCAAGAAGCAGGGATCACTAGCACCTGTGGTGAGACCTGTGCTCTCCTTCCCCTCTACAAGACCTATAAGTGGCAAGGCAGGAAACAGCAAGAGCACATGCCATAGACATAACCTATCTGTGTCACACAAGCAGATGTCATAGATAAAAGACATAAGTGCCTGAGTGGTGGCATAGACACTACTTTCTAGATTCACTAAGTTAATTCCACCTCAGGCATGTTCAGGAGGCCGGACTTTTGGAAAAGATAAACAAATACTGCAATTACAAGGAACTTTTTAATATCATAGCTATTGATACTCACTTTTAATAACATAACTTTTATTAAAGGCTAAATATAAATCCCATTTTAGCCAGGGAGTCTGACTGGCTATTGGCTGTTTGAGAAAAAAGATAAATGAATACTCTGTCTCAGCAAAGACAACAGTCCATTATTACTAGTCCATACATGTGACCCTCAACCAATCTATCTGTAGGAAAAAGAAGGCCTTTGACACCCAGAAACACCAAAGCTGAATGGCACACAATGGATGTGAGATCAAAACTTAATGACACATGATTATGACTGAGAAACAATTTGCTTAATGCAAATAAGTCACTATTCAAAAATTAGAGTATACACTAATAGCTTCAGCTTCAAGGGTAATGTTAATAGTATTGATAACACACTAAGAACAATTTACAATTTTACTTATTTCTTTCTTATCTTATCTGGACCATCTTATTGACAAGTCTGACTTGGTCTGAAATGGTTACAGTGTCTGATGGCTAACTTCAGAAAAACATCCTAATCATGTTCCCATGTTAAAAATTTTAAAATGGAGACATTTCTTTCCCCAATCTCTTTCTTCTAATTTCATTTTTAATTGAAATGTTTCTTGTACAAACATATGCTGTTGCAATGATATGTTGCAATGGAGTGCAGCTTTCTGGTATTTTAGTCAGAAATATGTATTATACACAAATCTGAATGCCTTAATTTTGCAGGAAACAGAACACTATGGCCCTTCTGCGGCACATAAAGATGCAGCTGCTATAGATCACAGAAATGGTGACATTACTGAAGGGAGAGAGAGCTGCATGTAGCATTTTTCCTGACCTCTTTGCAAAAGAGTCAAGTCTAGAGTTTAATGAAATGAAATCTCTTTCAAGGGAATCCGAATGAGGCTGCCTCTACAGCGCTGTTCTGGGGAAATTATTTCAGCTGGCCTCTGAGAAGATTTACACCTAGGTCTTCAGTGTCAGAAGTTAAGGCAGGCTGCATTCACTACCTGGAAACCTTCTTATCACTTCTTATCCTAAAGCCAGAAGCTGCCTCTGAAATTGCTTGAAGTGAAAATGTTTTAGGTACAGAAAAGATATAAACAAATTAATAAGAAGCCAAGATCACTATAACTTTCATATCAAAAAGTATTAGCCTACCTAGAAATCTCCTGACCATGGCAGGGAAAGGGATTAAAGTTGTTTTTCTCCCAAAAAAGGTCAAAGGATGCAGTAAGTTATTTTCTTCTCATTAATAGTAACAGTTACTGTCCATGTTAGAACAGTTCTTATACTAGGCACAATATTTAGTCAGAAAACTGTTTTTCCTGTGGTAAACTGAGTAAACTAACATTTGAAATTTTTATAATACAATTTTCTTTATAAATTTGGATCTTTTTTTCTTCAAACTACTAGCTCCATCAATATGAGAACAAATTTCAGTAAAGACTTTGGTTATTGCTTGACATAGTTTACTACAAAAATTATACTCAAGTAAATTCCTTTATTATTCAAGCAACTGAATTATTAAAATAGTTTTATATTAATAAGTTGCTACCCTCTCATCAAGATAAAGCAACTGGTGGTCTTTTCAGATCTTAGCAAATACTAATAATATACTTAAATTAAATGTTCTGATGTGTGTCCCAATTTGCTTAATATTAAAGAACTGCAATATTACACAGCTGTGTGAACATTTATTTGATTAGCTGATCTTTAAAATCACACATTTTTTAAACAGTTTGATTGAAGCTGGGAAAAGATAGTGTTTTGGGTGTTCAAATATCTAAATACAATTATTTAAAAGGAAACTACCAAACCCCCAGATTTCTAATGGACCGAAACACCTATTCTTCTGCAGTACTGTAAATGGTTCTGAATTCCTCTCCACAGATTACAGGGAGAAAGGTCAACCATTATGCAAAATAAATGATGGGTTTAGAACAACCACTATATCCAGCTGTTACAAAGTAAGCAGACTCTGTGAGTCTGCCTGCCAGGTGCAGGCCTCTTTTCCCTGTGGGGGTGGTCATGATTTCAAAAAATGATGCAGTAAACAATATTACAAGATACCCAGGGAAAATACCTACCAGTATGCTTGGAAACCTAAGGACCCTCTATATAGATACAGGAAAAAATATTTTGGCTGATCAGTTTTATTAAAAAATTAATTCTTTTTTTTGAAATATAAAGGAATACTGTAGGACTACTATAAAATTATAATCTAAAAATAATTACCTAAAAAATTCCAGGGTTCTTCTTTGTTGGATGAATCACATTCTGCCACATTTACATCCAATACTCAATGTCCTGCATTCTTGTCACTGTTTGTAAAAAGTCATCTAGTTATAAGTGCAAGTATTGAGAGAATTAAATGCGAAGTACAATCCCCTTAGAAATGTATTACCCTCTTTGATGGGAAAAAGTGGGTATTTTGTGACTTACATGTTCAAAATTTCTTTGCATTTTGAAGGAAAAGCCTCACAGAGAGCTCTTCATACTCATCTGCTGCTTTTAAAATTTTCCTAGAAGCTTCATCAAACACTTTTGAATAAAAACATATCCAAAGGAAAGTAGTTCAATTACAAATTCATGTAAATAGAAGGTTTTACTAAGATTATTGGTTCTCCATGCAATACAGTGAATCCTAAAATTTGAAGCCCCTCTCCCTACTAACAAATGACTTCCTAATAATCATTACCTCCTTTATTTTTATTTTCATTTTTTTACCTTTTGTACTCAGAAAAAAAATGAGGAACCACAGTCAGAGCCTAACATATGGCACATGGACTTCTGCCAGTGATTCTCCTTTCTAATTTGAAATATCCTTCCTGCTGTTTAAATCTTTGGTCAGCCTTAAGAGTACTCAGCAGTCCTCAGGAATCAGCTGTAGTGCTTTAGGAAATGATTCCTAAAGTACTGTTAAAATCAGTGCAGAAATTCACCAGCTATGTTTTCTTTTATTTACTTACTTATGTCAAGGATCTATATCCAGGAACTACAAAAGAATTAAGCATCCCAAGGCCCTCCTTGACCAGGAATATGACTTGAAGAATATGACTATACAGTTCAAGATGCACAGAAATGTAACAGCAGGTTTGTAAGCAGGGCTTGTCTCTTTCCGCATCTGCCAAGCATTATTCAAAATGGGAGGTGAATCTATAGCAGAGGAGAAAATTATTAGAAAATATTTTCCTGATGTTTCATGGCCTGTCCTAGCACTGGCTGCAGGGTGAACAGTGAACAAAAGATCTGTAGAAAGCCAGACCCATGTATCTAATGTGCCTGGAAATACCACATTCTGTAGAATTATGAGACCAAATATTTGTAGCACAAAAGGAAGGAGCCTTATCAAGGATGAAATATTGGATACCATTTTATTATCATCCTAAAATAATGTTTTAAAAAAGAAGAAAAGAGAGAGGTGGGAAAAGCACAGGCTTAGGCAAAGACTTAAGGTTGGATCAACATCTAGATACATGGATAAGTAAAGTACCTCTAAGCAGAAAGTTACCCAAAACTGTGAACACAACATTTAAGCAGTCAATAAGTAGTGAGTGTTCTTACTGGGTTTGGTTGCAAGCCCAAGCAAGCTTCTGATGTTGCGTGAACCTACAGAGCCAGCAATGGCAACAGACCACCCTGATCATTTACTATCAGTCAGTTTGCCCTGTCTCAGCCCAGGGTGGTGAGACCTAGTATTGCAGAAAATTACAGGAGTGGATTTAGAGGCTCTGAGGAAGTGCAATGAGGAAGTGCATGGTTTCTTTGCTTGTTTGGTATCTTCATCCAATGTTTGTGGACAAAATCACTCTCACATTCACTGAAAGTAGTGCTCTATAGTATTCCCATGAACCAGGAGGAAAAGCAGGCACAGCATTTACCTGAGGGGAAGGCTTCTCAAGGGTAACCCTGACTTCTTCCCTTTTTAAGCCCAAATACAATATCATAATCTCTAGAAGTATAATGGGGGACCAAAAAGAAAAGTTCTCAGATGATATTTTGGCAGTGTGACTTTCCCCTGGCCTTGGAATGATGAGAACAAGCTTAAATGCAGGAAGGTCTATTTTTCCCCTAGCCAGGACACAAAGGTCTCAGAGCTAAAATGTCACATTTCTTCTTATTTTCAATTTTCAGATTGTAGTCAAAAGTTGAGGCTGACATTTTGTCTTTAACTCTGATAGTTGCAAGAAAACGAAGGAAAAGCATAAAAATGTGAGGAACAAAGGACAAAGTATCCCTCAGATTTGCTTCCAGTTTCTGGATTTTGGTCACTCATGATTTTTACTGGGCCTTGTGCCACACAAATCCTTTGGAGTACACATTGACCATGCTGGCTGTAACCAGCCTTTTCTGTAGTGCCATCAGGGTAAGGAGCACTGTGGGTTCCTGGCCTTTGACCATATGCACAGATGCTTCTAGTTGCTCCGTCAGCTTCTTCTGCCATCAAAGCTAATTTTTTTTTCCTTATCAGAAAGCACTAATATTCCCCTCTAACTCTCCACAGGTTATATACTGAGTGTTTTGTTAGGTTAAATTAAATTAAATGCACCTTAGACATTGTGATTATCATGATTTTTCCCATCAGTTTTAGAGTACTACACATGAAGATCCAGATTATTATAATAATAATAATTTTTCTTCCTGAAATAAACAAATGCATTGTAACATTTTATAAAGACCTGACTTTTTGCCATAGAGAACTGTACCTGCACCAATTTTTTCATAAGCCATTGCAGTGTTGATTAGCACAGGTATTACTTGCCTTCTGTACTCCAGAGTTGTTTGAATCTTGCTCCAGTCTTCTTGAGTGTTGTCATTTCTGTTAGTGAGAATGAAAGAGAGTTAACTCATGAATTCAAGCCTCTGGTGAAAGAACAGTGGCAAGTAACTCACACTGATAATCCTGTAAGTACAAACAATTTACCAAGGGTCAAAGGCATTATTCTTTGATCTTAACAGTCTTCACTCTGAAACCAAGAAGAGATGCTGTGGCAACTATTCCTATTGCTAACTTACAGCTTTTTGGGGTACAGAATTTGAACAAGCCAAGAAGTTACAATAGAAGAAACTGTTCAAAAATACAGGTGGAAATCTGTATATCATATATGTAATCATATCTGTTATCTCATACATGATTGTCCTGAAGGAAATAATTTTTTAACAGTCTAGTGAAAGGCTTCCCTGCTCAAGGTAGGGGTTGGAATTAGATGGTTCTTAAGTTCCTTCCAAACCAAACCATTCCATGGTTCTTTTGTAAAAGACATTCTTCTGTCATTAGACACTATTTAGACCAGCTGCTGTTAGAGGATGAGTGGAAAACCATGTTATGTTAACATTAAAATTTTCCAATACCACTTCTCATTGTTTGAAACACTTATCACTGAAAATATGAGGACTTTAGTTTAGATAGCATAAGGAGAAAGAAAGAAGAAGAAGACAGAAGCTGCTTAAGTTCTGATAAATCAAGATATCCAAGAATGTAAGACAACAAACAAACAGATACAGTGCTGGCATATTTGCTCACTACTAAGCATAGGCACTTCACAAAAATTATTTAGTGTTACTTGTACTGCATGACACCACCATTTTTCCCCATTTTCTCCCTGCCTCAGTGGAACACATCACATACGATTCTTCCTCTTTTTCTTTGTTTTCTCTCTTTTGTTTTCTCTTCTTCTGAAAGCAGGTTTCCACATAAGGATTGCATTTAAATCTGACTATGCAACCTTATAGGAACACAGAGCACAGAAACGAATGTAATAAACGTGATGTATAGCACAAGGCAATCTTCTATCATTTATTTGCCATTGTGATTTGTTAGGAAAAACAGGAGAATAAAAAGAAGAAACGGAAAAGTGTTGTCAAGGTCACCAATATTTCTCTGGTGCAGGATTTCCCCAGGTGAAATTATTTTAATTTACAAATTTGCAAAGATAAAAAAGGCCCTGCTGTGAAAACCACAATATTCACTGTAGCGTGTGGTGTTGATGAGCTCCACCAGATGATAACACAAATTGAAATCTCACATTTCTAAGACCTTTCATTAGTGGGGGGAGAAAATCATGTGAAGAGTTATAATATAGTTAATGGTATCGCAGGGTTGATCTCACTAATTTTACAATTCTGTTGCATGCATAGGTTATCATACTAATTAGCTTCATCTGGAATATTAGTCATCTTAATAGAGGGCATTCATGTTCCCTTTTACTTCAGTTCTAAAGCTTGCAGTTGGATGGTTTCAGACTGCAATAAAATTCACAAATCTCACAAAAGATATCAAAATTGGATTATAGGAATTAAAACAAACTACTGTGCTGTAGATATGCCACCAGAGGGAAAACAGCACAAGAGAACTATCCAGTAGTTATCAGATTCAAGTATATCAGAGGTACACCCCAAAAATCAGAAGAAAATCTGGAAGGTGCCATACACTGCTTTCCATATTTTTTGTTGAGTTTTTTGGTTTTGTGGTTTTGGGATTTTTTGGTAATCTCAGATTCATCCTGTAGACTGCTGTGGTAGCCAATATGTCTAAAGACTCAACCAGATTTAAACTAAAGAGTTAAATTTTGAACAAGTCATACCACCAGCAGAGTGGCTCTGACAGAGGGTAAGCCCTGATCTAGTTCTTCTCCTTAGTACTAAGGCTTGCATTTAGCATCTACTCAACAATGAAAACACCTCCACTGTGAAAAACAAAATCCTGCAAAAAAACCTGAAATAAATTCTACCAAAAAAAGGGGGGTGGCGAGGTGTGGAGGGGGAAGACGCCTTTCAGGGTTTTTTAAATTGCTTAATTACTTTGCTCCCTTTTTGTGATGTTCCCAAGAGTATTATAGCAAATATGCAAAGGCAACAAGCCATTCAAAGAAATCTCACCACTTTGAGAAAAAATTTTTAGAACATAGAGAGTTTTTATAATTGAAAATGAAATCAAAAATTATGAATGGAAATCTTGTCATATGTTTGAGTTCATTTAGAAGAAAGCAGTCTTGAGTAATTACATTGACCCATTTGCAGATTTTCTTGTACCAAATTATAACAGATGACCATTCTGGAGAGGACCTATACTTCTTCTCTAAGCATCCTGTCACAACAAGAGAGCCCCTTCTGTATTACACTTTTTATTTGCTCTTAGCCCAAAGCTTAAAAACTCCAAACCAAAAAGGCAACATTAAATGAAAAATTGATAATAAATGATGTTGTTAAAATTGCATAGACTTTACTTATAGGAAGAATAATTTTAAAAGATTGCAACATTCTCTACACTAATAGACAAGATATGTGGTAGTTTTCGATAAAATCTTTAATTTTATAGAGAACTGTCTCTCATTTTGATGGCTGCATCTTTCATGGGCTCCAAATAGTTTTGAATTGCCTCAGCTTCAAGGCAACCTACTTGCTGATCTATATTCTTTACTGAAAAAAAGGTTTGAAGGAAAATTTTATTTATTGGGCAATCAGAAACAAACAGAAGCAGAGTTCTGAGTAAATTATTACTACTTAAGCAGAAGTTTAGAGTGGATTTGGAAATTTTTCCCCTATTCCAACTGCTTTGCTAAAGCAACCATGGAATATCATGTTTGCAATTATGTTGAGGGCAAAGAATCTCCAAGGTGCTCTATCCTGAATTATTTTTCCTAATGGAGATACCCTCTCACAATTATTTTTCCAGGACAGGAAATGGTGATTTTCCAAATCTGTGTAGTTTGGTTTTGTATTTTCTTCAGAAAAGGTAATGACTTTAGGATCAGTTTAACTATTCCAAAAGTGGAGTAATTTATATGAGCAAAAAGATAATGCCTTTAGGTACTTAGTACTGATATCACTAATATTATTTGCTGCTTTTAAATGGCTTAAGGAAACTCAGACAGTAACTTTCTGCAGGTTCATGGCAGATTTTGTTTTCAGTTTCCCTTTTAGTGTCCCTGTCCCAATAGAAAGATAAATATTTTTTCAGCTAGAAAAAACACAGAAAGAAACAAAAGTCTCTGGCATATCCCAGTGGTCACTCTCCCAGACCTTAAAGTGAGAAATGCCAAATATGGTTTAAAAAAATATTTTTATCTATGGCTCTGTAAAAAAAAAAAAGGGATGAGACAAGGGAAAAAATCATAAATATTTGTTTAGATCTTGAGAGTATTAAAATCTCTTGAAAGGACAGAAAAGCTAGTCATTTGATAACAATTTCTTGCAGTTGAACCTATGGTATTCTTCACTTGTATAATTTTATACATGGGTAAAAGAATAAAAAGTAGTACTTAGCTTGATTTGCCATTGAAGGTTTATAACTGAGCATGCATTCTACTTTTGGAGTTCTGATGCAGTCAGTAAGAAACTATCTCACTTAAGTTATACGAATCATTGCATTAAAGGAAAGATCTGTTGGTGTGTTTTGTATTGGAAACAGCTGTTCTCATCATTATTGGAAGCTCTCCATTAAAAATTGAGTCTGAAGCACACAAAGGTATTAGGTTATGCTACTAGAAGAAGGTGTTTTAAGCTTCTTACAGACCTGGAATAAACTTAATACTTCATAGTATGTTATTTCATGATTTGTTTATGCTGCGTGTTGAGGAATTATTCCTAAGAAAAGCCCCAAATGATTTAAAATGTTGTCTGTCAGAAGTTGACTGTTTTATTCTGAACACACTGGATGTTAGGGGACTCGTATTTGTAGGTTGGACTGTAGGCTTTACCAATAAAGCTGTGGACTTTATTGTCTTTAAATGGCATGGAAGAAAGTCAGTGAAAACAGGAACAAAGGAGTAAGAAGTAAAAACATGTCAGTGGCAGCTCTCTGCTTAAACGACCTCTGTGTTTTCAGCTATCTATCAATCCCTACTTCAGGGAATATTGCGCAGTTTCCGTTGAATAAAATAGAGTGAAGGAAAAGGTATAGTCCTGACTTTTGGAGTCCTAGATATTTCTCAGCTTCATTTAAAGCTGAGAATGCAAAGTTCCCACTTTAAAAAATTTGGTAAGTTAATAAATCTCTCCTTCTCAAGTTTGTGAAAGGGCAAACACGGGAGGCTGAGGTTCCACATATTTTTATGCAGAGTGATGAAATGGAAAATATTCATAAAAGCTGAGCAGTTTGCCTTCTTCCTCAGCCCTGTGGAAGAAGGTTCTGTTTGGATGATGGGTAAGATATGCTCTGTATATTCAAACTAATTCAATGTGGTCAACTATAGGAAGATGTCTGTCTTTGCAAATGAAGAGAAGGGAACAGAAAAGTTAGTTTGTTTTTTGTTCAAAAGGCCTAACCTCAAAAGGTACTCAGTGTCCTTCACCCTCAGGGGACTGGCTTAGCACACTGCTGAACCAGCCACTAATTGCTTTGTTAGATTATTTAATTAACCCTGAACAAACTCTCTTAGGGGATACAACAAGGGACATTTAGCCGATCTCCCTCAACATGAAAACATTGACTGGTGAAAGATGAGAAGGTAGAAAAAGCAGCTCCACTGGAAATTACACTGCTGACATTTTGCAGAGTGAGACCTACTCAACCCAGTATTTAATTAGCACAAATATAATTTCACACACCTATTTTTAGATTAATTTTTAAAACTTGAGAGTAAGACTTGTTTTTCTTGGGATTCACTTTGGAAAGTGACATTGCTTTCCTCTTATCATCCCATCTATTTCTTGGTTAAGTCATTGACAGTAGGGGGTGTAAATAGCTGAAGAAGGAAGGAGGCCACAAATGTTTATCAGGATATTAGTCTGTTTATTTCAAGTAGCTTCTTAGGACAGCAAAAGCTGGCATTGTAACCGTCCACTCAAAAATCTCTAAAAAATGTGATGCAGAATGAGATGTTGTGACAAGTACCAGCTCTGATGGAGGACAAAGGAAAATAAAACTCAATTGCAGTTTAAAATACATAAAGTATACTTAGATTGTGCTAAACAACTGTTTTAACAGTAAATATCAGCAAACACAGAATACACTTCAGCACAAATCAATAATGAGTCTTAACAGAAACTCTACCAAAAAAAGCTGGTTAAGATTCAAGACTAGAAGGAAAAACAATCCAGGTTAAAAAATGATGCCTCATCTAAGCAGCCTCATATATTACTGAGGAGAAAGAAAAAGTTCTAATGTTTTTGGTGTAACTTTTGAAGGTTTTGGCAAGAACTTTGGAAACTGTTTCACGATTTAAGAACAATTAAAACAAATGCAACATCATACTACCCGGGAAAGCTACTGTAGGATATTTTATTGAACGTGTCTGGTCCAGCTGGGGTGAGCAATTATCAAACGCTGATGTCCATGCAAGAACGAAGGCCTGCATAACTGAAAGTTTGAACACTTGCATTTTTTGGGAGCTCATGACATATCTGCTAAATTGTAATATCCAACACATGACTCTTTTTTGAATATATTTATTAAGATATTAAGTATACCAGAATACCAAAAACTGGCCAAGGCAACCATGCCGTGTGCACTTTGAAATCCAAAGTACAACAAACTTCAACAGCTTCCTGCTCAGGGATCTCTTTTACTTCATATTTTCCCACAGAAGACCAAAATGTCAGCATCCCATGGACATAGCATGTATGCACTCTCATGTGATTTTAAAACATAAGTTTTCATATCTGTATTTTTTAAAGACTATTATAGCACTGTGAATAACATCCTCAATGTCTGTTAGGCTGAAAATACTATGAAATTTAGGATTAAAGCTTACATTATTTTTAAAAGGCTCCCTTTAATTGCTTGCAGAGCCATGAAAAAGTCAAAAGAATAAGTATTCCATGGGTGAGTCAACCCAACCAGTGGCACAGCATGAAAGCAAGTACTTGGGGCAGTACTGAAATATGAATTCAAGGCCCCTGACTCTACCATCATTTTCTCTTTCAGTATAAAGAATGATAGCCCAAGTACCTCAATTAACCTCAGTTTTTATGACATCTCTCAGACCAATCTGCTACTATTGAAACATAACTACTTCTTTAGAGTTTCCATGGTAAAAATAACTACTTTAGTTGTTTTCCAAAAAGCAGTTGGAAATTAATTTCAACAACTGGATGGAAACCAACAGAGTGATCATACCATCGATACATTACAAAATATGTTTATCCTTGCATTAAAATCCTCTCCCTATGGGACTCAGATGTTGCTGCCGCCAAAAAGCATGGAAGCAGTTGAGTTGTAGCTATGCCAACCATTAGACAGCCAGACACTGTGACAAATGGCATTCCCTCATGCATGAAAGAAAGGCAAAACACCAAACATGCTGTTGGAGTTTTTCTGATGTCCAGCCATGGCTACAGACTCATGTAGGCCACCATCAGAAGTGTTTGTGAGGATACCAGATATGCCAATTCAGCATGAAAACGTATCTGTATTTTGCCAAGGAGCACAAATTCAAGGCCTAAAGGTTGTCTTGAATTCTGCTGGCAGACAAGCTATGGACACAAAAGTCCTTAAGGCCCTTTTATGTTCCCTTTCCCAGCATTCAATTGTGCTTTCCAGCCAAACTCTCCCAGGTAATTTATTAAATCAGAATATGGTAGTGGGTAATGGAAATCTTTTTTGGTCGTTTGGAATGAGATTTGACAATTTCTTACCTCATTGGAATATTTTTGGCATGCTGTAGTTTACAAGAAAAGTTTATATTATAAAGTAAAATGCTGTTGCAGTAATTGATGGTAGTGTAAATATAATTTCCTAATTTATTCCATGTTTCTGCCAACCTTATTTTTCTAGCTGGTCTTATACTTTATTGGCTATTAGAATAGAATATGGAGAGTGTCCTTTATTATTCCATGAAGAAAGATATTTCAAATTTTGCAGTATAAATCCTCTGCTTTTCCAATGCTGCTTCTCTGCTGCAGCTCAGTCATCAGAATAAGAAATAAGCTTATGCCAGTGTTAGGGTTTAACTAGCAGTGAATTAACTTTATTGCAATATTTATGAAAGCTATTAAAATTGTGGTTAAGCGGAAATCTTCCATGTCATTTCAGTCAATATTTTCTGAGGAGGACTTAAAAAAGCTGTGAAGTTATAAGTTTCTTCCTCATACCTCAGATTCCTCTGCCCTTCTCCTCTTCAGTTCTTTCCCTGAGTCCTTCCTTAGTGTCCCACTGGTCTTGGAAAACTGGGGGGTTTTGTGTTCAACTGTATTTTTAGCAAAGATGTATCCATGTTACCTATAAGATAAGCAAGGAGTTTGAAAACTGGGACCAAGAAGCCCCAGGCAGTTTCCAGGCCATTGCAAGTATAGCAATTATTACTAGTGGTACAGCAGCTGTGAGAGCTGTTATTTGATTTTATTGAGTTGCACTTAGAGCTCTTAAGAACCAGTTTGCAAACTGTTCATTTGCTTGAGGTATGTTTCTTGGGATTGACAGAAAACTGGATCTTGGGCACAGTTTTCCTCTCCTTTTCAGAGGACAAAATTGAGTGTGCAAAGAAGCTAGAGAATATTAGCATGGCAGCAAAATAAATTGTGTTTGATTAATGACCTATAAATGTAATAGAGACTGCTCATTTGGGCATATTTTCAGGTGTCTTCCACTGGCTGAGAATTCCTGTGTAGCCAGTGAAACTCAAAAGTGTTGTTCAGGGCAAGATCTTCAAATGTTTAAGTTATTTTTCTGGAGAGGTGAAGTTCTGATAATCTAATGTTTGAGGAAAAATGAAATTTTACACACAGTCTGGAATAAGTAATGGTTTTCTCTTTTCCCAATAGCTCTTTTAGTTGGAGCCTGTTTGAGGAGTCCTGAAAAGCAGGATCTTTTTACCTAACCTCTGTTGTCCAAGGATTTTATTCTCATAACTAGACTTTCTATCCTGCTCACTCTTACTTGTCTTCCCTGTGCACTACACATGCTGTATTTCTGTCTGCATCTGAGGAGGCCTAGAAAGTACCAGCCTACGCTTCCCAGGAGCTGCATGATTATAAAACTCTCCAACAAACAGTAAGCAATGAATGAGAACCCCTTGCTTCTGTGGACTATATATAGACTGGAAAGGAAAGGTTTAGCCATTTGCCTTATATCATACAATAATGGAATGGTTTTCTGTTGGAAGGAACCATCAAGGAACACTCCAACTCAGCAACACCTTCCACTAGACCAGATTTTTCAACTCCCTGCCTTTGAACACTTCCTAGGATGGGGCACCCACAACTCCTCTGGCAACCTGTTCCAGCATCTCATCATCCTCACAGAAAATAATTTCTTCCTAATGTCTAGTCTAAATCTACCTTCTTTCAGTTTATACCCATTACACCTTGTTCTACCACTACATGGAATCATAGAATGACCTGAATTTGAAGGCACCCTAAAGATTATCTAGTTCCAACCCAGTGCCATTGGCAGAGAACCTGCCACCAAACAAGAATTAGGAAAGTGCCAGGGATAGCTCCTATACAATTTCTGTGAGCAGCCTGTTCTAGTGCCTCACCACCCTAATGTGGCAGACTGGATGACATGGGAAAAAAAATCACAGGATTTAGAAGTCACTTTGGTTTAGCCTTGTTATATTTGCAATGCTAGTTAAGGTTAAAAGCACACAGTAAAAAGTCAGATATAGGTGAAGAGATAACTTTGAACTCATGCTACACACTCAAAGTCTTTGGAGTGCTTTTCAAAATCTAAAAATTTCCAAGAGCAAACTATATATAAAGTGACATAGCCATAAACAGATAACTGCAGAAAAGAGATGCAGAAAAAAAAATGAGGCAGAAAAGAAAATGAGACAGAAAAGAGGCAAAAGAGGATTCACAACAACGAGTAATTTTCTTCTTAAAGATATAAATTCTAAATAACAGTGATCAAAACAGCTCTAAAACATGGAAATGTTGAGAACAACTAAATATTTCAACTATGACAGAAAGCTGAGGTATTGTGGCTAATAAGCTTGGAGGAACAGCTTGTCTTTTAGTAATTTCTTCTAAGTTTGGTCTTCTCCATCAGTAATAGTTTGAAGACAACTGATAACTCTACATCAAAGCATTTCACTGCAGGGGGGTCAGTAATGTCAAAGAAATCTTCTGCAACCTTATGTAAAAGATACCTGAGCATATACAGTAAGTAATTTTCTGGACTATAAAACAACATGAAACAAATAACAAGAGAGCGACTACCACTATTTTATTATTGGGGACAGGCATTGAAATTAAAATTTCTCATACATGCATTTCCTCTCTGAATCCTCTGGGATGCATTGTAGAAAGATGGAAAAATTTTTCTTATTGTAATAACATGTTCCCAAAAGCATTATTAACTTATGTGTTTTAAAAACTGTTTTATTACAAAACCCTAAAGCATATTTCAGTCTTTCCTGATTTAAGAACACAAAAATATCAGTGACATATACAAATAAGAGCATTCAAGGGTTTGGCTTGCTTCCCTTGTGTACATTTGCATTTCAATAGTTATCAATGGATTTTGAATTCAGCTTTTTCTATTTCTGAATGTTCCTAAATGGGAGAAATAAGTTGACTGCAGACAAAGTTAGGATACTAGCTGTGGCATGTATTTAATTGTATATGCTTTCAAAAAATATTTGGTAAACAAACAGAAAAATAAATCTTAACTGGAAGTGCAATAAAATGGAAACAGAAAAGATAGAGGTACATATTTATGAACAGTGAATCCAGGTTGCCAGTGATGGTGTGAGTATCACAGATAACAGTAAGGAAAGAGATAATTACATAGCTGAAAAGATAGTTGCTATCTCATATCATGAGGATATTATAGAGGGAGCTTCTCAGTCTCTTTCTTTCCCAAAGGAATATGCAAAGAAATTGGAACTCATCAGGTAAAGAACCAAATAAAAGCAAGCGCCTTGCCTCTCATTTGTAACATCTCCTCCTGGTGGTAATCCCAGTGACTTAATTTCTAATCTGGTGAGCAATTATTATTACACAAGAACAGCACATTCTTTAAAATAAATCATTGTTCAAAAGTGATTTTAGTTTAATTCTACTAATCATTCTTAACCATATTCTGGGATCTGGCCTTTCAGTAATGCAGCCCTTTCCAAACATAGCTGCACTTAACTGCAATCATTTTTCTTCAGTTTTTCTGACATGCTTTTCTTTCAATAAACTATACAATTAGCTCATTAAAAAAAAAAAAAAAACAGTGGGCAAAGCAAGGAGGATGGAATCAAATAATTTGTTGTTTAAACACTGTTTTCTAAATATCTGTGCCAGGTATTTTCTGTAACATTACAGTACCCTGGAGTCTAATTTAAGACCACTGGTTGAAGACACAAATTTCTTAAAGTAATTTATTTCTGTACTGATGACAAAAAATAGTCATAAGACAAAAAAATTCTGCTGCTCTTTTAACTTGTCCATAAAGATGCATCTGCAAGACAAAAGCACCAATGGATCTTAATCTACAATGGCACAAAACTATCTGAATGAATACACCTTTGTGCACAGACCAAAAAAGATACCATGTATGTCTGACAGATATAGACTGAAATAAAACATATCTGCTAGAGAAAAAAAATCGTGGAAATACTATTATTTTGAAATGGCATTTTAAAAAATACTTTTCTTTTAAGGGCTGTGAAATGAAGGGCTCAACAGGTATGCTTTGGGTAAATAATAAAAAAGTAGAGCCTCATGCTACAGAGTTAGAGCCTACAATACAATAAGTTTAAGAAAGTCTGCCAAAAATAGTTCCAAAAGACAGAGTAATTTTGTGTCTTTTGAGCAAGAATATATTTAAATTCTGAAAAGACAAAGTTGACTTCTTGCTGAAAGACTATCATGATGAGGGAGTAAAACCAATAATTTTTATCTCCTGTATAACAGTGGATGGAGTTAAGCAATTATGAAAAATGTTGGAAGCTGCATTTAAAGTAGGTCTTAAAGGTGCATCTTTTCCCCAGGTATACATAAAAACACAAAAAATATTAGAGTGAATATTTTGAGAAGCATGCATGATAAGAGGACTAGAATGTGAGCAGGGACCACAGTCCCTGTTTGGTGAACAGAGTTGCTTAGGTTTGAAGCATCCCGTGTATTTATTCTGTTCCAGCAAAGAGGCTCTAGTGCACATCCATAGGATATTCTTCACAATATTGTTCATTTGCAAAATACTTTTATCTAGCAAATTCAGCAAAGAAACAAGAGTAAAAATTTCCCTTTGAGGGCTGGATTAGCTCTTCCTACAACTCTTACAATGAAGGGATGTCTTTTATATTTGTATTTTCCTTCTTTGGGGTCCAAATGAAAAAAAATTAAAAATATATACAAAAGGGCACTCAATAAATAGTATGAAAGTGTTCTTTGAAAACTTGCCATCTACTATCCACATTTTTTAATTTTTCTGTACTGGGAGTCAAGGAGATTGAGAAACCTCCTTCTGGCTAGCCAAGTCTCTGATTTTTCACTAAACACAAGTATGCTTGAGTTCTGAGAATGTACAGAAGCTGTCAGAAAAAGTCTTTGTGGTTTTCCAGATCAAACTTACACAGTCGAAGGTGAGTCAAGAAGGGACAACTTTACTTTAGAGATAGAGAGGATCTCAAGAGTTTTGCTAAACTCTTGTCCCACTGATTCACTCACTCACCTCTGCCCCAGTCATGTCATTTCTGATACTGACATTCAGGAACGATGAAAAGGCTCAGATCTGCAGCCTCAGAGCCTATGCCCAAACAAGAGTACTTTGCATTACCTAAGCAAAGTGGTACCCTTTACAAGCTCAGAAAAGCAGTCTTAAGCAAACCAAGGAAAACCTCCTTTAAACACTTGCAGTAGAAAAAAGGTGTTCATTTCATGGGTGTGGATTAGTTACTAGTATTAATAAAACTTATTTCGCCTTTTCATATTGGATTCAGAAATATCCTGAATTTCCTGTAACTTTCCACACATGGGTGAACTACTTTATCTCTGATCAGAAAATATTTCTAAACAGCAAAATTTTGCAGCACACTCTCAGTATCCCTTGAGAAGCACATATTGAACTTTCAGCTTTCAATTTTAATTACTTTATCACAGAGAGAAGCTGATGGGATCCCAGTTTTATCTTCGCTTCCATCTAATTCCCCTTTCCAGCTCCTACATTTTTCCAAAAAGCTGGGGATTTCTCTCTGTAGTCATTTTCAGTTGTGTTCTGGGTTTAGCAGGAGGGATTTGCTGCACAGCAACAGAAGATGACAGGAACAAATGCACTGGAGAAGCAAAGAATATTAGAGCCCTAATGAGAAAAGAAAGTTATCATTTTTGCATGTTTCTGCCTCAGTATTTAGTAGCTGATATCACTTGTTAGGATACCCAAAATATCTGTTGGAACGTAAATGTTTTTCAGAGATACAAAAAGAGGTCTTTATATCACCAGCAAAATTTATTATTTGCAGTTTCTTATGTCACACAATCCAAGGAGAATTTTGGATTTTTATGTGGTTTTAATTATTAGGGCGGGCCAGAAAACTGTTCAGTTAATTTTTACTCAATTAAATAATTTTCTGTTTACTGCTAGTTCTATTTTCTGTTAAGATGGAGAAAAAAATCAACCAAACATTATACAACCATTTAGTCTGCACAATAAAGAATGCCTGAAAATCTGAATTATCTAATTGGCTAGAGTGTAAAACAGCAGAATTCACCACTCTGGGTTTATTAGTCTGTTCATTTAATTAAGATTATGCAAATTATTTGAAAAAAGTTACATTTTATTAAAAAATTACATTCTCTTATTCAGACATTTCACTGTTTGAATTGTACTAGAGGATGTTCATTTAAGACAAGCAGCTTTGATCATAAATATGCACTTATTCACGCCCTGCCATGTCTTATTGATTAAACAGGATATTTTCTCTCTTGTTAGAATGAAGTTGCAGTTCAAAGGTTTTAGAAAAACATCCAGTCTAAGAAATTGGCAAAGGAAGTGCGTAGTGCACTACAACCTCCAGAGAATTGCATGATGTTCCCTCTTCCCAAGCTTCTGTGTTTATTGCTGAAAAAAGAGTGTGTGCAGTTTGTGCTGCAGTTGAAATTCAATAAATATTTTGGGAAAAAAAGGATATGCTTGAAGGAAAACATGAACCATGTTAAATGCCATGAAATTAGCAGACATGTTTTGAACTATTAATTTATTTAAACTTATCATTATGTATTTCATCCAAAATGTGCAAGATAAAAGTGAAAGCTTTGGCTCATATCTCCTAGAAGGACTACTAACCCTTCCAGTATCTTATAGAAAAGCAGTCCCAAAATGTAGTGAAATTATTGAATCCTAGAAACCTGTCATATGAAGTAGGGAGCTCTCTGATGGTTTTTGTGTATAAATTTCAGTCAAGATGTTTGTTGGCTTTTTGCAGCAGAAGCAAAGAATGCAAAAGTTTTCTCTCTTTAGATAGAAGGATTAGGTTTGGGGGCTGGAATTTTTAATTCTTTCCCTTCTTTTTTTCCTTTTTCCTAAAATTTCTGTGTGATTTAATAGTTCTCTGAAACTCCCACTAGTAAGTCCTCCTATGGCAAGTTTCAAAATGGAAACCAAATATCTCTGAAGCCTCAGAGAGAGTACACTGAATAGTAAAACAAAACAAGGCGTTGTACTCACACAGCATTCTCTGAGGGTTTCTGAGTATTTCAAAATGCATGAATTCTCACAGCAAGGTGAGAAAGAATAGGAGATGGCAATGAGATTATTATCCTCATTTTGCTAATAGAAATACCAAGACAGGAAAGTTGAACAACCTGCCAAGTCAGTGGTTCACAGCCAGAAGAAAGCAGGTCTCCTAACTCCTACTTTGCAATATTAACCAAGGCCATTGCCGATGACTACCCAAAGTTTGCTAACCCCAGGACCTTGCAAAATGTCCCTGAGATATCATATAGCAACCAGAAAAGGCACAAAAAAATCTGACTTCATACAAATACAAAATGTATCAATGTGAATAGCTACTTTTCTACCAGAATAAACCCACTGAACTCTGAAGATTTTTCTGAGCCTAGCCATCCCTAGCGCTATAAAAATGGAAGAGGTTCTGGCACTTCCTGACACACTGACAGGAAGTAACCTAGTAATGGTCTTTTTTGAAGGATTTTGGAATTACTTTTTTATAGCACTGTTTAACACAAAATAGCAGAGTTCTTGAGAGCATTTATGTTCTTGTTCTGGAATGACCAGCTCCACCCCAGGTGCTGTAGGTAGGCAGTTCTTAATCTGAGAGGCTGCAGGCCACGAGATATTCTTTTCAGCATTGTCTTTGAATATAAAGAAGGGTACTATTTGTATTGTTATGCATAGATGTATTCAATTTTTGCTGGCTTCTCACTTAACGTGGCCGCCAAATAATGCCTTTGCACAGAGCACAGTGATTGCTACAAATTAAGACGAAACAGCAGCAAAATTCAGGATCAGATCAGCCCTGCTCTGCACCATTCACTTTTTAATATCAAACTCTCTTTTGTTTTGGCTTTCTTCTATTTCTCTCATTGTACCAACATTGCATGAGTCCAGCTTGTGGGTAAGAGTGCCACCTATTGAGTGCCTGGCAATATTTGTCATCATCTACCAAGAAAACAAAATCTTATATACAATTTTTTATTATGCATCTGTAAGTGACAAAAAGACAAATAATGTCTCCCCAACTGAACCCAAGACTGCTATGTACTTAGCAAGGAAGAAAAATTAAAAATTAAAAAACTGGAGAATTTAAGAAGCAGTATCACCCTAACAAACACATCTTCAAATATTTTTTCCCCCTTAGAAAATCAGGAAGGGGGGGGAAATAAATATAGAGCAAGAAAGGTTAAGTACTTATGATAAAACCCAGCATCTCTAATAAAAGAGCAGTTTGTTTAAAACAGTTCAGACATAGTTCAGGGTAAGTTTGTCTCCTGACTCAACCCAGAGAGGATTTTTTTCCCCTCATCATATTGGCTAGTCATTATGCTAATTAAATACCTCACTAAGCCAGGGTGTGCTGGATGTCACCTTGGAAACACTTCAAACAGTATTGAATAATATAAAAGCTGAATATAAGGCAGCCACATTACAGAGTTATATTACAGAATGAACTAGCTTTTCTTTCTTGGCAGCAAAATTGCAAAGACAGTGCATATTTTTTTAAATTGCTGGAATCTCTAGAAAGTGAGGAAAACCAAAAAGACTTATAAGAACACTGACGATTTTTCCACTTTATTACACTTGCATATGAATTGCATTTTCCTGGCATCCTGAGCAATTATGACATACGAGAAACATGCTTATTTTTAGACTTGTATTATTGTTTCATTGGGTATATATACTGAGTTTAATCAAGAGAAATCTTACATATGTTATAGGCTGCACTTAATAGGCACCAGCTAGACAAACTAACCATTTCCTGAAATCTGCAGAAAAATAAGCAGATGAGAAAATTATCAGAATTTCATCAGTATATGAACATTTCTCTGTGCAGAAAAGTGCATAAATGTGTGTGCTTCATTTTAACTTTCACTGAAACAGTCTTTTTTTTGCTTTCCTTTTCTGAATCATTGTATAGTAGCAATTACTCTTGCAGAGTTTGTGGACACCATCTATGTTGAGAGAGCCTACCATTTTGGGAATGAAGAACAAATAAATTCCTTTAATTTAGCTACAAACAGCACCCTAAATTAATCAGATCCTGATCTCACTTCAGGGTCAGTCTGTCTAAGAGCAGTGATGTGCAAGAAATGAGAGAGGGTGAATTCTGGTAGTGTTATTCTGGTGTCAGTGTGAGCATCGTTTCAATGACACAAAATCAGGAGGAAAGAAATACCTTGAGGAAGCCCTGATGGAGAGATGTGAATGAATAAGCGCACAATTGTTGCCTTGAAACGACCACAGTGATGATCAGACAACCCCAGAGTATGCAGGCAAACATAAACAGCTGTAACAAACTCCAGAATCTGAAATATCACAACAGAGGCGTGGATCCTCCCTCAGTATGCAAATATATGTAAACACAGATACAGACACACAGATGTATTTTCTGAACCCAGAGATATATTTTTCTTAATGTTACTTAAGCTAGTCTGCAACCTTCCTAAGAGATTGTGAATCTAGCCTGTGAGTTGTGCAGTCAAAAATCCCAAAACTTAATCAATATACTTTGTCTTCATATGCTTGTTTTATTCCCAACTTTTCAGAAGACAGACTCCCCCAAACTGTCTAGCGTTTCTGGGACATAGCCCTTTCTCATGCTCTAATTCATTCTTTGGATTGATTAGCAAATAATAAAATTTCATTCCCTCAGCCTTATTTACTTCTCAGAAAGGTCTGAGACTCCTATGAAGAGGCAAAAAAATCTGACTTCATAAAAATTGGTGAAATAATTCTGAGGAATCTTCATCTACCAAAGTCATGCTAACAATTCCCACTGCAATCTAAAGGTTTGAACCCCCAGTACATCCATGATGGCAAGATCCTGCCTTACTATACATTTCTAGTTTCTGTATCAGTGACATTCCTCTGGATGCAAGATGCATTTGTCACTCTGGACACAACAGAGACTATTGCTAGCCATCCTCTCTTCCTGGATGTCATGCAATTTATAAACTGGGCACCGATGTTAAGAGGATGGATTGAAGAACGGTAGGGAATATTTGTGGCACCACAGCATTTATCGCCTCTAATACTGCAGAATACATCCCTTTCCCCTGAGTGAATTTTGAGCTCAGGTTTTGGCAGTAATCACAACAAGGTAAAAATCACACTAAGTAAGAATGTAAGGGGGAAAAAAAGGAAAGAAAAGGACCAGGAGCTGTCAAACAAAACATGTTGTTTTAATTTAACATGAATGTCCTTTTAAGGGCTCAGTTAGAAAATCACTCCAAGTAAGGATGTAAGAAAAAAAAATAAAAGAAAAAAAGAAATATGTCAAAGAAACAGGCTGCTTTATTTTAAAATAAAGTCTTTTGAGGGCTCAAGGCCTGAGCCTCTGCTAGGACTGCTACATAGGCTGGATGACTGCCAATATATCAGGTTGCAATAGGCCATTAGAAGAGGCTGAATATGGATAATCTTCCCTAAGGGCTGAGCAGAGTCATACTGCCTTGATTACTTTTTTTAATTTAGATTAAAAATCCCTATAACAGTTGCCAACTAATTGGAAAAAGACTTTAAAGTAGCTTTAGGAAATTAGGTAAGAATAGTTTTTGTTATTGTAGTGAGTAGCAATTGCTGCAAACCTCTTCCTCCTAAACGATGAGAAGTCAATCATGAGAAACTCTTATCAGAATAGAAAACCAAACCTTGTCCCTTATGGGATTTCATCCTTTGAAAGCTTTTTTTACTCTGACCATTTTATTTCAAGTCAATGTCAGAGAGCAAAACAAGTGTTGGAAAGGCCAGTCTCTTAGCAATCCATGCACACTTGCACAAGGCTTTTAAAAAAACAAGTTAGCTTCACATGTAGGTGACTAGCCACTGCAACCATAGGCCCAAGTTATGATTTCCAGAACTTTAACAAAAATTTTAAGACCAGTATTTTAATTAAAGTAGAGGCTATTTCTGATTTAGAATGAGTATTCTCCCACAATCTTGTGATACAAATCCCAGGATTCATTTCTCCTTATCATTCCTGATTAGCAATTCATGGGCCTTATAAATTGCAATACTGATTTGAACTCTGGAACTCAAAGATCAACTACAGCATTAAAGACCACAACAGTCATCTGATTTCCAGGAAGAAACAGAAATATAAGAGTCACATGTAACAGCAGCAATATGTTAATGCACAAAAGCCAGGGTGTGGAACTGTGAAGAAATTAGAGAAAATATCACTGCCAAAAGTGGTTAAATACACACATGTAATTAAAATTCACAGGTTTGAGAAATAAATCAAACACTGACATGGAAAGTCAGCAGAGGCCTCTGTCTGCTTTTTTTCCAAGTAAATTTCCATCTGAGTGTCGTGATAGCAGTGCCTCTGCAGGCACTGTCAGCTTCAAGGATTTACAGGATTTAGATTCCAAACAATACTGCTTACAGTCACAACCTTAATGAGAGATTTGCAGAAGTAGCCACAGCATGCATGTGATTAATTCAGATATACAATCAGATCAATCCTGTCAGGAAAATACATTCTGGGGAAACAGATTGATACACTGAGATTGTTTATTCTTGATTATAAGGGGCAGGTTTTCAAGTGCCCAGCTGTCACAGCTGGGGTGACATTTTAAAAATGTTGCTGAGGGTCCATTAGCTCTATTGTCATTTCTTCAACCAGATTTTTTCCAATAAATATATATTTACTTACATATATATATGTATATATATATATATATTCTAAATACCGTGTGCCTAAAAGCCTGGACACAGCTTATTCATTCAGTGTGTAGACATGGAGCATCACTCATATGTGCTGCCTAAAGATTCTCTAGAACTTTCTTTCAACCCAGTATGCTCATAATACCTTTATTTTTTGTGCGTAGTGCAGAAAAACAAAAGCTAACTACTCCCCTGTATTCCCAAAGAACATCTAAAGCACCCGGAGATATATTCTAAGAAGAGACTCCGAGAAAAAATAGAGATCTCTATGTATGTATCAAGATTGATTCTGAAATAATATAAAGTCTGTAAAGGGATTTACTGAACAAATCAAAAGAGGAAGGCAAATTCTTTAGACATACTAGATTTTCAGAGCAACTTGGTCCCTGACCCAAGATAGCTATTTACAATTCTTGGCCCTTGCTGAAGGTGAATGTGTCTCAGCAAATGCTGCTCAGAGTGTCCCCTATAGCTAAGCATCTGGCTCCACTGTAGACTCATCTAATAACAAATGAGCAAATGTTCACAAATCTGGAACACATATTCAAACAGACTACAGCCAGCTTTAAAATTAAGCAACCCTCTCTTAATCTATATTGGACATATTTTGGAGAATGCAGAGTTTTGTGACAAATATTAGACATGTCATTTGACGAAATTCAGCAATGTAGTCCCTTCATATGTTTTAGGTTACTTTTATGGTCTCTAACACCTTATAGCAACAAAAATTAATTCACCTACATTCATACTACTACAAAAATCCTACTACTACAAAAATTAATTGTAACCAATTTAGAGAAATTTTTTTGCATCTCTGCAGTCAGGTAACTCCTGCTTCATTTAAAAAAAATGTAAATTATCAGTTATTAAATATAAATAATGATAGACAGAGCCAATCTGTTTAAATTCTGCTTCTTAATACTGACTAGAGAAATATTTAAAATATTTTCCTCTTCTGTTACTGTCTTAAAATTCAGTCTTACAATTCAGCCATTATGCATCATAAGACTGGGGAAAAACATGAGCACATTTTTAGTCTGTAGTGCCATTATAATAATATGAAGGGAGAGTTTATGGAGAGGATTTGCTTTTTAAACCTATGTATTCAAAACAGTCTTGGCCAAGCAAGACGAAATTGCTGCATTTCGGGACTCATGATAGCCCAGCAACATAATTCTCATTTTCATTCTGCTTTGGAAGCATGAAGGACTTTCAGAAAAAAAAGACATGAATTAGTATGAATTGACACTGGACCCAGACATTTCTCACCTTACTGCAGCAGATTTCAATTCTGATGCCTAATCCATAGCCAACTAATTTTAGATAGGAAAAGAAAGGTTCATAAAAGCTCAAAAATAATTTTAAATCAGACATAGAATATTCTAGAAGGATAAATTATACAGAAATATAAATTATATGGATTATATGTCATGACAGTCTCAGTGCCCAGCATCCTTGAGAAGTAAGGAAGGATTTCTAAATCAAAAATATTCCTCAAAAGCCAGTAACAACATTCATATATGTTGCTTTTCTGCAAAAAATTTCTCTAAGAAATCAAAAGTCACAAAGCCTTCAGAAGGAAAGGATGGCAGGCTTCTACCACCAGCTGATTTTAGGCCCATTTTTTTCTGTGTGCAGCTATGAGTCATTGCAAGCAGAATAATTCAGAAATTTCAGCAGATTATACCCCTCAGTTGCTTTGGCTGTGGTGCTTACCAGGAGGAATAGTCTCCCAGGACAATCCCACTCCTAAGACAGTACCTGTAAAGTGGTCTCCAAAGCTGGCTAACTTTACTGCCCAATGATCAGATGTATTTTGGACAAATTTCCTTCTGTAATCCATTAAGACACAAGCCCGCTCCCATTTTTTTCAGTTGTAAAGAAGTTTTTACTAGTTCTCTTCCTGCATAGGTGGAGTCTGGTTACCTGGGTAACAGAAACACAAAATCAGATATAAAATCAAAATTTGTTTGGCTTATTGATTAGGCTATTGAAGAGCAAGGGATGTCTCGCACATAAACAAGTTTCTGCACAAAGTCACTAACTCTGTAATAATATATATGAATTACTACCCTATTAGGTATACATGTTAAAACTGAAAGATAGCAAAAATGTAACCATGTAGGATCAAATCGCAGAATATGGTCAGAAGTTCCTAGGATAATTCAGGCTGTCTTAGACTTCAGGTCTCCCAACCCTGGTTCAGCTTGCTGCCTGCCAGGACCCGGTACCAACTCACCAAGGCTTCTGCCCAGCCTCACTGTCCAAGCCTGCATCCTTGAAGGACTCTGCCTTCCTAGAACAGAGCTTGGACAATACCCATGTGGAATTTTATGGCATCCCTTTCAGCCCCTCTCTCCCCCTACTCCAATAACTTTTGAATGGCAGACCAGCCTTAAGTAAACCAACTGGGTCCCCTCATTGTCATCTTCAAGCTTGAGGTGTTGCCTTTTTCCCAACCTGGAAATGAAACATGAGATAATTTTAGCAAGGAGGTAATACAAAAGAGGATCTTTCATGAAGGCCTTCAGGAGCAGTTATGGAAACATGCCCACAAAGGCCCACACCTACAAGGATGAGTACACACTTATATGTTTTAGGAAATTAGCAGAATAGATAAAAAGCATCAGTTAGGAGGACAAGGGGTGATCCATCCCCCCTCCCCAGGTCAAGTGCCTTCTCTGGAGCCCCTCCATTCAGCAGCAGTTGTACTTTGTCCATGAGAATGTATCTTGAACAATTGTCCTTAGGGAAAGGTCATGGGAAAGTACTGGGAAAACTAGCAACTAATACAATAGGTGACAGACTTACAAATATATGTGTGAAGAATACAGAGACATACAATAGAAAAAAGGCAAAACCCAAATAGCATCAGAGGCTAATATCCTCCATCTCCTACCCTGGGTCACAGATAGAGGGGTCAAGCAGAACAGCTCTCAAGACAGAGCCTGTGGGACCTCTGGGACCCCAGGTGTTACCCATCTCCATGAAGGACACATCTCATTAACCATGACCCTCCAAGCCCTATCACTCAGCTGGGGAGGTTGTGGTATACAGGCCCACACATCATAGTAATGTGTCTCTAAATTATGCCAGTGGTGCTTAAAGCAAGTTATAATGTGGAAAAGTAACACTTCCACTACTATGGTTTCTTAGTTTTCAGCATCTAGAAACAAAGTAGTTTCAAGACTTGAAGCCAGAGTCCTTGGTAGACTTCTATTTTCTAAATATTTTCAGTTTCTGAATGCGTCTCTCCTAACTATAAATCTTATGGTGTCATTAGGTATTGTGTGGGGGGGAAAATCTCTTGTTGTAAACATCCTGCCAAATAATGGAATTTTCTCCTCTTCATTCTATTGCAGGAAAGTGTGACTAATCAGTCCCTGTTCACTTCCTTCTCATCTTTCTTGGATTTATCTAGTACCCCCAGTCATTTTTCCTCCCAGACTAAGGAAGCCTAGTCTGTTTAATCTATCCTCACATAGAAATGAATGGAACATAGTTGTCATCTTTCTCCCCTTCTAGTTTTTTGTCCCTTTTGAGATGGCATAAGAAGAACTGTGCTTAGTATTAATGATATGAGCACATCTTGGACTTGAGGCATAATAAAGCTTTCTGGTTTGCTCTAATTTTCTTTCATAGTAAGTCCTAAGAGCTGATTTTTGTTTTTTACTTTCTCTGGGTATTAGGCTGATGTCTTCATAGAAATAAACACAATGCCTCCACAATCTTCCTTCTGAACAGTAACAGTTCATTTAGAGTCCATCTCTGGGAATGTATATGCCCTGTGTACATAGGTAGTCCATATGGGTTTTTTTCCCAGATGCATTGCTTTTGTGGAACAGAATTTATCATTCACTTTATCACCTTGTGATGTCCTTCAGCACTTCTGCAATCAACTTGCATTTAACTGATCTGAATGTTGTACTACCAGCAACTATTTTTTCCTTTCTTTGTCAATACATATCCATTTTCCCCATAATTTTAGTGAATATGTGGATGAACACATATCTCAACTTCACTCTTAATATTGCAGCACCTGACAGTTATTTCTTTTTTTTTTGCTAGTAGTAGTAGTAGGCAGAGGAGCAGTAGTAGGAGTAATATTAATATTGTTGTTGCTAAATTTATATAAAAACCTCAGGATCTTGTTCAGCCATATAATCTCCACTCCCGTAAGGAATTCTAATACATTTTCAGGGCATGATCTGATTCTTCAGATACCAAATTTAATGTTTCTCATCATGTCATACTTATGCATATGCATTACTGTGTCTGTATTATGTCTTCCTCCAGAGTGTCCAGTACAGAAGTCAAATGTACTCCTGTCTTGTACTCAGACCTGTTTTCAATCCCTTCCTAAGAACAAGTTTCAAATTTTTCAGATTTTACTCTTTTGGTCTCAGGGTAATTTTAAACAGTAAGTTGCACACCACAGTTCACAGGTCAGCAATTTTGTACTGATTGCCTTTATAAGTCTTTATGAAATATAATTCAATCATGACAATTTGTGACCTTTCAATTGCCTTTATTGAAACTCCTCTACTCCTCTACAAAGAGAGCGTTGTGATGGATTCTGTACCTTTACTTCACCATGCTTGAAACATCTCCCAGCTTAGTACAACTGTGCACTTTAGATGAATACTGTCTAGCCCATCATCTGCTCTTCAGATAAATAGTTGATGAAACAAACAGATCTGCAACCACAAGTTCCTGATGTAACTCACTTGAAAAGGTTTTCTACATTGATAGTCAGCCTTCAATAACCACTGCCACCATCACAATTGTAATTGGGCATCTCCCTCCTTCAGGAACACAAACAGTTATTGTCTCTGTCTTCAAGAATTTGACAATAGCAGTGAAAGCTATCCAGAAAAATATAGTAAATTTTAGTTTGGATTCTCTGTTGTGACTTTTACACTCTTGTTACTGAAGGGGAAAGAGCTGGAGGATAAGAGCTCTGCATGTTTGACTGCATTCAGGGATATTTGCTGCATATACACATTTAAAGAGACATCTAGACACAGATTCAATGCTCTAAATATCTGTCTGTCCTTGTTAGCTCTTCTTTCAGCCTCTGTGGTATTCCTGATGCTTAGTAAATGACTGCCTTCAAGTGCCTGCCTTGACAACTGAGCTCTATATAACAACTGCCAGGAAAACTCAAGTTGAATCAAGGGGTTGCCTGAATAATTTGTATGAGTGTTACTTTTACAACTTCAACACATTTACAACTAAATCCAGTACAAATGAGCTGCTGTATAACAGTCTATCCATGGCAAATTGGGCCAGAGAGAGCCTACAAGTTCATGAGATGAAAAAAATCAGAGAAAGGGCAGCAACTGAATTCTACTGGTGTTGATTATATATTTTCAACTAACATATAGCTTCCAACAAAATATGAGAATTCCAAAAATGGTTTATCAGAACAACACAGGCTTGTCCAGGTGCAAGTCTTTAGCCCACCTCCATCCACATCTTTTTTTCTGAATTATGCAGGCTGCACTCAGAATTACTGAATTTAAGAATGTGTTGACTAAATACTGTTAGATTTGGAGTTTTTTAGGTGAAAAATGCAATGTATTATGCTTAAACTGGCATAATCTGATTCCAGTCAAGCCATTCTCAACTAAAAGGACTAAGGCAAAATGTTGGTTTGCCTATGTAATTTTCCAGGATGCGCATACCTTTTAGTTCTTCATAATAATGTAATGCTAATTATAAACAAAGTAATGAAACTCAATTGCTATTGTTTAATTGACCTCATTTGATATATACAAGATGAGATGTGATTTTTAAATTCATTCACACAGATCCAGACAGTAATTAAAAGTATCTATGGATTCTGTTTATTCTCCTATGCAATTTTTTGTGACAGGATTTCAAAAAAGAGAAGGGATGGGAAAAGGGAAGGGAAAAGAGAAGGGAAGCAAACTTCTGGGAAGGGAAGTTCCAGGAAGTGAGGAACTGAGGAAGGAAATGAGGAAGGAAGGGAGGGAGGGAGGGACTAGGTAGACTTAATTAAGATGGGCTAGAAGGACTGAAGTGGAAAGAAAGAAAAGCTGTGATTTTGAAAAACAAAGCTTTATCGAAGAAACTAATAGCAAATGTGCATGAATTTATCTTATTCTGTTAGTCTATGACATCTCAACTGTTTTTCGAAAATTTTCTTACAGAGGAAACTCTATCCTGGATATTGATGTGCTATCAAACAAAACATAATTTTGAAGATCAAAAAAGCTGAAGCCATTCAATAAAAACCCTGGCAAACTGGAAAACTGGTAACAATGGATAAAGAGGAGGCTGAGGTACTCAACAACACTTGCCTCAGTCTCCAATGGCAAGCCCTCTTCCCACACCTCTTGAGTAGATGGACAGGAGGATGGGGACTGAGGGAACAAAGTCCCTCCCACTGTAAGTAAAGATCCTGTTCATGACCACCTCAGGAACCTGCAAGTAGGTAAATCTTCGGGACCTGACAAAATGCATCCCAGAATCCTGAGGGAATGGCTAATGTAATTGCCAAGCCATACTCCAAGATATTTGAAAAGTCTTGGAAAGTCAAGTGAAGTCCCAAGTGACTGAAAAAGAGGAAACACTGTACCCATCTTTTAAAAGGATAGAAATGAGGACCCTGGGAACTACTGACCTGTCACCTTCAACTGTGTGTCTGCGAAGATCATGGAACAGACCCTCCCAAAAGCTGTGCTAAGGCACACGTAGGACAGGGAAGTGGCTCAGGAAAGCCAGCATGGCAGCACCAAGGGCAGATCCTGTTGGACCAACCGAGTCACCTTCTGTGGTGGGGTGACTACACGAGTGGACAGGGGAAGGGTGACAGGTATCATTTACCTGGACTTCTGTAAAGCCTTTGACACAGGCCCCCACAACATCCTTCTCCCTTAAAATTGAGAGAGAGGGACTTCATGGGTGGACTGTTAGGTGGATGAAAAAGTGGTTAGATGGTGACATCCATAGGGTAGTGGTCAATGGCTCAGAGTCCTGATGGACAAGAGGGACAAGGGGTGTCCTTATTGTCACTACTGGGACCGGTGTTATTTAATACTGTCATTAATGACATAGATAAAGGGATTGAGTGCACCCTCAGCAAATTTGCAGATGACATCAAGCTGTGTGAAAGGATAGGATGCCATTCAGAGGGACCTGGACAAGCCTCATGAGACTCAAGCCTCATGAGTCACAAGTCATGAGTCTCATGAGGTCAGCCAGGGGCCAGGAGAGCCTCCAGTGCCAGCACAGGCTGGGGATGAACAGATCAGAGCAGTCCTGCTGAGGAGGGCTTGGGGTGCTGGTGGGTGAGGGGCTGGACCTGACCCAGCCACGGGCACTCCCAGCCCAGAGAGCCACATGTGTGCTGGGCTGCATCCAGAGCAGTGTGGGCAGCAGGGCCAGGGAGGGGATTCTGCCTCTCTGCTCTGCTCTGCTGAGACCCCACCTGCAGCGCTGCATCAGGTCTGGGCTCCCAGCACAGGAAGGACATGGAACTGTTGGAGCAAGTCCCAGAGGAGGCCAAAAAGCTCCTCAAAGGGCTGGACCATCTCTCTTATGAGGAAAAGCTGAGAGACTTGGAATTGCTTAGCCTGGAAAAGAGAAGGAGGAGTCAGAGTGACTTAATTAATTGCAGTTTTCCAGTCCGTGAAGGAAGCCTACATGAAAGGGGGAGAGGGACTATTTATAAGAGTCTGTAGTAACAGGACAAGGGGGAATAGTTTGAAACTAAGAGTAGGTCTAGATTATATATTACAAAGTTACTCTTTGCTGTGAGGGTAGTGAGGCACTAGAACATGTTGCCCAGCAAAGGTGTGGGTGCTCCATCCGGGAAGGCCAGGCTGGAAGTGGCTCTGAGTGACCTGGTCTAGTGGAAGACATCCCTGCCCAGTAGCAGGTGGGTCGTAACTAGATGATCCTTAGGAGCTCTTTCAACCCAAGCCATTCTATGGTAATATACCATTTATTTTGAGAGATACATTTTCCTTAATGTAGCAACAGCATAAATGTGATTGAGGGTTGTCATCTTAACCATAGTTTAAAGTGGTAGAAGCCGTGTAAATTGCTAGCTATTTGTGTAAGTGTAATTAACAGTGAATCATAAGGTGAAATATACAATCAAAACAAAAATGACTACTAGTTCTACCATGTTAGAAAAGAAAATCAACACTGAATAGTTGTCTCTCTTTCCTTTCATTTTCTGTGTGGAGTATTGCCATCAATAACAGTCATGCTACCCCCTACTGAAAATTTTAATTGCATTGGTAATATTGTAGTTAAAAGTACAGTTTGGATTTTTTACTCTGAGAGTTTGAGTAACAAAGTCTCACAAGTTTAAGGTGAAAGACCCGCCACACCAACTCAGTATGCATTATTAAGTGGCCATAATTTCAACAAGAGGAGGAATTAAGCAGCAAAGAGCTAAACTGTTCATTTCACTTCATGATCTGGGTTACATATAGTTTAGGAGCATATCTCAAGATAGGTCTGATGACATATATACAAGGCCACAATGTTCACAGATGTATGTCAACAGTCAGAGACAACCACGGCCAACTGTAGGGTATTTTAACTGCATGTCCTCACTTTACTCGGTCATGTAGCTTTCAAAGGAGCTGCAAGGCATTCTAAATCAGAAGATGTTTTACTTTGCTAGTTTGGGCAACATTTTTGTTCTCATCTTTGCAACCTTTAAGCAGAAGAAGCATCCAACAGAATCTCAAGTTAAAGAGATTAAGGCAACAGAGTAGAGATTTGAGAAAGGCCTTACTAGTGATTTGTTCAGAATTTAGAAAGCAGAAAAAGACAGTTCACAAATAATTTCGCAAAATTTAATGGTTACTTTGAAGATAAGCACTATATGTAATAGTGCCACCTGGTGACTGAATTATGTCAAACACAAATCTGCGTTTTAACTTGATTAACTGTTCATAAATAGGGTCCCAGCATCCCTGAATAGAGTGACATAAGTCCAAACAATTAGCAATCTATTGAATCTATTGCAAAGGTGCTATGGTTCAAAGTTTTATTTCAAATTTGACAAATTTCAAGACACAAGCTCTTTCTGAAAGTTGGAAATATATGTAATACTCAGTAAATCTTCTGTGAAGCCAAAGAGTACTAAGTATGCTCAAAATCTGTCACCTGAGTGAGTCAACAACATTTTAACTTGACAGAACTAGTTTGTAGTTGAGATGTAATTGGGAAGTGTAACTGATAATATTTGCTCCAGAGTAAATACAGAGCAATTCATTTAGCATCGATTTGGACATGACCATGCTTTAAGTGACAATCCATCTTTTCCACAACAGAAACAATCAGTATTGGCTGAGAAGTCTTCAATTTAAAAAAAATAATTAGCTTTTCTAAAACTCTGTTCTATTTTAAGTATTGTATTTTCAGTTAAGGGACTTGGAAGCAACCATCCACAAAAGTCTCACTAATAATTGTTCCTGATTAACACAAGAACATCAATAAAAAAGATAATTGAACACTTTTTTTTAATTAAAATAATCAAGTCAAGGAAAACAGCGTACGTGACAGATTGGTTGTGTAGAAATAATTGACTCATTAATCTTAACCATATGAACATGTTCACATTAGCAGGGTCAGCTGCTAGAAAGAACGGAACCATGGTTACATATTCACAAAGGTGTGAAGTTGAAGTTACCCTAACTGCACAAAATCTATCCTTAGGAGCTTAATGGAAGCTTTAAAGATAGCTTTAGATAGCTATCCCATGCCAAAAGCAGAAAAATTTTCAGTGACTCTCAAATCATGGGGTACGGATTAAAAAGCTTTTCAGCACAGAAATGCCTTCTATCATACTAAATGATCAGAACAAAGACGTTTGAATCACTGACTGTGGTCTCTATCTACAGAAATATATCCTTAACCTCAGTGCAAAGGTATGTGTTAAAGCCTTTTCTTGGTGGTAAGGTAACTAGACCTTCTAAGCTAAATAGATCCCGAGTTGAATTGTGTTAATGCAAAAGGTTTCACACTTGCAGCAAACATTGATAACAGCACATGAGACTACACAGATGCCCAGGAGAACTTTTCAGCAATATGTTTATAACCACCGAATGAAATTGGTCCCTCTGTTGATTACACATTATGCACATATATAGGTGTATTTATATACAAATGTTTGTAGCTGTGTACCACCATAATGATAGTGTTGGCAGCGCTCCTAACAGGCCACAAGCTTTGCCTTAAGTTGACGATTCAGGGCTTAGCTCCCGGAAAGGTTTGTCTAAATTTAATTTAGCCTCCCTGGAGATTAATTTTAGTTCGGCAGAAAAAGCAGTCATCTAATGATCAGGTAACTCTTGTTGTATGTTTTGTTCAGCTTTGAAAGTAAACTGTGTTAAAATAGCTATCACTATGCAGAGATATGTGTTTAGTGGATAAAAGTAGTAATAAAGTTGTTAATCTATATGGAGACAGATTACTGAAACTTAGAAAGAAATGAAGCACAGATAAGCAGTGGAGTCAGATGGCATCAGGGGCCTTCAAAGCCCTGGCACAGAGCAGTACGAGATGCCCTGGCCTACAGGCAGCTAACCAGTCATTCCTGGTCACCTTGGGAGCTGGGCAAAACCACTTCTCATGGTCATAAAGACAAAAAAGGACAAATATCCAAAAAGTGAAACATACCTTGTATCGCATAACATGAACTTTCAGATCAGTGAAGGAAAAGCAAGCTACAAAGTGTATTGCTAATTAGCCACTAGTATATCCTAGGGGAAAAGAAAAAGCTGCTAAGATCAGCTCCACCTTTCCCCTGCAAGTAGCTTAGGATACTGGTGATGGGTCATACCCCAAAGTCCTCAGACTGAAGCTACAATTAACCTTAGGGCCCAGAAGGTTAGTGAAAGTCTGAGCTCACCACTGCCTGAAAAGTAGAATTCAAGAGGTTTGTTTTTGCGCCAATTTAACTACAAGAGTTTTGGTCTGTAAGCGTTGGTTACATTATAGCATCATTGCAACTGGGCTACTAACATTAAACTGTTAAGATTTTAATTAGACTAAAAATGTATTATTGACTTCACATGTAAGGTGGGTGGCTTTCTGCTGCAGAAGGGTTTTGAATGTAAAAAGCTTGCAGGAATTATAAAGGGTGTTTTGTGACGCAGGTAAGATAGATACGTAGTACTTTATATTAGTTCAGTTATTCGATGCAGAGGCTGGCAGAAGAGCAGAGCGAGTCTATGACACAATGCTGCTGCACAGAGCCTCTGCCATTCTGAAGCACCTCAGTTCTCTCACTCCTGGAATTTCAGCCTTAAGAGAGTACAGAAGTTGCAGTTATGCATTTCCAAGTTGCTGCTTGATTGGACCCACATGGGGCATTTTCAGTTGTCCTCTTTGCTACTGGACCATAAGATTTCTACACATGAAAGTCAGCTATTGTGATTGCATTGCCAATAATAGTACACTATAATAAAATGGGATGCAAATAAGTGCTTGGAGCCCAGCCAGCTGCTGTAAATCTCAGCTAAGCTGAGAGGACAGCTCCTTGAAACTATCCAAGCTAAAACAATTGATAGCAGTTGAAGATCTGGGTCAGCATGTTATAGAACAAGGAACTATCTCCACTTTGATTATTTTGAGAATAATTGTTGAGATAAGCTTATTACTCTGATCTGCTCAAACATCTGCCTTTTCAGTGTCCATGATTGCCATCTCTTAATTCTCTTTCAATTTTTTAGTTCAGAGAGCACGTTAGCTCATTAAAGCCTACATTATTTTCTTAATATACTGCAGGGTTTCCTCCAGAATCAATATGGTCTATCAAGTACCACATCTTTCACTAGGGACTGTAAGTCAAAAGGCAAACCTCAGCCATCCAATCACATCTTTTCTAGAGCAATATAAATAGTTTCTCTTTAAAGAAGCACAAGTAAAATTGTATTCTGGCTTATGTCTTAATCAATGAAAGTTACCAGGTATTTTCATGCCTCCCACTAAAAAATTAATATACACATAACAACTGCAACTAGTGTCTGTATATGACATAACCATTTCAACATAGTACTAAATGCACTCCTTATTTCTTTTTTAGATGAGGTCTTCATAAAAGATTCCTTTATATATGGCTTTTCTGGTAGAGTCTTTTTAATGCTTTTGGAAATAGTCTCCCTGACCAGACCCAGTGATAAACCTGGAAATATCCAAGCTTTGGAGGACACCACAGAATTTAAACACACCAATTGACAATGCTGGATTTCAAAATAACTAACTGATGATCTTTCTGAAACTTTCTTCCTTTTCCAAACCAAAGAAAGCAATTTGCTTCTCGATTTTAAACTATCTGCAGTCATTACATGATTAATCAATCATCTACAACTTCTTATATGGGAATAAATAAAATTTATGTTTGAGAAATACACTGAAGGAAAAGAAAGCCACAAAACTAATTTTTGGGGACAAGGGGACAATCACAGTGCAAATGCAAGCATCAAATGCCACACAAACAAGTAGGTTTACTTAAAAGTTATATTCAGAAGGAAAAAAAATGTATTCTAGTGGTGCTTAGAGCAAAAAGGAGCACATGTTCCTGCAGCTGAGAGATCTAAGGAAAGAACACATCTTGTCTCGTTCAGAAAGAGATTTGTAAGGGTTTTTTTACTGTGGGCAGTAACTTAACAGTGCAGACTTTAACCACAATAATTTTATAAGAAAGAAATACTGGAAATATGGGAGAGATATTTTTGGTATTTGTCTTGAAGGAAGGCGTTAACTAAAAAAAACACACACACACACACACACACTAGAGAACTGTCCTAGTGTGAGTTACCAATACTCTTCTTTATCCAGAAGGATATCTTTTCATATCAGTTAAATTACATACATGTTTTCCTCACATTCTTTTCCACACATGCTTTAATAAAATTCATAATTTTTGGTGTACTGCAGTCATGCTCAGTTTGTTCTTTTTCAAATTCACTGGCATACAAACACAACCAGTCCTTTTAAAAAGAAAACTGTTGCCTAGCTGACAAAGAAGGGGCTGTGAGATTGACAGGTGTATTAAACAAACCTGTGAGAAGCTCCCAGAAGATTGAAGTTTTACCTTGAAATCTAAATAGAAACTTAAAAAAGTTATTCAATATATTGTCTTCTGTGAAGATACAGTTATATCACTAATAGGTGTAAGGCTAACCAAGGCTACTGAGGAAGGTCTGAAAAGTAAAAGATAGGGGAGGAGAGGGGGTGGGAAGTTTGTCATGGCAGCTATGTCTAGACATGTATTTAAACCCATCTTTGAGATTTAAACCCATTCAGCAACATTGCCAAAGGTAGCGCTCTTTTCTACAGCTCTGGTGATTTTTTCCAGACATTTTATAAAAACAAGCATTCATTAGACTATTTTTCCCCAAAGCTGTTTTTCATTGTTAAACAGATCAGATTTCCACTCAGCAAAGACAGCTGTACAACTATATGGACTTGCCAAGACACAGGCCTAGTGACCTCCACCTGGCCTCTCCTGTCTAGAGCTCACAGTGAAGTGATTTGCTTCATGGAATGTCTTGAACTGATATGATGTCATTTCCTTTTAATCTTGCAGTCTCTGAGTTCTAGAAACACCACGTTGTGGCTGCATAAACATAGGGGGAAAAAAAAGACCAACCCAGAGCTTTAGTTAGTATTCGTAATTTTTCCCTGCCTAAATAAAAGGAAGAGTAAATTTTCCTTGTATTTCCTAAGTTCTGTGATGTTTGGTTTATGACATGTCTTACAGTAATTAAGTATTTTTAGAAGAAAAACAAAAAAACATTGATGAACAAAATTTATATTACTCTACAGATAAATCCACTTATTTTTTTATTTCACTATAGGTCACCCTTACATGTTTACTTCCAAATTCTCTCTAAAATTGATTCTTACTAAATTAAGAAGATACTGTAATGAAAGGCAAATGTATTTATGCTGAAGTCCTTTTATATTCTTTTTCTCTTACCGTTTTCATGTTGTTTCTTTCCCTTTATCTCCTTCCAAGTTCTAGAAACTGTTGCATCCTCCAAAATAGATGTATCTGGAGTCAGAAGAAAAGCAGTAAAAAGAAAACAGCAAATATTTAGTTTCTTATAACAGGCCTCTTGTCCCTTCTCAATGACTTTTCATGTAATTGTAATATTATGTCATTATAAAAAGGAGCCAGAAAAATAAATTCTGTGATTTTTTCTTAATAACCCTTTCAGGTTATCATCAGAATGATAACCAAAATTCTTGACAGGATTTCACAACAATATATGCTTTCTGCTCACTACATGTTTTCACGTGTATGCATGTATATTAAACTGATGGAAGAAGATGAAAAACCTACATGGACCAGGGAAAAACTAGAAGGCAATTTCCCTGGATATTTGTTAAAATTTAGAATACTTTTTTTCCATATAGTTATGTCTCAGAAATATTTTCTTTCTATTTTCTAGCTGTTTCATAGCAGCACTACTTCTTTCAAGTCTGTGAAATCCTTCCACGTACTGATTCAGATATAACAAGAGAAACTAACTGAAATAGCACAAGAGGCACTTGACAAAACCGGTACAATAGCAAAGTAGAACTGATGATAGTATGCACTTTTCACAACAATAAACCTCCAGAACTCATGGTGAAAGGAGGCAGAGATGAGTGTAACAGCATGTTCAGAAGAATGTCAAATTCACTCCTGAAAAGGAGGTTTCAAATCAGAATAAAGGGAGTTAATAAGGAGATGTCTCAAAGCACTTCACAGAACCACAGAATGGGTTAGGTTGGAAGGGACCACAGCAGATCATCTGGTCCAACCTCCCTGCTCAAGCAGAATCATCCCAGAGCACATTGCAGGCAGTATCCGTGCAGTTCTTGAATATCCCAAGCGAGTAAGACTCCACAACCTCTCTGGGCAATCTGTTCCACTGCTCAGTCACTGCACAGAAATTAAGTTCTTCCTTGTGTTCAGGTGGAATTTCCTATACAACAATTTCTGCCCACTGTTTTTTGTCTCACTGGACACAGAAAAAAGCTTGACATCACAGAGTAGAACCTGTCTCCGTCCTCTTGACACCCTCACTTCAGATACTTATAGACAGTGATGAGATCCCCTCTCACTCGTCTCTTCTCAGGGCAGAACAGAACCAGCTCCTACATCTTTTGCTCATAAGAGAAATACTCCAGTCCTTTACTCATATTTGTCACCCTCTGCTGGACCTTCACTGCCCTCCCTTCATCCTTTCAAGTATTTGTTTCATCATAGAAGGCAAACAGGTTGTTCAAGCATGTCTTACCTCCAATTAATCCATGCTCATTACTCCTGAAGATCTTCTTCTCCTCCATGTGGATAGAAATAGCCTCCAGAATCACCTTTCCAAGGCTTGATGTGAGGCTGACTGTCTGGTAGCTTCCTGGGTTCTTCTTTCAATTTTTATGCCCAGTGTGATGTTTGCTTCCTTCCAATCCTCAGGCACTTCTCTTGATCACCACAGTATTTCAAAGATGGTTGTAAATTGCCCACCTTGGTGTCTATCAGCTCTCTCAGCACTTGTGGGTCCATCCCATCAGGGCTCATGGGCTTGTGGATGCCATGTTTGCCTGACTCCAGCTTGGTCCTCCTTGGGCAAGGGAAAATCTCCATTCAAACCTTCCTTGTTCCCAGTCTCCTGGGTCAGAGATCCCTGAGGGCTGGTCTTGTCAGTGATGACCAATGCAAAGGCAGCATTCACTAACTCTGCCTCCTCTGGGTCCTCTGTTACAGGGTCCTGCTTCCATTTAGTAACAGATTTACATTTTCTTTAGTGTTTCTTTTGTTACTTAAGTACTTAAAGAAGCTTCTCTTCTTGTCCTTGACCTCCTTGGCTTTACGTCCTTGTTCAGATTTAATTCCAGGTCAGCCTTAGCCATCCTTGTCTCATTTCTACTTACACTGCCAACCTCTTTCTGTTCATTCCAGGTGGTCTGAGCCTGACTCCATCTATTGGATATTTTCTCCTTAGTGATAGAGCAACTGACAGGAGTTCTTTATTCATCCACACAGATCTCTTCCAGTCTTTGCCTAATGTCTTGTCCATTAAGATGCATCATTCCTGAGCTTATAAGTGGTGCTTGAATATCAACCAATGCTCTTGGATCTCTCTTCCCTGCAGGGCCTGTTCCCATGAGATTCTTCCATGATCCCTGAAGAGTCAAAAGTTAGTTAACTTCTGCTGTAGCCATTAAAGATTTTTTTGGGATAGCATGAGTGACTATTGTATCAGGACAGAACGATTTTATTTAAAATCTCTATTACACTTTCCCAGCTTCTTCCACCTATTCTAAAGTAAAGATCTGGAAGAAAAAAAAAAGGCAGCAGAATTTAGAATGGGAGGATAATTCAGGCATTTTCAGACCTGAGGAGGTCTGCAATCATTGAGGTAGAATATTTAGGTAGTTTTTTGAAAAGAGTATCCAATGTAACAGCTCTCCAAAATGGTGGAAAAAGGCTAGTTTTCTAATTTTATATAGTTGTTCACCATTTAATGAAAAGGATTATGTCACAATTTTGCTTAGAGTGCCAGAAGGCTGGACCTAAAGACCCAAAAGTCTTTCAAAAAGGAAAGCAGGACTACTGACAAATATTTACTCTGAAAAAATTATATACTGAAATGAAATATGACAAAATCAAACTAGCTCATTTCCCCACCCTCCTTCTCTTTGTTTTGGGGAGAGGATTCTTGTTCAGTTTTTGTTGAGGACCCTTCTGCTCCATTGGAAAATAAGGCAGACATCTTTATTTGGCAACATTTATGCAACACATTCAATGTTGAGCAAATGCTTGGTCCTGCTGAAGAGAAAATAATATGAACTCTCAGGCAGGCATGCATATTTTCAGTACAAAGGCCATAGTGATTTTTTTTGCCTCTGTATTCAGTTATGCAAATTTTTCATTCTACTTGTGCTGTGAGTCTCAAATTACTATCTAAGTTACTGCACTAGCAAAAGCAGTGCAGTCTGAAAGTCAATACTCCTACACAGTTCTGAGATTAAAAATCTGACTTGCAACAGATTGCAACTAAGTGGAATGAAAGAGCAACCAATTTTGTCAATGCCTGTGGCTGAGAAGGAGTCCTACAAATGCTCACCATAGCAGAATCATACTTTAAAAATTAGGGTAGATTACTTTAGAAGCAGAAATACAGAGGTTTGGGCTATTATAGGCAGAAAGCCACCTAACTTGAAAGTACTGTTGTTAGCACATGGGAAAAAGCAAAACTAAAAGAGAGAATTCACTCATTGCAGTTTGTTTGCAAGTAGAGCCTATGTAACCTTATTAATTGGGTAATCAAAACAGAGTTTGGTTTTTTTTTCACACCTTTGGCAAAGTAAAAACCCAGGCATTTAACAACACAGTCTATATTTGACCCCTTGCTGTATCTATGGAATTACATGTGGTGAAATCTTGAAATAAAGAGTAAAAATTCTCATTAATCAGCACATACAGCTGCCAAATAATCTGTAATTTCCTCAGGTAAAGAGTTGTTTCAACAGTGCTGGGCCTGCACTATGGCTGAGCTCTGATAGCAGTGGGAAAATTGACATGTGAACTACCAAACACTAAAGAATAATTTGACTTTGAACATAGTGGTAGACAATCATTCAAAATAAGGGAACTAGTATCAATAACTTATTTTTAGACTCTTTGGACGCTGAACCTGCAGCAAGCAAACTCACACTGGTTCCCAAGATGCGAGTTTAGGTACTGCCTGAATGAAGTACAGCTGTGGCAATACGGATGCTGCAGAACCCACCTAAAAATCTAAGACAAAAGTTAAACTGCTCAGTAGATTTTTCTAAGACTGGCAAGCTTCAAGGAGCAGTAATAACTAAGATCACTGTCTTTAAAACTTCAGGCAGAAAAGTAGCAGCCTTTACTGCTGCCTTTCTGGTTAGCACTGCAGGGAAGCCAGCCCCAAGCCAACAAGTATTACCCTGCCTGACAAGTACATCTGCATAGCTCCCGATCCCCTTTTTAGGGCTAGCCCAAAGTACCCAGCAAAATGCTGCATCTTAACTTTGTCATTAGAAGTAAACAGCTCTTGGCCAGCAATACTGGTGATGTTGTACAATACCTTAAATGAAAACCCCTAATTCAATATTTCAAACCTGGTACTGGCTTTTTGGAGATGGATGGATCCTTAAAAACCACATTTATCATCCCCTAAAGCATCAAATTCAAGGAATAGTTTTTCCTTCCAGCTTTTTATAGTATAAAGAATAAATTACATCTAGGAGGTTTGTAACTGTTTTTAATTCCAGCAAGTGCTTTGCTATGGGCACGTCAAGAAATGCCAGCAGAGAAAATGTTTGACTTTTTCTGAGACTGGCTCCTTAAGTTCCTAGAAAAGGTGGAAGTTAAATAACCTTGCTTACATTAGTTCACATATACCTAATTTTATGGTTTAGGATATGCATGATTAAGCCAAAGAAATTGTTATCTTCTCTTACATTTGTCATTATAACCTCAAAGGTAAAAAGCAGTCTTCTTTCACATCACATTGGAAAGTTTAAACTCAATCTAATATCAGGGTTAAAGGAAAATGGGGATATGGAGTGTGGGGGTGAATTACTATTACCTAGCAGCTAGTCATTTAAGCAGATTCCTTAACAGGTCACTGAAGAGCACTCCCAATGTGGGATTTACTTGTTTCTAGTATTAGCTGGTAATGAATGAACTAGACATTGATAGCAATGATAAATAACAACTAATAATGCTAACATCTTAATTCAAGTCAGGAATATTTTTGGGAAGTGACTTCAAGTTGTTCCCACTTAACAACCCTTTTCTTGAAATCTCAGTCCAAATACAGGAACGAGATGTCTTCTGAATGAAACCAAACTAGAAGAGGGGCCTCATGGTATAATCTAAAATTAATTTGATGATCTATTATCAAGAAAACTTTATTCTCATTAAAATTATATCCATACCTTCATTTTATAAATTTTCTTTTAAATATATATTTTGTTTATCAACACATTAAGCATTTGAAATATGTATTCTGGAAAATTTTTCCTCAGAGTTTCAAACCCTAAAAAACTTGAGGACATAGAATATATGTCTCAAATTCATTGAACACACCAGGAAACTCTCTCACACTTTTTATACTCAGGCCAGGTCACTATCACTTTTTGCGGGAAAGCTAATGGACATATTTATTATAGTTTTCCAAATCTAATATTAATTTCCTGTAGCATTTGAAAACCCAGTTTGGGCAGTACACATCAATCAAAACTGACTAGTACTTCATGAGGTGCCCGCATTTCTTCCTGATAGTGTCTGATCACAGACACCTGGGTTTAATTCTGTCAAGCTACTCTTCTTGTGGCACGCTGTGTCCTGACTTTATTCTATCTTGGGTAAAAGCTATGCATCTCACACTCTTGGCCTGCTGTTGTGGGGCTGAGGTTTGTTGGCAGCTGCTTTCTCTATCCTTCATTCATTCTTATGCACAGAATGGTTGATGTCAATTGGCTCAAACATGAGCCAAAATAATCTTTTCCTTAAATAGTTAAATTGGGCTTTGATTTTTGAGAATACAAGACTTCATAGGTAAGGGACTGCAGGCTGCAGAACACATTTCCGTGCCCAAAACCTGCCAGTCCACTGTCCCCAGAAGCCCCGTGTCTCACACAGGTCTCTGGTGACCTTGCATGCAGCCCTTTCAGCAGGGCCACAGCCACGAGCTCGCTTCTGACGTGCCAAGGAGCTCTGTGACCACCTGAGCCTCCAGCAAGGCTCAAGGTGCAGCCTCAGCATCAGAGCATGTGAAGGGAGCAGCTGCTTTTTCAGCAGCAGCTGCAGAAGCAATAGATACGGAAGGAGCCAGTCAAGCTGCAAAAGAAGCTTCTGTTGTTTTAGCAAAAATCTGCAAGCTGATCTTTTCCTGTTTAGTGATACATGAGTAGTGGTATGGAAAAAGAATATCAAGGGCATGGGAAAGAAATCACTTTAAAATCTCAAGATGTTTTCTATGTTCTCTATGTCAATTTAATCTAAAAAAAAAAATCTTTTTAAAACTTACTGCTAAATGAAGAGTACAGGCTGTGTTTCCTGTTCTGAGCTGAGTAAACACAATGCTCTACAGTGGAAGTTCCACACATTATTGAGAAAGACAAGGCAATTTTAAGCATGGCATCTCCATATATATTCTTCTTCTTTCCAAACCCAAGACACAGAGCTTTCACACCCATACCTCACAGTAAATCCAGGAATGGAAGGTTTACGGATTATCTTTGTATAACAAATGGAGGGAGCACTGTTAGCCTTCTGTTCTTTAAGATTACATAAATTTACCAAAAAAAAATCACACCAAAGGAAAAACAAAACACACAAAACCTCCACACACAACCAACAGGAAAAAAAAGACAGGTTTCTGTTACAAGAAAATTCATCATTCCAAAATATATTGTAGCTTTGTTTCCAGCTTCAGTCCACTCTTTTTAGGAAATAAAAGCAAAGAGCTACGACTAGTTGACCTGCAGATTTTTTTTTAACTAAAAAGGAAGGCCATTTCTTCATAGTCATCTTTATAAATTAGCCTTTGTTTATTGGAACAGATTGATGTCTAATCTTGGTTTAGGGTTATTTGTATATGATACAGTTGTGCATTTAGCTACAAATGAATAATTCAAACCACTGAATTACTCAAAGATGCAAATAGAATTGCAAAAAAAATTCCCTCATTTCCTTGGTTTAGCCAGTTTATTTAATTCTTTCCATCTTGTTGAGACAATTTTTCTTCAAAGCCAAAAGATATTTATTTATCAGTCATATGTGTTCAAGTTAATCGAAAAACAAAACCTCACATGCCAGTAACTCAGAAAAAAATTAAATCTGTTGGATTCCCAGTGGCAATTCAGAGTGTAAGAATTCCATCCAAATTTATCACCGTGACTGGGAAAAAAGCGGATGACCAAGCACAGTTAGGCTACACTAAGGGCATCATTTTCTTATGTGGGAGGGCAATTTAATTTGTCTTTCCTTTCCATGACTCACAATCAAAGATGTATTTGAACAAAAATATGTGGACATTTTAAAGCAATTTATTAGGCATGCAATTTATATGAAAAAATTATTGTAGGACATTATCTAGGCATCCAAAATGTACATGTCATTTCTGAGTCTTCTAATTTGTCGACATCATTTATTTTGATTGTGCAATTAGAAAAGTAGATTAATTAATTTCTGTCTTACTACAAGAAGCAAGGCAAACTCAGCAGCCAAGATGTCAAAGCTCTGAAGGAAAAAAGAAAGAAAAATCAGGACACTACACTAAAAAGAAAAGCTCCAGGCAAACAGAGCTTCTACATACCAATATAGGGAAAATAAGAAGCCTGAATTTAAGGAGCAAAAGCTAGGCTAAAATGTGTCATTTAAATTCTTACTGTGACAGAAAACACAGTTAATGTCAAATCTTATAAACATGAATGTAAAAAAAAGGGGGAGGAAGGTTATCTAGCTCAGAGAAACTTAGTGGTATTAGTGGTTCAGAAATGTTTTATGTGGTTCTCATTAGAACTCATTGGAAGATGTACAGGTAAATATATTTTCATTAAATATTCAGTGTTTCACAGAAGCTGGAACATTTTACAGAGGCATGTTGATTTCAATATGGCAGTTCTCAGGTAAAGAAAGATACCAACAAAAGCTCACAAGATTTGCAATCAAGAGACAAATTCTTCAGCACTATATAGGGGGAAAAAAATTAAATCTTTTGGTTTATCTCAGGTACATAAGCTAACATGAAATCAAAGACCTGAAAAACAAAATAGACATTCTTAAGCCCACACTGATTTTTCACTTGGTTCCCTTTCCTGCCATGAAAGTTACTGTCATTTTCAGCTCAGCTGATAAGGTATACACCTGTACCCAACAGCATTCCTGACAGTCAGGCTGTTACCTTGAACCCTTTTTTTATGGATCTGCTGCAAGGATTGTGTCGCAGAAAAACGCATATCTGCATGAAGTGCATTGGTGTGTTTTGGAAGACCTTATCACATTGTCTGAAATGTGTCCTTGAGTCCTAAAATGTGTGGCTTCTTCTAACAGGAAAGACTTAGGCAGATGTTTTGACAAGATATTTTTCACTTTTCCAAGTTTATGAACATATTTCAGTCAACGGCATCCAATCTGTGATCTGTGATAGGTCACAGTTACTCATAGTAGTCTCATCTTCTATTGTAAAGATTCAGAGAGAATAGGATGGTGTTTTGAAATTCTAAAGATCAAAAATCTTAAAGAAAATATTGTCTGCAATGACTCAGTGTGAGCAGATGATCCCTATAGAGACATGTCCTGTAAAAGCTGCTTAGAAGGCTTTTTACCTCACCTCCCAACATCTAATGCCCTTTTGCTGAAGCAGTTTTCTTCCACGTTTCCCTGTTAACTCTTCTGTCAATACATCCTGTCTGGTAATCCCTTTTAGCCTTTTTGACTGAACAACAGCATCATTACTTGCGCATATTTGTGTCTGCAGCAATATTTAGCTCAAAGTGATACCTCTGAGCCCCAGGTCCTATTGTGTATGTTATTATCCCATAACATTATAAATTGCTCTTATTAATCGCAACGTTTCTGTATTGAAATTATTTTGACATATAGAAAGCACATCTAAACCACATGTACACTGTTTTTAAAAATAATATTCATTTCAGTTTCTTATTTACTCATGACAAGGACTAAGTGCATTGCAGTATCTTCTCACTAAAACCCTTGTGTAAGTCATCTGCATAAAAGAGTCCAGCATCTAACAGTGTGACAAAGGTAGTCAAGAGTAGAACTGCAAATTGTTGATTTCTCTTTTCCAAGAGAAAATATGTATGTGGAACTTAGAGCCTTGGGCTAGACATCCTCTAGTCTAGACTCCTGTTTCAAGAAGAAACAGGTCACACAGGGGAAGAGGAGAAGGCTCAGGTACTTCAGGTGTCACTTGCCAGCAGCTCTCTGAAACAAAGGACCATACTTTCTGGCTTTGACCACAGCAGAAGGGACCATAAACTATCACATTATATTCCTAAATTGACTTTTTCTTGTGAACATTATTTCTGGTGTTCAGACAGAGCTATGCAAGCTATAGAAGTAATTGTGATTTATGGATTTATGTGTTTAGTAGCCACTGTGTCTTGTTGCTTGTCTTGGGCATGTACAACCTACTGTTTGTGAAAAGGTAGGTATGTTTAAAATGTTTCGGATGAGTTTGATGGGGGTATTTTGTATGTTTTCAGATTGGTAACTATAGAGACATATTTTCAAAGTGCTTACCATGAAATTCTATGCATTAAGTTTAGAACAAGTTACTAGAGTTCAATATGCCAACTAGCACATGTAATGGCACAAACAATATAAAAATTAATATGAAGCAATGAAATGTCATGCCATAACAAAAAGTGCTCTTGTAAGATCTTTTATGCTAAAAAGTGTGTCTTAAGTTGCTGGTTTTGACATTAAATGACATAACATGAAAATCATCCCAACCAAAGAGAATTTTGATAATTTGCATATAAATGTGCTTAAATTGAAATGTGTGTTAATATATAAAAAACCAAACAACTTGTTTATTTCTGACTAGTCAAACAAGTTGCCTTCCTGAGTACCAAGCATAAGACAAACAGGAACGTAAGGCTCTGAGACAGATTTTCTGTCATTCCGAAATGAATGGCATTCACTGCCTTGGACATCACTGACTACTTTGATGCCACTGTCTATACAGTTAAGGTACACGTTTAGGAATACACCAGGAAACAAAGATGACTTGGTGACCCTCTGCTTGCCCTGTTGGGGCTGATCAAGTACAAGGCAGGCTGAGTTCACAAGACATATTTCTGCATGAGCTTTCTACTGTAATTGGACCAATTCATCCTGCTCTGAGCAGGTCTTCTTAGCTTCCAAGCAAGTAACTAATATAGTTACACAACTTCTTCATCAGAGGCGTCTGAGGTGCAACTAGCACAAGGAAAATTATAATGCCTGCACCCTCTCACACAAGCAGAGCTTCCTATACACTGTTGCAGTCAGAACCTTACACGTTTTGTAAAATGTAAGACAGACCTACCAAGAACCTGCTTTAGTACCACAGTGACTTTTATTTTTATGACAACTGATACCATCCTGTGAGTAATCCTGTCAAATGGCCAGTGTTTCAGAAAGCCCTAAGAACACCTGAAATTGTGTAGTCCTTGGCACTGACACCATCTCTTTTCTGTTTGTTTACAGCACCTTCTTTTACAGAGCTCACCCTGTATGCTAACTACTAACAGAAAACAGCATTGCTTGTAAAATCTGGTCTTTACTGAAAGATTCAAAACCTGCAACAGGACAGTTACTCTGAAAATCTGGACATTTGACAATGGATCGACTTTAAATTGTTGCTGTGCTGTCAGCTATTGGCTGGATCTTGACAACTGTTTAACAGCACACTGTAATCCCATATTCATATAAAATTAAAGAGATAACTGACAAGTAGAACAGTGTAATTCAAAGTGGCATTTGTCCAAGATTGACTTTGCCATCCCTACACTGAATACTCCAAAGCGATCTTTAATGATTTATGGTAGGAAAGGATGAGTTTTATGGGCCAGTGTGCCACAGTAGAGTACTCCTCCATTCCACAATCTGTGCCAAGGTTTGAGTTCAGTGCTGGCTGAAAGAAAAAAAACATCAATTCCCAAATCAGTCTCTGAAGTGCTTTGGCAATAAGTCAGCCAATTTCACCCTTTCAGAACCTTGATATAATTTTCCTGTTTTGCGCACCTAAGGCAGAAGTGGCTCATAGAATCCCACATTTCCTCCAGAAGTATCTGGTCCTACAACCTATATATAGGCCTATCACAATGGAAACTATCAATGCAGTTGATCAGTTCCCTTTTGTCCTCTTTCTCTCTACCTTTGAGCACAATGAAAATGTGGGTCCTCAAAATAAACAAGGACAAGAACTCAATGCAAAGAAAGAAACAAAGATTTCCATGTGTTTCTTTCAAAACTTGTGCAGTTTTCCAGGTGTTCACAGTACAAATCTTATTTGTTGAGGGAAATACATGGAACTATATTTTCAAGTCAATTCCAGCTATGCTAATTTAACCGTAGCGCTGCTCATGACCCTTAGCTTAAGACCTGGCTAACTACCGATGCCACACTTGTGCACAAGTTCTACACCACAATTTTGGTTTTAGGATTAGATTTTACAACCAATCCTTATTTATGCCAAACAGCAGGAAGCATAGCACTCCTCCTTACTACATGAAATATCTAGCTGCCCCTTCCAGACCTATAATACTTTGTCACAGTTTAACCCTAGTCAGCAGCCATGCCCCACGCAGCCTCTCGCTCACTCCCCCACCAGTGAGAACAGGGAGAAAATTGGAGAAGTAGAAGGCAAAAAAATTTTGAGCTGAGATAAAGACAGTTTAGTAGGGAAAGCAAAAACCACACAAGCAAAGTAAAACAAGGAATTCATTCACTGCTTCCCAAGGGCAGGTAGATGTTCTCCCATCTCCAGGAAAGCAGACCCTTTTTATGCATGATGATTACTTGGGAAGACAGATGTCATCTTTCTTCCCCTCCTCCTTCTTCCCCCCATTTTATACACCGGGCATGATGTCACAGGGTCTGGAATATCCCTTTGGTCAGTTTGGGTCACCTGTCCTGGCTGCATCTCCTCCTGACCTCCTGAGCATCCCCACTCTCCTCCCCAGTGTGGCAGTGCCAAAAGCAGAAAAGGCCTTGGCTCTGTGCAAGCCCTGATCAGCAATAACAAAAACATCTCTGTATTATCAACTCTGTGCTCGGCACAAATCCAAAACACAGCCCCATACCAGCCACTGTGAAGAAAATTAACTCTGTCTCAGCCAAAATCAGTACATTTGTTAAACAAGCATTGGTCCAATAAGTTCTGAGATCCCACACCCACATGCTGACAAAATGAAACAAAATTCATAAAATCCAAACTGAAGTGGACAGATGACAGAAATACTAGAGAAAAAATGTTGCCACTTGTACTGAAGAGCTGAAAATACGTGGCTTTAATTAAAATATCACATTTGGTATTACAGCCCATATGCACAAGTGAGTTAGAAAGATACCATGAAAGTATCAAAAAGAAACAAAAAGAAAAGACATGTTCACATTTAACCAGAAACAAGTCTGTCGGACAAGGAATGCAAATTTCAGAGCAGAGAAAAAGTGCCCATGTCTTTCTGCTGAAGAGAGAAAGGAGGAGGAGTGGAGGTAAATAAATAAAAGACGCAGAAAATTTAGCATGGCGCAACCATGAAAATTAATGCTTGAAGCAAAAAAGAGGGACAAAAAGGATCTGAAAAAATACTGATAAGCTCAAGAGGAATAGTTATAATAATGTGCATGGAGGAGGAGAAAATAAGGGAAAGAACTATAATGTAAAGAATGCTAAGCTGGTAAATCCTACTACTTTTTTAATGACACAGGATACAGGAATAGATCCTTTAGGATTCTTCCCAACCCCAGGAAACAGTGTCAAATGACAGTCATTTCGTTTCACCTAAGAGAACATTGACACTAAAAGACACACAGAGACAGAAAAGCAATCTGAAGCAAATTACATGGGTTTTCAACATGAAAGGAATTACTTGTACAAGCTTTTGTACATAACATGGGGTAATATCATAAGGGGAAAAAATTAAGTATGAAATGGTATCATAAAGTGTTCATTTGCAACAAATCTAAAGTTGCTTATGGAAGAAGACTGAATCATGGGCTGTTTTCTCCAAAGTATGTTCTCTAAAACCTGAATAATGTGACATTTATTCAGGGCTAACACAAAGGAAATCTTTTCTCCAAGGCTTCAAAGTAACGTAGGAATGAGATAAAGTAGATTCTGCAATTCCATGAAATAAGGAAAGGTCTGGTTTTCCTGCTAATACGGAACAATTTTGACTGACCATGGTAATATAATGCCAGCCATTTATAGCAAATAAGAAAGATTTCACACCAAGCTTAGTCCCCATATTTTACAAAATACAAAAATTTCCCTGGTGAATCTGACCCTCTCTATGTACCATCTGTGCCTATGTTGAGAACGTGAGAACTTCTACAACAATATAAATCAAAAATCAAAATAAATGTGGTGTCAAGTTGTTGTGGATGGAAGCAGGGGGAGGTTTTTCTTCTAAAGAGTCTAAAAATAAATTAGAGATACTAGTTTCCCAGTTTTAAATGGATGGATATCACTGTGTTCAAAGTCAAAACTATTCTGCAGTTGTGGAGATGGGTTGGGGTTAAGTAATAGACAACTGACGAAAGACACTACTTTTCTATGGCAAGAGAAAGGAAGTGAGCATTATTTGGAGTCCTTACACTTCAGAGGCAGAAAATTGCAGAAGTCTATTTCTCCTGTAATGCACAAGTGCTATCATCTCAACTGTGAAAACAAAGTTAAACACTCAGAACACTCTCTTGTTCAACTGTAAGGGCCCCCTTTTACAAGGAAGAAAAACATTAATGCAACAGGGTTAGAGACAGGAGATGTGGATGCTGGCCTCAAAAAATAAAGCTTGTTTACCTTATGTATTGGTGTAATTTTCCTTCATAGTTTACTATGGAGGAAGAAAATCTACTTTCCTCAGATACACTCAGATGGGCTCAAATGTAAGTTCATTCAATTCATTAAATCTTGCTGTATTGCAGGAAAAAACCCAACAATTTACTTCATTGTATTAATTTTTTTCCAACATGGAATAATGGAAATATTAATAGCATACTCAAAAAGACTTAAATTGCTTTTTTACAGAAAAAAAAAAGTGAAGAATTGTTCATCTTCCCCAATTTTTTTATTTATTTATTTTTAATATACTATTGGAATTTGGGCATGGAAATTACGGGTCATAATCAATAACTAGTTAGTGGTATATCTCTGTGTTTAAAATGGATAGTGCTACTCACATATATTCAGCCTATAATTGATGCTGCCCACATACAGCTTTCTATACAGCCTATCTTGCCTATTTTTCAACACTCTGCTATTCAGTTTCTTGCATAAATTATTATGTCTATGCATGGAAACAGGCTCAGCTGCTTAGAATACTCTTAAACATGAACATTTTCAAACTACCTTAAAATGATAGCATTTTAAAACATTATCAAGATGTCTAAAGAAGAGGCTTTTATGTTTTTCTTTATTATATATGTTTTATTTCTATGTTTTAATAGAGTATCTTAGCATGGTAATAAAGGGAGTCACGATGAGAAGCACTAATTCAGCATAAAAGGGACTTGCCAAAATGCTGCAGTCCATGAAAGTGGATTAATTGTTCTTTCTTTTCCTTTATGGTTGCATTTCACAGATGGGAAGCTGAAGGAAAGACATTCATTGGTCCAAGGCCACACCCAAAGTGTATGGTAGAACCAAGAATTAACCCAAAGACTCTTCCTTCTTCTGCCCCATGTTTTGTTATTGTCCTCCTCTACAATGATGGTTCTACTATATGTAACAATCCCGGAAATCTGTTGGAAAGGTCTCTGCTGCACAGACTAGATTTTGTCTCCCTCCTCAGTCTGTGGTCTCCCACATGCCTATTGGATCAGGACTTTGCTGAAAATGTCAGCTATTAACCCCTCTATAAGAGGTATTTAAGGAACTTCTTTGAGATTCAAGAATACTTGAATTTTTCTTCACTTTCTCTATTTATAAGTTACGATGTTTGGGACTGAAATTAATAAAAACCTATAAAGTCTTTCAATATGAACAAGGTCAATGAATATTATCAGTATTTGTGCTTTGGTTTTGTTTTGGTCATATCTGCCATTCATACAATTTCCAGAATTTTCTCTGTATCAGATTTTAAGCAAATGAACCCCAAAAAAGCCCTTTTCTTGGTAATTTTCTTGAAAATCATGACTAAACATTTCCCAAACAATGTTCATCAGAAGCGAGCAAGAGGGCAGATGGTAGATATCTTAACTTTCAGGTAGATGCGGTAGGTCTTAACAGAACTAAGCATGATGGTTAGAAGAAATAATCACACAAAAATTCTTTCTTCCTTTTATGCTCAATTACTTTGAGCAGCCATGATGCAAACTACATCCTTCATCTTCAGACATGACGCTCTTAAATAATTCTCTCTACAGGAGACTATTGCACTAACAGGATATTTGTTTCTCCACATTTATCAATGAAAAAATAAACTACACTCACCTATTCTTTTATACTCCAGTTCAGTATAGATACATATGGAAAGTTTGTCTTCACTCATCCAGACCATAATACACGGTCAAAACCATTTTAAGGAAATCAACTAAGAAAAAAAAAACAACAGTAAAAATTCGTCTTGCATCACCTGAAGGCCCCCCCTTTCCTGAGTGAGAAAATTAACTTTTGACCTGAGTGAAACATTTACTTTTTGAGAATACACTGTCATAGAATCAGATGGCATAAATATGTTACAGGAAGTCTCTGGCTTCAGGATCCTGAAAGGAAAGCTTGCCTTATGTTTTCTGGTGACATATGAAAATTCAGTTTTGACTCTCAAGGTGCTTCACAGTAGGAAGAAAAACAGCATTTGGGGAACAGCAGAGAAAGCCTCTTTTGCATTTCATTTTTCCTTAGGTTTATTTTTTTATTATTATTATTATTATTACAAAATTCACAAGGAATACAGAAATTCATACTAGCTTAGGATGAAAACAGTATTTGCAAATCTTTTTTTAATTAGGCAACTGTTCACACAAGTAAACTCATTTACTTCATTTAGTAAGAATGTTAAATTCCTGTGAAGCAGCAAAAGGAATTTTGGCATGGTCTTTGCTCACATGTTAATGTTGCTACAGTGGTAGGTATGGGCACTACCATTATTTGTACCTATAAGGATATCTTTTACTTTATTTCATGAGTGAAGAATAGTATTTCATGCTTCTGTTTGTGATGCTTTGCTGTGTGGTAAATTCTTTTCAGAGAACTTTTGCACTAAGAGAGCCCTTATACTGCCCTCTTTTGTTTGTCTAGTCATTTTGAGCACAGCAAAAATCCTTGAAGGCAGACAAAAATGCTGAGATTATTATCTAGCAAAGGGCATAATGCCTGCTTACTAGATTCAGACACTGCTATTTGTGAACAGGTATTTGTGAACAAGCATATTGATGAATGAAGATGGTACTCAAAGAAAATAATCTGCTCTGACATACTTTTCCTTTTCCATTCAACATTTATTCAAGATTATTTAATAATTTGAAAGACAACAGAATTTGTCAACTTAACTTGTTCGATAAAATATTCCATTTCATCCGCTAAATAAACTCCATTTTCACTAAGAAATCAATTTGTTGATCCTAAAAATATTTTAACCCCCTTCCAAGATAACAGAAAAGACAAAATGGTGAGGAAGCAAATGGTTTTCAGTGTATAGCTTGCCCTCAGCAGTAACTAACTAGCTTAAACCTCTGTCTGGCAGCAGTTGTTATCTTCAAGGTCCTCCATAAAATATGTCTAGAAGATGGTTTCCAATTTCTTTTTATTTGAGTCTGTATATCAAAGGCCACACCTGAGTGATTTTTATAATTAAGATCTCTGGAACTCTGATTCATGTTGGTCTTTCAGCCTCAGACCCTTTCATGCTTCATAATTTCTTTCCTAAAATATGGCTCCTAGATTTGAACATGTAGGTTCCAGCTATGCTCCCCCTAATGCTCAGCATTAACCGATTCATAATTCCAGCTCCTTTGAGTCTCTTTTTACTACTGCCAAAGATTGTTCAAATAGCTTTGGTGTATTATTTATTATTAACCCTGTTTCCTAAGGTGATTTTTTTTCTTCCTAAAATTCATGCTTTTGTTAGGGTCCTTTCAAAGCCTACTAGTATAACTTTATATCTTCAATCAAGTGGATGACCTAGATCACTTCAGATCTATCTTTTTCTGTTTTTCTTATCTTTTGCATCAAATCTGACTTTATAATTAGTAGAAAGTATATTTTCCTTCTTCATGAGCTATAAGACTAATTACCATGATATATATGTTGTTTATGTGTACATCAGCACAGACACTAATCAGATTCACTCTACAGAACTAACAAAAACAATTCTTTGTCATATTAAATTTTGGTGAATATAAAATAAATCTGATCTATGCTTGCTCTAAAGGAATGAAGTGTTTAGATAAGGTGACACTGACACTTGGCTAGCAAGGGATCAGTGACCAAACATTGTGTATAAATTTATATTCAAAAGCTATGAGATTTTTTTTAAATTGAAAGCAGATAAATTGCAGCTAAATTAGAGGGTAGTAATTCCAAAGAGCTCCCAAAACAAGCAAGAGAAGAAGGATGCACGGTTTCAGCAAGCTCATGAACAGAAGCAATAGAATATCCTCCTTGATACGTCTTTTACCACATGGTAAATGTAGTATATGGTAGAGATAATTCATGCTATATATGTATAAAATATTGTAAAAGTCCAAAGTTATGTCTTTGACCACTCTGGGCGGGAGCAGAGTCTTATTTCTATTCAACTAGTTCCCGAACAGCATTAAGATAATATCAGGCCTGTTAACGTATGAATGGGACCGTCCTGGGCCATGATTGTCAACTTCCCTGGCAGCTGCACATGGGTACCTTGCACCTAAACTTTCCGGCTGGTGCCGGCTGGAATGTCTCAACTACTCACAAGATCTGCGCCTGAGATGATCATATCTGAACTGGCATCACTCTGCTACATATGAATACAGACTCTGCCTGGATGCTCAGACACTCCTCTGGATCCCTGGACCTACCTTTGTCTGTTCCTGCACATGTATGGATTCAGTTCTACATGTGAAGAGACACAAAGGAACGTTCGGTCATCCCTGCCTCAGGCAGAATAAACTGTATATCAGCTAGCTGCTTGAAGCATTCGGGGTGAGCCCCTGGGGTAATGCTGTCACTTTGTCAGTCGGACCCTGGTTCACCCAGCGCCTGCACCCAGGGCTGACGCTGTCTTGGCTGTAGTGGTTTTTCAAAATTCTATTTTTGTTATCAAGCTAATAAATCTTTGTTACATTTTTTATAAATTTGGCTACCAATTTGATCATTTATAACAGCAAATTAGAAGTTTAAATTAAAATCAGGTTTTAAATACTAGTTTTAAAAAATGTGAAACTCTTGTAGCTCTTGATCTTAGAAATGGTGAATTGTCTTCAAAAGGGATGAAGTTAAGTCAGACAAAGGCGAAGGTCAAAGTGGACTTCTGGATGTCATCTGATTCAAATAGGACTACCTAGAAAAGCAGAGGTGTTTTGAATATTTCCAGGGAGGGAAACTGCAATGTTTCTGGGCAACCTAAGCCAGGGTTGAAGCAGCCTTACAGTGGAAAAGGGTCTTTCAATGTTCAGAAAGAAATACATCCTTTTCAGTTTATGCCCCTTGCCTGTTGTCCTGCCACTGGGCATCACTGAAAGGAACCCGACTCTGCCTTCGTTGCATCCCCACTCTGAGTATTTATAGACATTGACAAGATCCCACCAGAGCTTTTTCTTCTCCAGGCTTGACAATCCCAGCTCTCTCAGCCTTTCATCACTTCAGAAATTCTGAATCTCCTTAATATTCTCTGTGGCCCCTTGCTGCTCTCTCTCCAGTATATCCATGTGTCTCTTTTATCTCTTCTGGTGGGCACAGAACTGTTCACAGCACTCCAGGTGAGGTCTGGAGTACTCAGAATTATTCAGAAACAGATTTTTCTGAATACTTCAGCCATGTGTGCTCCACTTTGGACCCTCCTCCAACCCATTCTTCAATCTTTAGGTTTCTAATAGCTCTCAAAGCTTTGCTGGCACTTATTTTAATTATCTTGACATCAAACTATGGAGCTCGGCGTTTCTCTGAATAGATCAAAAGAGCATATGCTATGCAATCTTTATCTCTAAATGATTCAGAGAGAAAATATCAACCTCAATTAAAATCATTAACATCATCTCTTTCGCTTTATCACAGCTGTGAGATAAAGACCAGATGAGACACAGATTTTGGATACAAAGTTTGGGGGAAAAAAGTTCAAGCATGTTCAGTTAAGAAGTAAATATGAAATCAGTCTTCAAAGAATGTGGAGCCTGCAAAGAAATGAGTGTCTGTGTTTCAAAATATGTTCAGATAATTTCCTTTTTATTTTGTTTTAATTTTCCATTTAAAGAAAATAAATTAATCTCAAAATATGGTTTCATTATATTAAAGTTAAAAAATAAAAGTAAAATGAAATTTCATACCAAAAAGTACTCAGAACACATAGTCTGAAATAGTTTCATTACAGATTGAACAAGTGCAGTGAAGTTGAGTTTCATTGCATTAAGGTAAACAGCTTTGTGTCGAGACATTAAAGGCTGCTTCAGGTTTTAGCTATGTGCCTCAGGACAGGTTAGAAGTCAACATGCCACTTACAGTTGAAGTGGTTGTAATGGTAGGAAATAAGGAGGCCAAATGTGCCCAAGGTTCCCAGCTGGCATAGCTTATTCTTGCATTTGTTTCTCGGGGCACAGTACCACATCAGCATGTAGCAATCCATATGATCTTTAAAGCATGTGTCAAACCCATACCTGGAGGATGACTGTCTCTGGAACAACAGCATAAGAGCAGAGGACAGACTGTGAGAGATCACACAGGAGATGTAAGTCTGAGAGTAACCTTGTGTCTTCATGGATAGACGCTTCATAGTGAAAAATTCTATGATTCTACACAAAGAAGGTTAAAAATGCTCCTGTATAGGAGGCAAACAAGACTGCTTCTTTGCCTCTACACAGAGCATCAGTGAGACTGCTGTTTCCACACTACATTTTTAAGCCCAGTTCTCAACTGCAAGAACAATGTGAAAACACTTGGAAGAGAACTGTAAAATAATCTGAATAATCGCAAATAAGCATTGGGAGGAAACTTGTTCTTTGCGCTGTAAGCTGTCATTTTATTACCAAGCATTAACATGAAAGGAATAAATGGGTATACAACAACTGCAATGTCATGGAAACATGACAGTCAAGCATGAAATTGTACAAAACTAGTCTGTCTTAACAGTGAGTATAATCAGAATGAGTCAGTCTGAATCAGATCAAAGTTCCTTCTATTTTGGAATCGCATGTCTGACCAAAGTTGTTAGGAAATACTTTGAGAAAGACTAGGAAAACAGAAGAAGAATATGGTATGCTTTCCTAGAGTACTTTTTCAGGTGCCAGTGGATCTGTGCATCTCCAAACACATGACAGCACTTTTCATGTAGAGAAGGTGGATAGGTATTATTCCACAATTCCATAATGATGCATCCATGACATGCCCACTGGGGCATGGAGAATGCTGACATAAAATCTTAGAGAGAAGCCTTTGATGGAAGGAAGCATGAGATTCGTTCATGGTTTATTAAAAAAAAAGTTTCCTAATTCTGTTCCCGATACACCTAAGGGAATAACTAACATAGAATTTTATGTTCATTATATCAGTTTTAAAGTTTGGCTAGAAGCTGTAGCCTTTTTTCCCCCAAAGAACACAGCCAGGAATACCAGTGTGCATCATTATGAAAATCATTTTAACATTCAAGTTAACACTTTTTCTGCAGACCGATTAGAAAATTATATCTGCATGTTTTAACACAGGTAATTTATTTGAATTTGTAGACAGGTCTTGTAGACAGGTCTAACCCCAGCCAGCAACCAGAGCCTGCACAGATGCCCCTTCACTTGACATGGTGTCACAGAGTATTCAAAAGGATAAAAGTGAGAAAACCTGTGGGTTGATGGAGGTGGCTGCCCTGGCAAGCATTGAATTAATTCCTTGTTTTATTCTGTTTGTGTGTGTGGCTTTTGCTTTCCCTATTAACTGTCTTTATCTCACCCTGCAAGTTTTCTACCTTTTATCCTCCTGGCTCTCTCAATGTCCAAATGGTTGGGGAGTGAGCAGGTGTCTCCAAGGGATTCATTTGATGGCCGGGGTTAAAACAAGTCACTTGAAAAGGCAAACATCATTTGTCTGAATGTCCTTCCTTCCTTCTTTTCCCCCTTTTCATGATGCCATATCCTATACAATATGTCTTTGGTCAGTTGGGGTCAGCTGTGTCCCTCCCAACTTCTTGTACATCCCTAGCTTCCTCACTGTTGGGTGGTGCAAGGAGCAGAAAAGGTCTAGACTCTGTGCAAACACTGCTCAGTATTAACTAGGGCATCCCTGAGTGATGAACGTTATTTTCACCACAAATCCAAAACACAGGCACTTACTAGTCCTATTAAAATAACCCCACAAACCTATGCTAGCCAAGACCAGCACAATCACATTGTGTCAAACCTCATCATAGAGGATCATGTCTTATTATGCATAATTGGAATACTCAGCAATAACCTAAGGCAACCATACTACGAAGAGGCAGCATGCATTTGGGGAAAGAAAGGGAGAGAGAGTGGATTTGATATGAACAGTATGCCATATGTTTGTTTAAGAAAGCATAGCTTTGCATGTTACACAAAAATATAGTTACTAGATCATATGAAGAATCTCCCGAGTGCTGTGGCTTCTTCAGACCTCTCAGTTCCAATTTATTTAATGTTCATAAGTTCAGGAAATGATATAACAAAATTTGGAAACTTTTCAAGTAAACATTGAATCCAAGCCCATAATCTTCATGATACTAATAAATCAAAATTACCTGTTAGTGTATCCAAAGAACTGTTACTCATTCACATTTTATTGTAAATACAGAAATATGTTTTCCTTGAAATTTTTTTTAAATTTGCACATAAGATATAAGAGGGGTTCACACAAAACATGCAGGAAAAAATATCACTTTGTTTGTCCTCAGTTTTTATTAGTTATATTTGCAGTCATTAGAATCTATCTCAATTATTACCAGAGGAATAACATTAATCAAGCCTGCACCCTCCATGCTATCAAAAGGAAGCAAACTCCTGAAGGAGAAAAACACCTTTAGCTCAATTCCATCTACTCTGGTACCAACATCACTGACTTCAAAGAGCTTTCATTTATACTGGTGTGCTCCAGAGATAAATTTGTCCTTTCAGCTTTATGTTTCATTTTCAAATACAAAATACTGAGGATTAAATCTTAGACACTTTAAATGTAGATTCCTAAACACAGCAAACTAACTTTCACAGAATACACATATTTCCTGCTGAACTCAATCAACTTGATTTCATCTCTAACTTGCACAGATTTTGTGACAGTATAACACTAGTGGCAATAATCTTGAGTGTCCTCAGTGAATAGAAAGAAAAGGCGTGCCCTTTTATTTTCAACACTAAATTGCTTTTAAAAAAAATCTTTGATTTACAAACTTCAGCATCAAGTTCAGTCCTTAATTCCACAATATGAAGTAAAGACATGACTCTAATTGCTAAAAATTTTTAATGAGTTATTTGTACAGAACAGGGTAGGTAATCTTATCTGCACAAAGCAACCTTGTAGCTTTGTGGACAATGTTTATGTGTTGATTTTTCAAAAAGTGTGAGGCTTTTTTTGCGTTTTATTGATACAAAAGGAGACAATGACCTCATCACCCTTTATAACTTGGTCATGCATTCAGTGAGTGAGTGAGGGGGAGGAGTGAGTGAGTGAGTGAGTGAGTGAGTGAGTGAGTGAGTGAGTGAGTGAGTGAGTGGGAGGGAGGGAGGGAGGGAGGGAGGGAGGAAGGAAGGAAGGAAGGAAGGAAGGAAGGAAGGAAGGAAGGAAGGAAGGAAGGAAGGAAGGAAGGAAGGAAGGAAGGAAGGAAGGAAGGAAGGAAGGAAGGAAGGAAGGAAGGAAGGAAGGAAGGAAGGAAGGAAGGAAGGAAGGAAGGAAGGAAGGAAGGAAGGAAGGAAGGAAGGAAGGAAGGAAGGAAGGAAGGAAGGAAGGAAGGAAGGAAGGAAGGAAGGAAGGAAGGAAGGAAGAGCTTGATCTCAACGTTGAAGTGGCCTCAAGGCACTTAATTTTTGCCTCTGGCTGAGAGAAAATATCAGCCTGCCTATTGTTTTCTGCAGCTTGCACTGAAACCTCAATTCAGCTGTAAGGCTTTTTCACATAAAGGAATCTCTTGGCTGAAGTTATTTTAAGTTTAGTTCACATGAAAAATTGATGACCCCAATGAAAATACTTCTTTTACATAACCACTGATATATTATATTCAAAATTAAGTAAAGCAACATTTGCAAAACAAAGCACAGGTAGGTCAGACTTCCATTTGAAAAACAGTCAATCATGTACCCATACAGAACTGCAAAATTAATCACAGGGTTTTTTTAATTCTCTTTTCCACTACTCAAAAACAAACAAACAAACCAACCACATAAACTTCTGTTCTGATCATTGATGCTTCTGACTATGCATGCAGACACACCTTCAATAAAGCCTTCCAGGCAACTAACTTACCCCTGTATTAAAATACTGTCGGTACAGGTTCCCTGGCTGATGTTTCAAAAGTATTACCCTAAATTCCTTTAAACACTAGAGATGGTTGTATAAATTTCTGCTTCTTTCAATGGGCACTGATAACAGTCTCTCTACATTTTTAACAAGATGCATGTCTTCAATATAGGAGGTTTTAATTTGAATAAGTTATTTTGGAAGCAAGACGTAAAAATCATCACAAATTAATTAAAACGTCATCCTTTGTTTGTGGTGATTAATAATACATAAAGAATCCAGGTTTTACATAATTCATCAATCTGACGTAAACTGGCACTTTCCAGTTCCACAGAGTGGAAACCCAGCTACTCTGTGACACTTGAAAAACAGCTCTGAATTGATGCACTGCATCCTTCTGCCACAGGACTTAAAGTCATACGGATCTAGTTTGTCACATACAAAATGAATTTTCTAGGACTGAGGCAGTAAGGATATAATAAAAAATATGTGCTGAGTTCCAACACAATTTTTTTTTCTCTTCCAAGGACTAAAGTCATGAAACCTAAAAGCAACACATTAGCTATTAAAGATGGAGAAAGACTCAGGTAAGACAATGTAGCCTATGCTCTTACGACTAAAGGATTATTTCCTAAGAAACTTGACATTTCTAAGTGTATTGCTCACAAGGCGATCTAGCACCAAGCATATACACCACAAAAGCTCAGTCTGTAGCAGCAGGGTGGCAACACTGGGATTGAATCACAGTGGCAATAGATCGTGCTTCTTTCCAGATATGCAGGTTCATATCAGGAAGCCGTAAGAAATAAGCATGGAAATACCTCCTTATCCTAAGTTTTTTTCCCCATCATGGACACACTTTGAAAGTCCCAAAGAAACAACAAAAATGGTACTGAGCTCCTTCAGTTTTCAGTCTTGATCAAGCTGTGTACTTTTACCCTCTGTAATCTTCTTTCATTATCCTCTTAACCCTCTGCCTAATTGCATAGCCTCTGTAAATATTTTTTTGTTTTAATCTTTATAAGCACTCCGGTTTCTTGATTCCCTCTCTGTAATTTGAATTTCTTTCCCTGTGATTTATCTGTATTGATCATGGTTTTTTTCCTTTCTTCACACTGTGACACAGCATGAAGAAAAGATGCTGCTCATAAAAATCCACCTCCTCTTATTGATGGGCTATGATAACCCCTCATTTGTACCTGTGCACAGTATGACAACGTAGTCAAAAATATTGGCACAGAGTTCTGGCACCTGAGGGTGACACCAGAACTTGCAGCATGCACTGGTCTGCTCAGTGGTATAAGCAGTTTACATTCCTGCTTAGCATCCAAATTCTGTGTCAGGTATTTCTACCATGGGTAGAAACATTTCTTTTAGGGTTCAGTAAACCCAGAGGTATGTTGACCAAACCTAAACCTCTGGCAAGATTTCAGCTGATTATCAGTGGATTTGAATCAAGTATTTAAAAGTAAGCACCAAATTGTCAAATGCTTAAATCATGATCAAATTCTTTACTTACAGTGTGTATGGAAACTGTATTATATTGATTCTCATTTAATTAGCTATCTTAAACTGACAAATTTTTTCCGTAAGAATCACTCCTTATTAAATACTTCTTTCTGTGTGTAATTCAGTTGTTCTCTTCTTATAAAATACTTGTTACTGAGTGTAACTCATCTGACCTTGGAACATAAGTAATTTGACTGTTATTTTAGGGATAAAAGGTGTAACATTTATTTTTCTTCCAGTTTTCAAACCAGTCATATTTTAAATAAAGATATACCATAGAATAAAATCTGGAAGTAAATCTTTTAACATCTTGAATATTTAGAGTTCTTGCGTTGGTATTTTTTCCAAGGCAGAGATGTATTTAACATTAATATTATTTACATTTAAGTATTACATCAAAAAACAAGAGTAGATTGCATTTGAGTGTGATCTGTAGCTCCATCTCTTAAAAAAGGAGGTTGCTTGCATGAGCACCTCTTCTTCTTCTTTATTAATGACAGGTGTTCCACATAGCTGTAGCTGGATCATTTATTTATGCTCATATACATGAATTTTCCATATGACTTTTTTACAGTTATTGTTTGACCAGACCTTTTTTTCTTATAGAAGGCAAATGTTCAGCCCATCAATTATCCAAGTCCTCATTTTAAACCTTCTGCACCTTAAAAGCTTGTGGATTTATTGGTACAACTTTTCTGAATATTTTCATTTGTAAGATTCTTCTTTTGTGCCCCCTCTCCTAGATGATAGCTTTTTTCCTGGTATGTTACTCATAACCAAAGTACTGCTTGGCTAGGAATGAACAGTAAAATTAGAGTAACATTAAAAATTATTCTAAAAATTATGCACTATTCTGCTTCTTGTGCAACCATGGACCAATTGCAAAGACCTAATTGCATGTAACCAAATTTTTTGAGCTGCTACAACAAAACACAGCATTATGACAAGACAACCAAGAGATAAACTTTTATTGTGGTAAATATGACTGCAAATCCCATGGAAAGATTACTCGGAGTTGGTTTTTTCCCCTTTGGTACATTTAAAATAGAGAAATACACTTCAAATCCCCGTAGTTATTTTCATCTGACAATGTAATTCCCTGTTTTATTCCCACAGAAGAAGTAGAGTGATTCTGTAAAAACTGAAGCATATTGAATAAGTTCCTTGTTATCTAATGGCCTACTGGTTCGTAGAAATATTCAAAACACATGGACTACTTCTATTAATCAATAAATTAATTAATTTTTCAATATACATCCATATCTTCAGTCCTTAGGTCTAGCCTAGTCTTATGCATCCACCTGAATATATATTGAAAAAGAAATAATTTCTAAGTAGAGAAGAAAATACAATTAGATATTTTTTACTTTTCTTCAAGATAGCAGGGTTTGCAGTTAGACTGTTTCACATTTTAATACTTTGGTCTTACATTTAACGTCTTTGGCTTCACTATATTAACTTCTGAATGCACGTTTTCAGTTTGGTTTGGTTTTTTTAATTTAGATTTTTGCAATAAATAATCAATATTTGCTTTAAGGCTATTCTACAGCAGTTTTGGTAAAAGTAAGCGTCCTGTCTCAAACAGTTGGAGGATGAAACAACCATCACTGCTGCTTAAAGAGGCATCCATTACTAGTTTTCCTAGTGAAAAAACAAAATGCTTTATCAACCTCCATTCATCGTAGTGGGTGGGTTCATGCATGGACTTGAAGCATTTATTTATTTATAAAATAATTAGAAGTTTTCAGTTTATTGCTTCTATCACTCCTCTTCCAGAAAATAGTGAACTCATGTATTATACCCATCAGGCTAAAAGTCCTCAGTGCAACAAAAGACTTCTAGGGAAAAAGAGTCATATATCAAATTAAAATCTGCTAAAATATTTACCTCTTTCATTTTCATTGATTTAAACACATACTGATGATTATTCTTCTTTTCTGTAAGACGGTAAACTTCAAAGACCTCCCAGAGTAAAGGTATAACCTGATATACAGAAACCTGAAGCAACTTTTCTTGACATTTACCAAAGTTGAACACTTTTTCCCCTTTTCTTTGATTTTGTTCCAACAGACAGTGTCAGAATGCAGAATATGAAGCTTATTGAGCTTCTCAGATTAGTGCAGCAGAAACTGCTTCTAATCCTTCATCATCATCAAACTGACTAGTCTGACATTGTCAGCGCTGAGTGCTGCATGTACCAGCAAACATTCGAGGCTGAAAAAATATTTCATTCTAATCTAAAAGAAATTTATCTGATACTGCATAGACCTTGCCTGTACCTTCTCAGAGAAGATACAGAGAAGAGGAAATTAGCTAAAAATCTATAATTTATTAAAAAAGAGATGTTTGGAAAATGTTTTGATATGCTATCCATTTCTGAACCAATATTTTATACGGCAAGGCTAGCACACATATTTTATACTATTGTTCAGCAAAGACACGTATTTTTAAAAAGGAAGTATTCGCATATTCAAAGAACATGGGTCCAAGCCAGGATTCTGAATCCAAACAGATGGCAGGTAACAAAGGCTAGTTGAGACAAGGCTTTTGATGGCAAAACCCAAATGTTTTGCTGGCTGGGTGATGCACTAAAGAAATTTGCACGCTTATGCTGAGTTTGCATTACAAGCTAAGAGATTCCTCCTATCATCCTCCACTTAAGCTGCCACGTCTGAGGAGGAGGACCTACCCATTGCAGTGCATTATTTTATCAACCCTAAAGTTAATTTGCAAAAAGTAAAAGCACCAAAACCTAAATGGAAATACCACAGAGTAGAAAAGCCTTTGAAAGTATAGACTTTCCCATCTGTTCTACCAGCCAACATCCACCTACATTCTCTGTATTGACTGAATACAGTCATCTTTCAAGAAGACCCTAGAAAACCTAAGCATTGTTGATTTACAACTTCCTGGGTTTAAACTAAACCTGACTGACAAAACATTGTAAATATTTGGTGCTACTTCTTTCTGAAAAAAAAGTTAAAATATCCTTCAGAACTGGAACTTTCATATTCTTTTTCTAGAAACTCTACTGTTATGAGAGAATTTAGGAATGAGGAAGCTGCGAGAACAAAATAACAACAGTCAGAGAGATGGATTTTGTTTTTGACATGATCCAGCCAGTAACAGGTAATCATTGGTTGTAACTTCGCATTAGGAATGACAAGAGGGGGTTAACTTAACAGTTGTGTTATGAAATTACTCACTGAATAAAAAGAGAAAGCAGTCATTTACTGACACTATTTACACGTTTTGTGCTAGCTTTTGAGGCATTACATGTTTCAGACATGGCAACAAATTAGGCTGTAAACTTGTGTAGTAGTACTGTAATTTGCATTCTTCAACAAGACAACTTGAAAAGTAGAAAGAATAAAAAATACAGAGACGATTATTTCATCAGTCCCCCTCTGAAAAGTCCTAGCTAGTCAGTAACATACTTATTACATTAGTCAATCCAGATAAATAGCCAACAAATAGTCATGTACTGGTGTATTTCTAACTGTACTGGCGATTGGGTTTCTAAATTAAAGAGTCCACTGCAGAGTAAGACAAGTTACAGATTATTTTCAGAGACATCTCCCACATTTCAGAGTCTTGATGACATGTTTAGCACTAGATCAGAGGCAAGTTACAATCTAAATCTTCATCATTCTCTTAATCTCTCATTGCTTGGATGTCTTTCTGCAGATTTTGGAAAAGGTGGTAAGGAGCTCCACAGCAGAATGTAGAAAAAGACGTAGACTGCAAGATTCATGAGACAGTGGCTCTCTTAGCTCTGAGCTCTCCTTCAGATTAACACAGTGGCTAGCGACGGCTAGCGGTGATCCATGAAGAAATCGGAAATGAGCTACTAGGGTGCTTCTTCAAAGTTGCTTGAAGAAATGTCATCAGAAATGCCACCCAACCTTCTACTCTCCAGAAAACTGAAGTTGAAAAGAAGAGAGGATTACACTAGCTCTGAGTGAAGAATCATGTTTTATGTATCTTTGCAATTCTAGAGTCATTTTAGGGCAGGAAATTATGGGAGTTTGGAGACAAAAAAATCCTTGTGAACAAATGGCCTGATAAGTACCAAGGACACTGCAAGACATTACCATGCTCTGAGTGAGGCAAATGTGCTTTCTAAAACATGGAATGTAGGAATATAGGAGATGCAGACTGTAACTTCCCTGGAGTCACTGGGTAATTCTCAGTAGGAAGAAACCACTGCTGAAATAGTCACTCACAAACAACAAAACGAAATCACAAGCAAACATACAAACAAAAGTCAGGACTTTCCAGGAAATACTAGATTTTGCAAAACTCGCGTGAATACTGTTCTTCAAAAGGAGTCAACCTCACTGAAAGAGTTAATAGCAGAAAAAACTACAAATAAAGCAAAGAACAATTATGTTCTAAATCCATCTCTAGTGTCAGCTCAAAGAGGTAAAAAATGTCACTGATTCTTTTATCAAATCTGTTTCATGAAAAGCATTCTTATTTCATAGTTTGCAGAATATGCACACAGTTTGCTTTAGCAGTTGCATCTCCTCTTATTAAGGTGTATGGAGGTTTTCCAGTAACAAAAGTGGCATAGGCAACTAAAATCAGTAAAGACAAAAATAGCATCATATGAACTGAAAAATTCACATATATACAGAGAATCACATTCCATAGGAGAGTAGGAAATCTGCAGACAACGCATAGAAACAAAACATGCAACAGTCATATTACCATTCCTGAGACTAAGCAGATATGAAATTAAATATTTTTGCTTTTCTCTGCTAAAATGGCATTATAAACTGGGCAAAAAAGATCTCAAGGACTCTAAAACAGAGTCACACATGCAAAGGTACTAGACAAATAAAAACATTAGTTGCAATATCATCTGTGGCAGTAGCAGGTCTTGACTTTGTATCATGGCAAAAAGTATATCTTGACAGGTAAAACTGTCAGGGGTAAAAATTGAATATATGTTTAACTACAATTAGTATCTTGATGTGAGATTCCACTTCTCATTCATACTAAAAGGATGTTTAAAATTTACATTTTTAAAGATAAAACACCATTCACCAGTACCATCAGTTAGCTGTTATGATGGCAGTATAGAGGAAGGATTCAGGGATCAGCAAGTTCAGAGCTTGAGCCTCCATGGCTGGATGTTCTGGACATTTTCAGTGCATTTTTCAAGCAGTTTTCATGTCATATATCTCATGTGTTTTAACATCAGGGTACTCTGAAGTAAAGCAAGAAATATCCCAAGAGTTTTCTGGTGAAGACAGAGAAGAAATGAAAATTATTTGCTTTTGTGACAAAAGCCCAAAAGGAGTTTGCTGAGCCTTTCTGTTTCTCTTTAGATATTTATGTCCTTCTTGGGGAGGAGACTGCACACACACAAAAATGCATCTCTTCACACTGTGGCAAACAAGCTAATTTGACATTGGTTATTCTTACGAGCATACCAAGGAATATCACCAAGTAGCATTAGAATACAGTCTTCAATCACAGAGGTGTAGTAGTGTGTCCCCTAAGAAAGCAGAAATTCACAGACTTCAAATAGTATTTACATCTGACCTCCTGCAAAGTGGAAACCATAAATGTCATCCCACAGCTCCTGCATCAACACTATAATTTCTGTTCCAGCTACAACTTTTGCTTTTTGAACGCTTTTTCATATTGATTTAGAGATCTCTTAAACAATGTCAGAATGCGCGGTAATAGGGATTTAATCAGGACTGGATAGTCAGCCATTACTCACCTCTGGCTCAGGAAGAGCCAAAATAATATGTCCATGATCTCAAGCAGTACATCTTAACAGAGTCAAAAGAAGAAAGACTACCCAGTATAGGGACATCTGTTCTCTGACTGATTTTAAAGAGCACCACACACAAAAAAACCCCCATGAAATCCAATACACAAGGTCCTTTTTTGGCAAGGAATAAAAAACTAGCTTTTCTAATTATGATGTTTCAAATTACAGCTTCTCCTTCGAACAAAGGCCACAGAAAGCCCACCACAGTTAACACTAACTTAAACTTCTTGGTCTTCCATTGTGCCTTGGATATCATAAAACTATTTATGACAAAATTAATTCCATTTCAGCATATATATTTAAAACAATATGGAGGCTATGTCACTCTTCTCCCTGTCTCACAGCAATGGGAGAACTAACACACTCTATTTAATATAAAGTGCCCGTATTTCAAGCAAGCTTCAAGATACATTCCATTGGAGGTCAATATACTGTTAATAAAAAGACAATTTTAATATGGAGAGAAAATATCTTTATCAACTAGTCCCCTCCATAACCTTTAACCACTGAAATTAGTTCAAGATATTATGTAGTTAAGAGGCTAATTAATATTTCAAAAATGTCAGGACTCTTATAGACCTAAAGATGCCATAGAAGGATGGCTTCTCCTGCATATGTCTATGTTTTGGATGTGAGCTGGTGGAAATAATACCAACTTCTTTTGATCCAATTATATGTTATAATCCCCCCCCAAGAGTCCTTCCTGGAAGACAGAATAATTTTTCCTTTCCATGGACAAAATCCATGTTGTCACGTTTTCACTGATTTTTCCAAAACTGCTTTCAAACCAGGACCATAAGCAAGGCTTTCACAACAAAGTGAGGAAAAATGTGCCTAGGTCTGACTTTAACTTCACGATTCCCCACCTGTCTAAATCCTACTGATCTGAAGAACTGTCCGTATGACAGACGCACAGGCAGAATTGTTTCCTTCATGCTTTTAGAAAGATGCAGTGGATGTATTGGGTTTACGTGGCAAAATAAGTAGCAGGTTTGCTGCAGGTGTGCCTTCTGTGACAAGATGCCAATATCTTCACCCACATCAGACAGAGACAGCTCCCTGCTGAAGCAGAGGAAGAGCATGAGAAGGAAGGAGCAAAAGATATAACATGGAATGATCTGACCAAAGACCCCATTCTCTATTCCCTTGAGCCACTTTGGAAGGATGTAGAGAAATTGGCAGGGAAGCTGAGTTCATGAAAAAGGGAGAAAGGGAGGGGTGCAGTAAAGCCTTTGAAGACTCATTTTTTTTCTCTTTATCCTATTATAATTTTTGATTGGTAATTAGTTAATTTCCCCAAGCTGAGTCCATTTTGCCTATGACAAAGGTCCTGCCTTGCTCTTATCTTCACACATGAGCCTTTTGTTATATTTTCTCTCCCCTATCCAGCTGCAGAGCAGAAGTGATAGAGAGGCTAGTCCAGCATCCTGCATCCAGCAGAGCTAGCCCCCCTCAGCACTCCACAGCACTTATAAAGGATAAGAACACGTAGACTATACAAGCATTCTCCAGTGTATTAAGGCATAGCTGGACACAAAACTGCCTACATGAGAAAGTAAATGGAAAGCATCTGTACCTTGTGCTGCATGTCCCCGTCACTGTGATCTACACCTATGATCACTGCTAAAGGTAATGTCAATCTGGGAGCCTGTGAGTTTAGCACGCACGAGTTGGGCTGCGAAGTTAAAAAGTTGCTTTTTACATCCAGTTTGAAAATTAGTTTGTATAAACTAGAAGTGTACAGTAGAGAACTGGTTCTGAGTAGTTATCATGCTATAAATACCTGGTTTCCAGAATTTATTTTACTCAACATTCTATATAGGGGATTTAAATACATACATAAACACTTTGATCTATATTTCCCAGCTAAACAACGGCAAGCATCAATACATCTTTAGCAACATCCTACAGATGTGGGTGATAGAATAGCAGTATAAACATTTTGCATATCTGAATTATGTACATACAGGAAAAGTGAACCTGATCCATTTAGGCTATATAAGAGAAGTTAAGCACAACTCTCTAGGACAATATCTGTGCCAGAATTGTCTTTTCTACATACACAGAGTAAAACAACTTGAATTTTCATTTCTCTTCTTTTACAACTCATCCAGTCTATTTTAATTAATGATCTAAGTGACCTGAGGTCTGAAAAAAGGTTTGAAATAGAAATTCAGATAGGGAAAGAGAATGCAAGAGACATGCTGTATTTATAACAGTACATTCATGAATATCGCCAAGTAGGTCACCCACCTGTTTACATGGCAATCTAAAAATACACATGTGCTCACAAACCTGGGCAAATAAGGACACAGCTAATGTTAGTGCTTCTTCCTTCACTCCAGCATTTGCTGGCACAGCAGTCCACAAAATCTGGGCATGACAAAAGCAGTACCAAATTTCTCAGGTATCTCTCTCTAGCAACCAAACAGAGATTTATGTGGTTAGACCCACAGAAGAAAAAGAAATAAAATCATCCAAGATGACTAAATTACAGTTTCTAGCGGGTAGCTTAGTAACTGAACTCTTTATCAGTAGTCCCCTGAAGGACTACTCAAACCATTTGTTTTCATTTTCTTGACATCCTGTCTGTGTAACATAACTGGATGTGCTACTCTTCTTGTTATTTTCAGGGATGAAAATTACTGTCTTTGCTGAGGAATTTTAAGTAATGAATAATAAGTTATGCCCCCCAACTTGCAAACCACAGAAGGCAGTGAAGATCTCAGGAGCTAGGCCACTGAAATATGGGTGAAACTATCACCTAATCTTTTCATGGTCCCTGCAAAAAAGATTAATTTTTTTTAATTTTAGCACTTTTTGAGGCTGATACTTTAAGCATTGGTGCTTTTCTTTGTGCACAAAGTAGTTACTCAACTGTTTAATACCTTGCTACTTCTATGCTTTCATTGTCCTTGTATTGCCAAGGAGGTGACAGCCATTGTGACAATGTTAAAGATTTCAAGAAAAAGCAAGAGTATATGGGGTATTGGCAGTGCAGTGCATTAAAACATTAAGACCCCTAGACCTTCAATTTAGGCCCAGTGAACTAAAATTTGTGGCTTAGGGAACAAGTGAACATAGGTTAAACGATCTCACTGTAGCCTCTAGTGGACATAAATCCGCATCACAAAACCATAATGCAACTTGTCAATGTAGTTCTATTTTCCTCAAAACAAATCTAGGACTAAGGAGTTCTTAGTAGGGACAGGAATTTTTGTTTCTTTTCATAAAGAGTTTGCATGATGTGTGATGTTAACGTCTTTTCTTTCAAGCATTGTTACTGGATATTAGTTTTCACTCACAAACTTGCCTGTAAAAGTGGTAAGTGAATTCTAAAGGGGATTAACATTAAACTTATGTACATTAACAGCAAACCAGAATGTAAAAAGGGTAGAGGCGCAGTCTATTGCACCTTAATGTTAGTGCTACAGTCTCCCAGAGATTTTATTTAGATGTCAGAATCCTGCTAGAAAAAGATTTGTACTCTGGTTTCTCCTTACTCCCATGGGATGGTAAGTTACTGCTACCCTAACTGCACAGTGGTAGTTCTACTGCAAAGATTAATAGCAAAGCAGCTGCATAGAGTGCATTTACTCATCCATTTCCTAGCCCCTATTCAGGTAACGGAACAACTGAGTGAAGATTCCAGCTTCCTCCAAAGTGACAAGACCAAATAACTTCTCAAAAGATGAAAGGTGGCTGTCACAGCACATAATGTCCTTGAAATGACAGAACAGCCCAAACAAGACCCTAGAATTTAACCATTTCCTTCTATGTAGCTCTTACTTAGGAGAGAAGGACTGGGAAAAATTAGCACCTTATTCTATAAATTTCTAAAAGCATATTTTATTACAAAAAAGTACTAATGGGGGGAAATATAGCAAAACAAAGCCAAACATAATGCCAATGTGTACTTTTTGCATTACTACTCAGCAATTTTATTCCTAAATCCAAACTACTTTCATCTTTCAGGAATGAAATAAAAAAAATCCTTCAATTGAGAATGGATATAATCACTTGAGTAGAATTCTATTCTTTTACTGGTTTATAAATTGTTGTTGTACCACAAATTTGAGTTTAAAAATGGAATTCGCCATAAAAATGTGTATATTTAGCAATAGCTATTTTTAAAAGGAACTATACTATTTCTTTAAACACTACATACCTATTTTGTATAGTTCTTTTTAAAATATTTTTAACAATTTTTTTAAGATTTTGGTGCAAAAAACTAAAGTTCTCCATCAAATTAGTCTATTTCTTTAACATGGTACAATATAATTCCAACCAATAGGATTCTCAGGAATGCCTACTGGAACATCACAAGAAGGATAAAATAAACTGAGATAGCAGTTATGTTAATGCAAATCCATCAACATCAACAGAGCAGATTCACCATCGCATCACTAGTCCTGCCATTTGTGCATGACTTTGGATCTGACTGGATTCCTGGCTTTTCTTCCAGGAATTCACATCTTTGATGTACTAAACCACGTTTTATGATACAGAATATCCAAAACTTTTTTTTCCGTCTTCATTCCAGCCAAAGTTCTTCTGTATGTCCTCCCTACTTCACATGTTGACTTTCATGGATCATCTTAAGAAATGCTGTGTTGACAGTCTCAGAGAAAGTTAACATCACCTTTTTAATGTCTCATTGTAACTTTGTACTTGCCTGCTGCCATCATTTTTTTCCTTTTCTCAGAATATCAGTCAGCAAACTCCTGCTTTCAAATACTCTTAACTATTCTTACCCTACTAGTTTTGTGAGATACATGAACAAACTCTTGGCTCCAATTTCCAATCTGAGACCGCTATCACCACGACAAGCTATTTACAGGTCTTCCACTACCTCCTTCTCATAACTGTGATGCTCTTCAGCATAGGAAATATACTGAATCTCTCCATCTTTAAAATCCACTGCTTCCAGATTAACCATGATACCTTCTACCACAATGGAAAACGTGCTTGCTCTAGCAAGTCCTTTTGTACTCTCTCCATGTGTACTTCATTAATATCTATTTTGCCGCCCCAACATCATTCACCCTATCTAAGGGACAACCTTCCTTTCCATATGTGCTTCAAATATTTCCACCTATCCAGGACCTCCTCCTGGCCCTCTCTGGTCACAGATATTAAATACATGTTTGGTCTGGGATTTATGCTGAGAACTCATTATGTAACGGCTCTAAGAATACTCCACCTATTTGTCCTCTAGTACACTAACACAGTTCAGGAATTGCACACTATTGTTAAAACCTCAAAAGAAGGAATCTGCTGAGCTTTCCAGCAACGCAGTTATAATTGGATTGTTTTTAATATCAAGAATTTACAGAATATTGCATATGTCATATGCCAAGACAATTAGAAGCCCAATTGTGTGAAGTCCCAGTAACCCAAAACTAAACTACTGCAGACCTAAGTCTACAGTAAATGACATGTTAGAGATACAGCAGTGGCCCCTGAGGCTGGAAGAGGTCTGGAAAGCCCAGGAATGGATGGTACTTGGAGCCTGAGGACCTGTCACGCATGTGACTTACATAGAGCTGTGTAACAACCTAAGAAGCTGCAGTTAAGAGACAGCACAGGCAGAGCTGCCTTAAAATAGCATAGATTACATCACAGTCAGTGATGCAGTTGCCACACCTCAGAAAAATAATTAGCAGAGCTAATTACCCTAGCACCCTGTATTACATGGCTGCTTTCCTAACTATTGCCTTTTCAATGTTGAAGTGAAATTATATTTTATTAGCTGGTATAATGTGTAGCTAATTCTGCCTAGTAAGCCTGGTTTCCTACCTTTTTAGACTAGGTGTTAAATTTTAATATCACAGGGTGCATCCATATGGCCACCTGAGCTGAAGGAAGCACTGTGTCTGCAGATGTGCTACTTGTGTAGCATTGCAAACACCTGCAGCCTTTAGAACCAGTGGAACCTAACCAATGTACATAGTCATTGTTGTTTGCAGTTTTTGTACTAGGTACCATGAGATCTTGTGGAAAATCTCCTAATACCCACCATTCCAGACATAGATGGGGAACGTATGGTCAGGTCTTAGAAAGGTACTTGGATGTCAGGCTTGAAACCATGGAGACAACGACTGCTGCAAATGAAAGAAAGCAGAGATAGTCCTACGAAACAAAGAAAGCACAGCTACATTGTGAGGAGCCAATTTAATCTGGATTTCTATCTCAGTACTGGTTGTGAAAGGTTTGTGAGGGAGGGGCTGCACACATGCCACTTGCAGGAGGCAGCTAGGAGAAGATAGGTGAGCCCCTTGTCTCTGGGGCGACTGCCTGGCAACCATTTCGTATCTCACATGGGACAGGCAGTCAGCAGCAGACCACCAATCCCCAGAGAGGTTCTCAAATCAGATGGCAAAAGGACTCCAACAATGGACTGCAATGTTGGACTCGGGCAGGGGTCTCCTGTGAGCAGACAGAATTTGGGAAGAGCCAGGGGGTGTAAAAGTAACCGCACCACAAGTTCTGGAGTTTTTTTGGCTTGGGCTTTTTGAGACTAGTCTTTTGGGGTTTTTTGGCTTTGGCTTTTTGAGTTTTGTCCTTTGGAAGTTTTTTGAGTCTGGGGGCCTTTTGAGTCTTGTGCTTTTTCTTTGGCTCCAGCCTGGTTTTTGGCTCAGATAAGGTCTGCTTCTTGCCCTGGCCCTAGCCTCTTTCTTGTCCTTTTTGCCCTGGCTCCAGCCTATTGTTTGGCTCTTACACCCTTGCTGGCCCTTTCTTGCTCTCACTCACTCCTAACTCACCATCTCACTGGGCACTTGGCAGGACACCAGCTGACCTCTGAGCTTCCTGTGCAGCCTGTGTCCTGCCCAACCCCTCACCCATCCCCGTTTCCTCCTGTTCTGCCTCCCTGTGTCCCTGATCAGCACCCTGCCATTTCATCCCTGTGTTCCTGCCAAAGCCACCCTGCCTGGCCTCCAATCCAGCCCACCGCCAAAAGCCCCACCGTGACCCAGTCCAGGATCCCGCACCTCCTTCTCAATCCTCACTCCCCTCGTGTCCAGCCATCTGTCACCATGAGAGATGTGCCTGTGGAGCCGTGCCTCTCCGCGAGCAGTGCGGGCTCCCCAGCACTGCCTCTCTTCATGGACATCAACAGCACTCCCTGACCTTACGGTAGTAATGCTCACTTCTTCACTTCTCTCTCTCCATCTCTCTCTTCCCTCATCCTTTCCCATTTTCCTTCCTCCTTTTCTGTCTTTGCTAGCCCTCTCAAGCAGGGCAAGTCCTTTTTTTTCTCATTACCATAAATGGTTCTCAGATACAATGTTGTGTCATTTGGCTAAATTTCATTCTAGACCATGTATTTTTAAAAGAACTCCTCAAAATTACCCACAATGGAATACAACATACATAAACAGCAGTCCAAAACAAATATTTAAATCAAAACTCATATATCCAGGGTAGAATAAAGACAGCTAGAAGCGCCCTTGCAATTAGTTACTGGGTCGCATCTTTCATGGTTGTTGTCTGTAAAGTTCCCAGGATCATAGAACATTTAGGAGTTCACCCAAAAACGTACATATTAGGAAATTGTGGAATGACAGAGAGCTAAGATGTGCAAACCAACAACCAAAGAGTAAAAATGCTGCCAAATTGCTGAAAAGAATTAGAAGCAGCAAACTGACTCCAAATTGAATTAGGTTCATTCAGGAATTTATAGGTAGTATTGTTAAAAATAAGAATGTGGCTCTGGAAAAGAGTTGAAGCTCAATGATACCATCCATTAAACCTCAGTAAGAACGTCCTGAGAAATGAAATCAGATGTTTCAGTTGAAACGTGCTTTTACTTCCATTATTTAGCAATGGCCAGAGAAAAGAACGAACACAAAGTAAAGCACAGCAAATCAGACCTTTTAGAGCATTATATAAGCTAAGCCGTATGCCTTAGCCAGTGCATGAGCAAAGCTGTTAAGTGTTAATGCATATAATCTATCTAGCCAGCTAACTAGTTTAATCCATCACATAGTGTGTGAAAACATAAAAGCAATCCAGCTGTGACAAGTTAATAGCGGGGTGAGGCAGTAAAACGGTAACAAAAACACACTTTGATTAATGATTCTGAATTGTCCAACTCTGGTATAGATGGCTTTTGTCTAGGTCTATTTAGTGGTCAATCAATGCAAAAAAGATCTGGTGATTTAAACTGTTACAGCAGATCAGAAATATTGCCGCAAAATGATAAAATCTGGGGAAAGCACCACATTTTCATAGGAAATAGAAATAACTATTCATATAACTAGACCTGTTTTAGAGGAAGAGAAAGAACTGAAACACACCAAACTCAGGGGTTATTCCAGTAATACCTTCAGTGGAAGGCATGCTAATAATTTGAATAAAGTAAGAATCATTCCATACTACTAGTCAAAGGGTAAGGAAAACTTTTTTGATGTTTAAAATGTGATAGGTGCTTCCCTTTCAGTGTATCTCGGTTTCCATTTCCACAACTCTTTACAAGCAATTTACAAACAGGGTCAGGAAAAAAATTACAACACGTCAGACAAAAACTTTCTTTTTGGCATCTCTTAAATCTGTGGTGTTTTGGATATTCCAGTTAAGCATAAAATAAACACACAAACTCAGGGGTACATCAGAGCACTGAACAGCCATCATTCCTCCTCTTTCAGTCCACAGATGCTTTCCTGTTAAAAACACTATTGAATAAACACACAAAACAGTCACTTTGACTTCAGGATATGGGAAACTTGAGTCTGTGTCTCTCAGTCTGAGGAATTCAGGCATCTGTTTTACCCTATAGCTGTAATAGGGTAAATACTATTCCTATGTATGCTTCCTGTGGTAACTGTTTGGCAACTGAACTTGTAACAATGAACTTATAACAAAAGACAGTGAAAGAAGATAAAACAGTATCCATAAGACCCTTCACATTTGTTGAGCAGTAAGAATGACCAAGAGAAAATCTTCCACATACCTGAAGAGGAGAAATAAAAGCTAGAACCAAGAATGCAGAAAGTAAAAAGCAGCATCTGTTTTCTGCACAGCAAGTAGTTGCATGGATTTTGCTGCTGTATGACAATGCAGCGCATGACTTGGACGAAACGCTTTTCTAGCCTGGAAGATCAGACTAACAGGAGTCCATCTCTCTTGCTTGTGCACAATACCCAGTATAGCAGGCTTCCAGTTTGAGGTATTTGATAATGCTAACCCCTCCAGCCTGAACAGCTGGTCATTTTGTGGACTGCCATGTGCAGGGTGCAGGGTAAAATTAAAGTGATGAATGCATCTTGCCAATGAGGAGAAATCAGAGTTATCTGAAAAAAACACAACATCCCATTTCCCTGAATCACAAATTACTTCAATCACAGTTTCAAATGTCCTGATCATCCACTGCACAGCACACTGAGCTACCCTTTACTGCAACCCCATGTGTGGTTTCTGTGGTTGCTTTGGCTTACTGCTCATTCTCTCACCCTTCACTGCTGTCATACAGACCTCTATCCAAAAGCAGCATTTCACTCTCCACTCCTTAAGTTTTGAGTATCTGTCATTCTTGTCTTTGCTGTGAGTTGCAGTGAAGCATACAGTGACTTTGTAAAAGGAACTTAACACTCCATAAGTGATATGATCAATAAGAGTGCTGCACAAAACAGTCCAAAACACTCTGTAAAAACAAAAAATGCATTAGAGTTCATTTCTGACATCACATTGTCCAATACAAATACATTTAAATGGTCTTGCTGCAGTGGCCTCTAACAGGAGTTTTAAGTGCATAAACTCAAAAACTAATTTGTTTCTTAGTCATTGCTAGATATATGGGTATTTGGGGGTTTGTGATGGTTTCTAGGTAAAATAACAACAAAATTCTGTGTGTAAAAGCAAAAAAAACTGGGAACATCTGGTAAATTTTTAGGAGAACAGTACATAGCTTAATTGTCAGCACAGCAACTAGCAATACAGAAATGCTGTCATGTAAAGTGACAACATGACATGCCTGTAAGTAGCGTAGGTGTCCTAAAGAGAATTAAATTGGCCTGCCTGTTTATAGCTGCCCATGAGAAACTGCCTGCTGTACTAAGTAAAGGCTGGTAGCACCATATTCCCATCTATCACTTTTGAATGGGAAGTATATCTGTCATCTCATCTAACACAAGCAGACATCTAACTATGTCTGGAAACGAACAAGGGACTTGCTGTGCTAGGAACTGATAGTAAATCGGAGTCAAACGTTTTCAAAAGGGCTGTTAGAGAAGGATATAACCTGTATAGACTTGGCTCTACAGAGAAGAGAAGGCATACTTAGTCAGTGACTATTTCTGACAGTTGATAGTTCAAGACCTTTGTTACCTGAGATGTATACTGAGCAGCCACATTCAGAGTTACGTGAAACACCCATGTCTGATGATGCCTAAAGGATAACACTAGCCTACAGCTGCTGCTAATCTTTCAAGCACCTTTTAGAGATAAAAGTTCAGCGGGTCAACCTAACCTAGCTAGCTGCCTCCAAAAAAACACTTAGAAAGTCCTTTGAGATGTGTCAGATTACAAGCAGTGATTTGGAGCATCATCTGCACCAAGTAACTGTAAGTGCTACTGGCAATGTCCAATTACATGCTGACAGAAACACAAAACACCACAACCCTGATGTGATAAACCAGCTTGAAAACCCACATCTCCCAACAGAAAATGACTGAACATTCTAACAAATGAAAACAGCTAAATGGATGTGGCCCAGCTTGGCTGTTTCTTTATCTTTTTTAAAGGTTATTTTTAAAGCTTATTTCAGCTGCTACATGGAGTGGCCAGTCCTCATGGGAAAGGCATGGCTTCAGTAACATTCAATGTGGAATTCAAAGCAGCCAAAAGAACTAGGGGAAGGAAGAGCGAGAAAGACTTAGCTTTGTTGTTGTTGTTGCTGTTGTTTGTTTTTAACAGGATATTTTGTCTCAGCTTGATATAATTGATGACCAGTCATCAGAGAACAATTAGCACAAAGATTATGGTAAAGGGATTATTGTATATGTCTAGCTACCATAGTTCTTCCCAGGGTTTACCTACTAAAGAACAGTGAATGCTGACATGAAGAATGGGCCAAGATTTAAGATACTAATTCAGTTTCTGAGAAAAAACTGTCAGACAGAATATCATACAATGCAAGTAAAATCTCTAAAGAAATGAGTTGGAAGGGACACATGTCCAAGAAAATTTCAATAATGTTGAAAGCAAAGAAATGGTTTTGAAAAGCATGCATGTATTTTTTGAATAGGAGTGTTATTTATAAAATATCTGCTCTCATTATTGATCTAATTATAAAATTACTTTTAAAATATCATAATTAAAAATATAGAGGATTAGATAGCTTTCTTTCAGACAAAGGACAAGGTGAACTAATGTGTTGCTTCTAATTTTCCTTTGAGTGAATGAGAATTAGAGGAAACATGCTAGTACATGCTGCAGTTGCAAAGAGCAAGTCTAAAATGTTAAGGAGAAGCCTTCCCTGATCAAAAGAAAGAAAAATTTCCTCAAACCCAGGAAGAGCTCTTAAATGAAAAAATATAAAACCTTTAAGAAAAAAAAATCATTTTTAAAAAGAAAAACTTATGATTGAGCTTTTGTGAGGTAACATTTTTCTGAAAATATTTTGTCCTTTCCTTGCACTTAGCAAGGGTTTAACATTGTAGTTTGCCAGACTAATAAGCTTTGTTTTCAGACAAAAGGAGTGTTTGCTGCAGAGTAAGAATATAACTAGTTAGTGAGAAACAACCTCTGCTGTCATTTTTCCTAAGAAACATCAATGAGCTTTATTAAATAGATAGGTTTATGACAGAATACTCTTAACTACAAATTCTTACAAAATTAACAGATTACTGAAAAAAACTAGACATTAGACAAATGAAGGGAAGATTTTGTGGGGTTTTTTTCTACAAAGCAAAATAACAATAATCTAAGCACCGAGGTGAAGAAAACTGGCAAGAATACTACAGAAATAAGCAAAAAAGAACATGCTCACATTTCATCAAGTTATGTGGAAGGGGAAGGGGAAAGGCAAGGGGAAAGGAAAAATAAAGGAAATTTACCTAGCTGTGAGAAAGTTCTGCCAGTGTGCTCAGATGCATACTTTTGCATACATAATTTGCCAAGCTGCCATAAAATGAAAAGCTTGCAATAGAGGAGGGGGAGGGCATTGGGGGCAGTGGAATAGACAGCAATGAGCTTACTAAAATAGAACATTTGTATTTTGCCTGAGGAATAAGATTCCATATTACACTATATTTCAGTGGTTGGAATTGCCTGAAGCTTTCAATCAGTGTATTTATGGTTTATGAGTTAGTGGGCAAAGGACATCTACCAGATACTGACAAGATTGCAAAGGCCTGAAAGGAGAACAGCAAAAAATCTGCTGATAAAAAATCAGCTACAAAATCAGCTGATATCCTACCTGTGCCAATGAGACCTTACTTCTTTTGTCATAGCATTTCATTCATGTGTTTTTGAAAGATCCCTAGTTATGACCCTTAGAATGGTCCTTGGTCAGGGATACAGAAGCGAGAAGATAAATTTAAGTTCAGCTTGAGATCAAAATTATGGTCTAATATGTTCTCCTTCTTACGACAAGACAGATTACAAGTTTAAAATCAGAATTTGAATGCTTGCCAGAAAGGAAGTAGATGCATTGCTCAGAAGGGGTAAACAGGCTGATTCAAATTGGTGCCCTGTTTTGGCTCATCTAACAATATAAGAAATGTATGCAAACAGTTCAGTCTAACCGAATTTATCAAGGAATAGCTTCAAAAATACAGAGAAAATTCTAAATTCAAGATCAATGAATGTGGTTAATCTTCAGGCTGTTCAGTACCCCTGAACTACTATAGGCTGCTGTTACACACTATAATAGCTTGCTGAGCATTTGTTAACTCCAGCAGAGTATATGTGCAATTATTTCTAATGAACTCCCCAGCCCCTTAGGAAAAACTAAAAGTCCTTTTGAATTGGTTCTACCTGTTGGCTGCATTAAATTTGGAAACAAAACCCATACATTTTCAAATCTCCCCATACGACAGGGCTCAGAGCTAGATTGGCATGTTTATTTTCAGAAAACCTCCCAAAGCATTTTAGGCATGGCCAAACTAATACATCTCTCCTTGACAGCTGAAGAACTTTTATTTCCTTAGCTAGAGTGTAACAGATTGCTTGCAGTTTAAGTCTCAATGTTTAGGTTGCACTGCAAAATCTGGCTGCCTGCTGGGGTTGTAAAGAGGTCCCATGCAGAGAAGGGAATTCTGGGAACATCTGCCCACATAAACTTTATGCAGCCGAAGAGTCAAGGGAAGGAACAGCAATTTGTGGAAGGTGAGAGAAAATAATTTTCCTTCACATATCAGCAGACTTTCTCCAAATACAGTAAACTTTTAAAAGTGTATCTGCTCTTGAAATTCTTGATTATTTAGCTGGCAGAACAATTTAATCAGAAAGATAGGACTCCATCCCAATGGGGACACTATTTTTTTCATTTTCAGAACAACTTTTATATTTATGTGTGCTTTCAGGTATGCTTTTTTTGACTTTCCTCTATATCACAATGTAATTGGAAAAATACAGCGTCACATCAGGGGATTTCCATTTTCATGGCAGATTTCCATGAGATTGCCTTTATCTGGAAGATTCTTGATCACCAGTCAAAGTAACAGCTGGTGCACTCTGTTTCAGCTGTATTTGGACATTGGGGAATGTCATGTTATCAAAATGTTTTAAGTGCACCTATCAAAGCTGACATAAACTGGAACCTGCAACATCAGCCAAGCAGACTGCAGGTTTATTGCATGGTTTCACATCACTCTGAATAAAGCAGATTGTGCACAGGAAGTGAAACACAAAAGTTATTCTAATGCTAAACTGACTCAACTTTTCTAGACAATATATTTTAGGTCCCTGCACTTCTTGGGCTGTTTCTGGAATTTTAAATGTTTACTGTTCAGCAGCCTGTGAATATCTTTCCAAGATCAACATTTAAAAGATTATGAGGCCCCAAACCGTTTGTTTTACCAATATTTTATTTACACTCATGAACTAAAGTAAATAAAACACACTTTAGAAGTACAAGTATTCTGCATGTCTTAAAAGGCTCTTTTTACTGAATGTACCAAAGAATATTTTTGTCAGTGGATAGCATTGAAACCCTTGTGAAAACCTTTATATGGTGTTAGATCAAGAACCATTATTGGCAGAGAGTTGCAGACATTCAGAGAAGGCTTTTTTTGGTATTTAAATCATGATTTTTCCTCATAAGCACTTAATTATACAGATATTATGCTAGATGCACGCAGTATATCAGCAGCTTCAGTAATTTCCAGTTGCTTTAGCCAATGATGATTTCAAATGGTTTTTCTCATAATACCCACACTGACACTATTATTTAATGACTCATTATTATGTTCTAAAAGAATAAACAACGCGTATCACCAAATAGCCTACAATGTATAAGATGTGCACATGCCAAGTGTTCTTTTCACAGCGGATTTTCAAAAGGCTTTACAATTCCAATTTTGGAATAAAATTAGGCCATAAATTGACTGGAGGCAGCTCCCAGACTGAGGCAGAGTTCTGCAGCCTGAATTTCCAGTTGCCAGTCAGGAAGGCAAAAAGAATTTTAAGTGCAAACAGCTCATGTGTGCAGGAATAGATTATAAGCACCAGGTAGAAAGCAGTGAATTGACAGGAACTGAATGTCGCAATGAGGATGTTGCTGTGCAGCTGCCAAGTTATTCCCAAAGAGAAGACATAGGTGACCACTCCAGTAACTATAATTCACAAGTCTATGTCTTTTCCTGAATGTCCATGGTTTGCCCCTAGTACATTCCTCTTTAATCTCAATTCTTAGACATAAGAATGCATTTTTGAAAAGGGGCTTAAACATTTAGGACTAAAAAGCAAACTTAAGCTTAATGTTCTCACTCATAGGTCATTTATTGCTTGGTGAAAGCATTGCAGTCTCAAGAATAAACAGAGAAGGCTGAATTTACTGCTGAGTGTCTTGTGACCTTTTCAAGTACCTAGAATAGTAATCACTTAGAACTTGTAAACAGACAACCCAGATGATGATTGCTGTGAGTATCTCTACTTCATCCTCCACTACTGTGCTCAGCAGGCATCAAGAGCAAATTTTAGTGAAATTCACATGGATATGGCAGAAGTTTGCAATCTCATCCTTGCTGACACCCTTGGTAGGCCAAATAAAACAACATATGGTACACTTTAGTGTCTATGGGGAAGATCTGCTCCAAAATAAGTTTTGTGAAATTTATCCTTATAATGTTACTACTGCTTTTTGAGACAACTAATCTTTCTCTTTTTTTAAAGTAATTTTTGAAATCTATGCTCTCTATTCAGATATCTTTAAGCACATGCTGGTATTATTAAAAAGTAATGGATTTTCATGTTTGCGCATGAAGAACCAAAGGTCTTCAGCAACATTTCTCCCATTTTCCAGTTTACTCCAGGTTTATACACACTGCTTCAGGGCAACAACTCCAAGTCTCTGAGCTGATGGCAGGCTGGGCATCAGTCGGCACACGGGAGATGGTGAGCAATTTCCTTTCTACCACCTGTTTTGTTCTGTTTTCCTTCTCTCTTCTTCCACAATCCCTTAGTTTATCAGAGAGTTTTTACATTAACTCATGAGTTTTCTTGCTTTCACTCCTTCTCTTCTCTTCCACCATCCTACTGGGCATGGGGAAGGTGGGAGGAGTGAGGAAAAATCTATGTGATACTTAGCAGGTTTAATCTACAACATCAAGATAAAGCACTAAGAATCTTTAAAACAGAAAATCTATGATGATAAATAAATGGTATTTTTCAGGGATGTGGGTGGGGTTTTTTGTTTTGCTGAGTCCACTATATATGAACATGAACTATTCAGGTCTAGTATTAAAAACCCCAGTTTGCCTTTTCTCCTGAAAATAACTCAAGAGGGAAAGACCAAACATATGGTTAAATATATTCAGCAACAAGGTGACCTGTCATTGTGAAAGACTCCCAGGAAAGCGGTTAGGGCATCAAGCCTGCTGGGGTTCAAGTTGCAACTGGACAACATTCTTTATTTTAGTTAGTTCTGGAAGGAGAAGAGATTTGACTTTCATGATCCTTATGAGTCTCTTTCAACTTGTGACATCCTATGATTCCATGAACAAGCAAATGTTTATACGTAAGTATCAAAGCAGATTTTGTTGAGGGGACTACCAACAGCACATCTCATGGCTCTTCACTCTGTGAGCTACACTACTTTTGGTCTTCTTCAAGCATATCTAAAGAACCATGAGAAGAAGCCTGTGAACTATTTGATAGGCAGCATTTAATGTTAATCTGCACATTTAACTGGCAAGCTTTCCTGTTTTGGCCCGCACTTTCTTTCATGTAGACATTCAACTTACAATGTGCTGCACACCAAATAGCTGAGTAGCTCTGCAATGCATGCCAAGATTCACCATTCCCTTGCTGGTACAGAACTGAATTATGTGGGTTTTAGGTGGTGTTCAGGACAAAACTATGCCCAGTTTGTCTCTTTGTGTCATACAATCACTGATAATCCCATCCGATTTACATCATTACCTGAGCTGCTGAAATAGACTAAATTCAAAGATAAAAGACAGTCCATCACTTCACTGTTATTTTCTTACATTGGGTTACTGACCTATAGAAGAAAAACATGCTCTGCAGGTAGCCTTTCGCTCAGACAAAGATCCTCCTGAAGCCACTGAGTTAGCTTACCCTGTACTACCTCTGGTTTTGACAGGCACTATTTCACCAAAGCTAACTGGCCAGGTGGGCTGAAAGCCAAGCCCAGAGGCTAATCCAGCCAAGACCAAACATCTGGAATTTTTGTCAGGTGGCTTCTCCTCTCTCACTTTACAGTAAATTGGTTCAATATCCTTTAGCATCTGATTAAAGACAAAAAAAAACCCAAAATAAAAACCCTAAAAAGACTTTACAAAAGCCTGACTTCTTAAATTGAGCTTTGAAATGTGAATAAATCTTCACCTCTGAAATCATCATAGAAGTGCAAAAGGCAGAATTCAGGAGGGGAATTCAGGGCACAGAAAATCAGAGGTAACATGAAATGTCAAGGGTGAAACAAAAGCAGATATTACTCTGGCTTCTCATAGCTATAACTGTGAGTGCATGCATTCTAAACTCCAAGCTCCATTACATTGTAATCTTACTCATATACCCCAACATCATGGAGCTGTGCTATAAATGATGGTGCTCTTTCTCAAGTCAGACCTAAACTTTTCTGTTTTGGAAAAATAAAGTAATAATTAAAATCTATGCACTCCATGTGTCTGTTCTAAATTCGGGCAGTAGTATCTTGAAAGCAAAAAAAGATTCCTTTGTCTGCTCAATGTGCCTTAATAGCACAAGTAGGATCAACCTCCCCTAACATTTTATGCAAGTTTGAGAACTCACTTTCTTCTTTCCACTAGTCAAGCCAACAAGAATTTAGCTCTGAAGATATAAAATTCACTGGAACAAGAAACCGAAGTTGCAGTTAGAACCTCATTGCAGCAAAACAGTGATCAGCCAACAATTAGCTGATACTATCCTGTCGATTTGATGTACTTATGTTAAGGAGAAAGGGACATACTGTGAGTGCAAATTGATTGACCAAGAACACAAAAGCAAAAGCTCTGAGGTAAATGTTTGGAGAACTCCTGTTGAGACCTCTACTTCATTTACTACCCCATTCTAGCATCACTATATATCCCTTAAATTGCAAAGTAGCTTATTTCCTCGCCCTAAACCCCAGTATGTTACAAAAAGAAGAATGCTATGATTGCAAAAAATTAAAGGAACCAAACTCAAGTGGGTGATTTGATTGCATGCATTACAACACCAACTTTTCTCCAGTAGTATTTGTTGCAATCGTTGAGAGGTCAAAGAAGCTTGGTGCATTGACAAGCGGCTGTGTGGCAGATCCCAGAGGCTCATGATCAGAGTCTAATTGGAGGCTTCCTATTAGTGGTGTCCCTCGGGGTTCAACAGTGGTCCAGTATTGTTTAACTTATTCCTCAGTAATTTGGATGAAGGGGCAGAGGTCTCCCCAGCAAGTTCACTGGTGACACAGAGCTGGGAGCAGTGGCCAATACCCCAGAGGGCCGTGCAGCCCTTCAGAAGGGCCTTGAGAGGGTGGAGAGACGGGCAGAGAAGAGCTGTGAAATTCAGTGAAGGCAAATGCAGGGTTCTGCACCTGGGAAAGAATAACCTGGACACCACAACAGGCTGGGAGCTAATCTGCTGGGAAGGAGCTCTGGAGGAAAGACCTCAGGGCCCTGGTGGACAGCAAGCTGTCCATGAGCCAGCACTGTGTCCTGGTGGCCAACAAAGCCAACAGTATCCTGGGATGTATTAGGAAGAGCACTGCCAGCTGGTCAAGGGAGGAGATCCTGCCCCTCTACTCAGGCCTGATGAGGCACATCTGGAGTACTGTGTCCAGTTCTGGGCTCCTCTGAACAAGCAAGACATGGAGCTCCTGGAGTAGGTCCAAAGGAGGGGAAAAACAACAAACAGAAGATGAGGGCATCTCCCTTACTGGGAGGCTAAGGGAGCTGATGCTGTTCAGCCTCAAGCAGTATTAAAAATACCTTAAAAATTGTGTAAAGCAGGACATGTCAAGAGCCAAGTTCTTTTTTGTGGTTTTGAGCAATAGGACAAGAGGCAACGAACATGATAAAATGTTGCATAGGAAGTTCCACCAGAACATGAGAAAGAATTTCTTTACTGTGCAGATGACAGTGCACTGGAACAGACTGACAGAGAGGTTAGGGAATATTCCTCATTGGGAACACTCAAGAACCATCTGGATGCAATCCTGCGCAATGTGCTGTAGGATGACCCTACTTGAACAGGAAGATGACTCACTGTGTTCCCTTCCAGCCTGATTCATTCTGTGATTCTGTGAAGCCCAGACCAAAAGATTTTATAATTCATACAGCTATAAAAGCAGATACAAGTTCCATTTTGTTCGGTTGCGTACAGCCTGTTCTGTTCCCTAGGTACTGTATTTACAAGGCAGATAATGTTTACTCAATCCAGATTTTTTAGAAAGAAATTAACACTGTAAGAGTATGTTTGTGATATGAGACTCATAATCTTATATACACGATGAGTGTCTAGTGTGCTTGAACAACCATCAGAATTGTGCTGTATGGCTGTTTAGAGGTGCATTGGAGAAGCAGTTTGGATTGTCAGAAAATTCAGATGGAACAGAATGAATCTGTAATCCACATTGGAACTGTAAAGTGACAGTGACTTAAAAAGAAAAACTATATATATAATTGGCTCCAGTTTTTCTTCCTACTTCTTTTTTGAGTAATTGTGTGGCAGGGTTTCTATACCCTATTCCATTTACAGAAATATTGAGTATGCATTACACGTTAAAATAAATAATGCCCCCATATCCTTGTTCTCCAAAATATGCAGTTAATTAAACTAATTTGTCAGTTTTTGTAATTTGAAAACTCTTCCTGTCATCCTCTCCAATCACTATGTATTTAAATTTCATCCTTGGCCAGTTTCATGATAATCTTTATCTGCTCCAGAGGATTGGAAATGAGAGCAATACACTGCCATACCATTTAATTTCTTTCTTAAAGCTGGAAAAAGCAAAGCATCAACTGGTCAGTTAGATAACACAATGTCCCATGTAGGTTATTTGCTTATGATAGCTAGGGGGTAATTTAATTCCTGAGCTGATTGTTTAATTGTTCTGAGTGGGCTTCCCTGCAGTTAAGAATGAACTGTACACAAAGTTTCTATAAAAATGGAATGAAAAATTTCTTACCTCAAAGCAGGTTATATATTACTGCAATACACATTTAATGTGGAACAGTAATTCTCCACTATTTGCATACATTTTTTATATAGCATTTATCTTGTAGAATAAAGAGAGAAAAAAGAGAATATCAAAACCATATCTTAGAAACATGCCTTTTTGTCCACTGGATATCTTGCTTGAGCTTTATTTCTGATTTCTGTTTTAACTGATTCTCAAGAGTCTAGCAAATAATTAATACAGGTTATCTAGGTCAAATTTAAAAAATTTTACATTTACTTTCATGCTCAGTGTGTTTTGTAAACATTCCGTTTAACTGAATTAACACTCAGTTAATTCCAAAACCACTTTTGTCAGATGCATTGCATGTGCTTCTGGTTTTGCCACCCTTGAAATTTAAGGCACATATGCAAAAGAGTATTTTAATGCTCTTTCTGCTAATAAGAAAGTTCCAAACTCCCAGATCTGTAAAAATCCAAAGGGGCATTTCTCTGTAGACGAGTAAAGATGTTCGCATGTATCCTGTCTCTGCCTTGGGGAGCACGCTACTCAGAACACTATAGAGGGTAAAATAACAAGCCCATGCCCCAGCACTTTATCATACTGCCTCTTTTGCTGTAATGTGCTCTACTGTGTACCAACTATATCTTGAATCAGATGGACACAACTGTGATGTCATTTCTCCCTCTTGGTTGACTCCAACTTTGAACCAACTTTGCTACCCAGAGCAAAGGCATATGGGAAGCATTTCCAGTTGCCTTAGCTTGTGTTTTTACTGATATTGCCTGCCTAGCAAACCAAAGAAAGAAGACTAAGCTTGAGAGAAAGAGATAGCAACAAAGGTACCATAGCATATGTGAGGGGTTAGGTTTTCTTTTTTTCTTTAGGGAGTTTTCTCTCCATTTGTTGTCATAGAGATGGTGATGAAGCCAGGGCTTTTGGTACACCATTGAAGTGGTCCTGGGAAGGGAGAAGCAGCAGTGTTTGGCAATTTCTTAGCTGGGGGTGAGTCAGTCTTTGCCTGGCTGGGAGGATAGACAGTTTTGGGGCTTTGCTGCAGGACTTCTCTGCCCATGGGGGCTCGCTGCTACAGCTGAGCCTTCCTTGCCATTTCTCCTTGCTGTCAGTGGGCCAGTGCTCACAGGACCTGCCACTGGACTGGGACATTTTGACATCCATCTTTGCTGGGAGAGAGACTCTCACCATCGGCCTGAGTTTCTCAGGGGAAACATGGGCCCCCATCTCCTTCCTCTCTCCAGAGTGTTATAAATGATAAGCGAGAAAGCCAAATCAATAATAATAGCGAAAGATTTTATTTTCGCGATGAAAATATGGTCCTCGATAGCCACGGTCAAAGAGACAGCATTGAGCCCAAGATCGGCGCTGGACGAACCTAGATCCAACATCTATTGCCCCGGATCTCCCTCTCTTCACAAATACTATTTCCAGCGGGGCTGTTTCATGCAGATTTTTCTGCCTGAGGCAGAGGTGCCCCGATTTCTTTTGTCACCCCGCATATGTATGAAGTTTCTTTTTACTGTGCAGGGCTGGACAATTGCTGTTTCTCGGGTGGTGGCAGGCGCTGATTGTGTCAGGAGAAGTCATGTATTCAGATGTATTTTTTTCACTACTACTTATCTTGATTGATGATACTTATCAAGTGCTGATTGACCCTGGGTGTTCCTGGTTGGTTCTGGAGAAGCCCATCTCTGCACCAGCCACGTCCTTTTGCTTGCTGACAAGGCATTCTTTCCTGCCACCACCAGAAGTTTCGCAACTTCTATGTGGTAATCTTTCTCTGGGCTGTTGGTGGTCTGAGGCTGTATGGATTTTTGTTACATGAATAATTTATTTTACAATTTTTATTTTATATATTTTGCACACAAGCATGCATTACCTAAATCCCATATTACAGGATGAAGCACCTCCCAGCTGCTTACTGGAGCCTTGGCTGCTGCCACCCTCACCAGAACACCACACAGGACAATGAGAGCCAGGAGAAACCTGAAACACCCCTCCGCTCCCACCTCTGTCCATCCCTTGGCTGCCGCGACGCCCTGGGGAGGCTCAGAGCTGGCGCCAGCTGCCCTCCAGAGTGCCTGCGGCACAGCGCCGCCTGCAGCCCCGGGGGAGTCACTGCAGCCCCGGGGGAGTCACTGCAGCCCCGCAGGGAGCGAGAGCGCCCCTGGGCAGCTGTGGCTGTAACTGCACCGAAGGGGAGAGCTCTGCAGGGCAGCGCCGCTGCTGCTGCTGCTGCTGCTGCTGCTGAGCTTCTCCCTTCTGCTCCAGTTGTTCTGGTTGGTGCTGCTGTTCATCTGTCTTGTTTTAGATTTATGCATATATGTATATATTTGTGCATATATCTATATCTATACCTATATACATATATGTATATATGTGTGTATATATATATCTAGATATAGATATATATGTATGTATGCATATATGTGTGTGTGTGTGTGTGTGTGTGTGTGTGTGTGTGTGTATATATATATATATATATATATGTATGTACATATATGTATATATGTATGTCTCGGTTTGACAAGACAGGTGTCTGCTAAGGAAGGCAGGAGCCTCCCCTGAAAGGGAGAATGTAAACCCTCCCCACCTCTCCGAACTGCTATAAATTTTAAATTAAGGGGCTCTCAGGCAAAAAATATGGGAGCAGGAAGTAACAATTCTTTAATAGGGAAGAAAATAAAAGGATAAAATAAACAATGCAGTCCACTAGAACGACACTGACAGAGTCAGAACTCAACCCTTCACCCTGTTGGTCAGGGTGCTGGTAGTAGTCCAATTGGAAATGTGACTGGAGTCCTCCTGAAGGGCCAGGTGTGGTTCTGCTGGAGCAGGGATCCTGTAGAATAAGGTATAGTCTTCTTCTGAAGATCCAGTGGAAGGAGAGGCAGCTGCTGTTCATCTGGGAAATCCAGTGGAGATGCCGTGCTGATATTACAGAATCTCCAGATTATATCTGGGTAGCAATGCTTGGCTCCTCCCTCTGGGCAGAGCATCTCACAATGGGATGCTATAGTTCTTATCAGTCATCCAGTGACATTCAATAGCCTGTTGTCAGCAGATATCCTCTCCCGAGGGAGGAGTGATTGTGGAAGAGATAAAGCAAACTGCCCACTTGACGAAAGACAACTGCCATACAGATGGTAATAGAATACATCTTGCCTTGCAGTCTGGAACAATGTGTCTATATATATATATATATATATATATATATATATATATATATATATATATATATATAATATATGTAAACAAGTGTTATTCCTTTTCCCATATCTTTGCCTGAAAGCCCTGTAGTTTCAAAGTTATAATAATTTGGAGGGAGGGGGTCATCTTTTCCATTCCAGGAAGGTTCCACTTTCCTTGGCAGAAACCTGTCTTTTAAACCAGGACAGTATATAACACATGTGCTGCAAATAACTCTGCTATTTATAATAGAGCAGGAACCTGGAAAGACAGTGAAATATGAAGAATTTCACAGACCTAATAGCAGCAGCTACTGATCAATATGAATTCTGCCACAGAACTGGAAAATCTGAATTCCCTAGCCTCTGATAGCAGATGTTGTTTGGGGGGGGGATTTGCCTGGTATGTAGTGGATTTAGGTCACTGCTGTCCCTTTGCCTGTAAAAACCTTTATTTGACTTCTTTTATCCTTCTCTGTCCCCTCTTTTTCTCTTGAAAAGTTAGACTGGAATGTTGAAGGGCCAAAAGCAACAAAACTGCAACTTCAGTATTTGACCTACTTCTTCTCCTATTCACCTGAGGATTTCAGTCTTATCCTTGTTTCCACATTGCATTTATGTGGTAATAAGCAACAGCAAGCACCACTTTACTAAGAGGCATTTTGTCTTATTGTCACAGAGAGCACTTTTCCTCAGACTTAAATGTCTATTGCAATGATGTTTTTCTTTCTAAGAGTCATGTGGACACCCTTGTAACCAGCCTTCTGGAATTCACTTTTTACTATCCTAGTATATACTATCATATTTTTATTTGTATTTTATATGTGCCTTCCACTTTTCCAAGTTGTCTGACAAGGTCTCATCTCTCTATTTGAATGCAGGTGGGCATCCAGGATTTCCAAATGACATCATGCAGTGGGGAACTCACAAATGGTCCTTACAGCATTGTGATTCTGATGAAGTAACTCAGCCATGAACAGCTGACTGAGGGAGGATGGGATGGAGCTAATCTCCTTCAAAGGATTTGTATGCTGCTGTGCTTTGGGTCTGTGACTAAACCAGCATTGATAACACACCAGTATGTCCTCTGCTCCCAAGTGGTGTTTGTACAGCACTGAGCTTTTCTCTTTTCTCCATTGTCTCTCCTCCAGTGAATAGGCAAGACGATGGGAGAGGCAACAGCCAGCAGACTCAACCCGAGTTAAGCTAAAGGACATTCTGCTCCACATGACATCATGGCTAGGAATAAAAGCTGGGGGAAAGGAACTATGTACACTCATGGCTGTGGCATTCACTTTCCTAGAGCACTCTGAGGTCCTGCTTTCCAGTAACAGGCCAAACACCTCCCCGCCAATGGGAAGAAAAAAATTTCGATTTTGCTTTGCTAGCATGCTCAGCTTCCCTTAATCCATTAAACTGACTTTTATTCACAGGCTACAGTTTTTCTTGCTTTAGCTGTTTTGTATTCTCTCCTCTATTCCAGCAGCATGGGGGAAGTATCTGTGTTGTTCTTACCTGCTGGACAGGGGGAAAACCCATTACAAGAGTAGGAATCTTCCAGATGGCTGCAATATTACCAAATATTACCAAAATGTCAAACTGTGTCTTACATTACTGTTTGGCCAGCTAGACTTGCAATACTTTATAACACATTAACTTTTGACCAACAGCCTTCCATCGTTATTTCTTTCACACTGACCTGTCTCACAACCACACCTGACAGGGTTCAGAGATAGAAGGCAAGAGAAAGATGATATTGCTTACTTTACTTCCAACATTACACAGCAGTTTTCAGTGTAGACACACGACCTTACCCCTCAGGAACACCATCAAATGGTAATAGTCAAGTCCATGGTTTCCTCATGAAAATCCTAGACTTCTTAGCTTCATATTTTGATTCTCAAAATTACTGAAATTATTGTTAGAAAGTGGCAGGGTATTGTTAAAAAGTGGCAGACCAAGTAAAACCTTCATATTTCGCCTCTCCTAGGGTAAGATGTTGACTCGCCATCATGGAAAAAAAAGTAGAAAAATATTCAGTTTATCATCAACTATGAAATGAATGTGTCAGCTAATGAAGTCAGCTTTGTGGCTATAAGGTATTTCTAGATCCTCGTGAAGATTTTGATACCATGAAACAGAGACACGTATGGCATTTTTCTTTTTTTATGCAGATATGCATACATTATGTTTCTCTGATGTACATTTTCCAGTGAGTTCATCCTGACCTAAAAAAAGTGAATTGTACAGTTTCACAACTCTGTGTTTTAAATATCAATCCCATTTTACTAAGGAGTCATCCAAATAATAGCACAGGATTTGTTTCTACTCAGAGTAAATAGAATAGGGACTTAAAAAGAATAAATTTGAATTAGCAGTTAACAACAATACAATATTTTTTTTTCTTCTTAGCTTATCACAAGCTCAAAAGCTCTCTATTTTCTTCACTTTATAGAGAAAACTTATGCATCTGTAATTTGAGTAAACTATCATCTAATTAAATAATTTAGATTGAATATGCTAATGTAAAGGATCATAAAAAAATAATTACAAAGGGACTTCAAGAGGATAATTGCAAATGAAGAATGTTGGATCCAAATAAAATTCTTATGTCCTTTAATTACTGAAAACCATCTAAACAAAGAATTGAGAATATCTTATTTAAACACTGTGCACAATGAATGTCTCTTCAGACCCTTGAAAAATATTAATATGATCATGTACTTATTAGATAAAACTTAACAACTTTCAAAGCCTGTGAGCTCTAGAGAAAAAAAAAGGACATTTTTTATCAATGCCCCTTTTCCACAGGTCTGTGGGTAGTCTCAACACCGTGCCTCATCCCAACAGTAAGGCAACTCATGCCTTCATCAGCATCATACCCCTGAAGGTGTCAGAGGCAGTTCCACCTATCCAAAGTGGCTTCACACTAGCAATAACATTCAAGCTGCTTTGGAGGAAGAAACAAAACCAAAACCATTTAATTCAGCAAACAGATGCACCCACACATGCACAGAGGACTGCACTGCAAACAGGCATAACAGCGGCTCTGTGTATTTATATCCCCTTTTCTACAATTAGTGTGTCTGATCAGCTCTCATGTTTTGCCTCAAATATCTGCTTTCTCACACAGTGAACTGTTTGCAATGCTGCTACATGGAAAGACTGTTGTTTGCTTTTTCTTTGTACTAAAAAAATCAAGATTTTGGGGAGCTTTCACAAGTTAATTTCATATTTTAAAATATTTCCACAGTCCATGTTACCTGTAATTTCATCAGTATCAATAGGAAGTCATCAGAATATTATCATTCAGCTCTTGGTAAAGAGACAAAGATTTGCAAGGCCATGTTGTTTAATCATGGGGTTCAATCAATCAGTAGTAAAGTGTGACCCTCACCAGCAATTTCAGTATCTATATTTTCTGTCTTGCATCCCTATAGTAGCCTCAGAGTCCACTTATATAAGCAGTCCCTGCAAATTTTACTTAAAATGCCAAAACAAGCAGCAGATACAGGGAGACAATGCAGTTCCTAACCAAACCATCTCCTTGATTTGTACACGGCTTTTATAACATGGCGCAAGTATTTAAGAAGCATTCAACTATTAGAAGCATTCAGTTTCATTTTAAGAAGCTGGGAAAGCAGTTATTTCATTTCTAAAAGAAATATGGGGAAAATATTGGATGCACTATTTGTCCAAAGGAAAAAATACAAAAGAAATATTTAAGTTGCAGTTGTATCTATTTATTAAATAGAAAGCATTCATTAGATGAAAAGTAAAAAATACATAAAATCTTGTCTTTTTATTTTTTAAACACATCTGGATCATCCAGAAACACAGCTGAACTACAGGTGTATTTCTGAGCAATTTCAGAATAAAATAAACTCAGTATTCTAAAAAAAAACATGAACCTGTAAAACATCTGTCCATCACACCATCAGAATATTCAGCCAAATACACAGAGCACCCAGGCTGAGGACAACAAAAGGTGAAAGAGTCTAGACACATATCATCTCAGATTGTAAAAGAAACTGAAAATCATACTGAAAAGCTAGAAATGTGAATACACCAGTCTGTTTTCTACCCTGGTATGATTTGAGGGTATAAAGAATTAAGCTTTTCTTGATAGACAGAAACTAAAATAACTGTGTATGGAAATAGGAGAATTTTGCATAATTGTGCAAGATCTATTACATTCCCAGGGAAAAGACCTTGACTGAAGCCAGTTTTGGTTTATAATTTGTTTTGGTGTTTCCTTACATAGACATTATTTCCAATTAGTAAGTTTCAAGTTTAAGGTGTAGAGTTGGTTGTAGTTTCTGAAAGAACACTGCTGAAAACTAGTAACATTTGTGCAGCCATAAGTGAAACCATCAAAGAAATAATGGCTCTGAGTTGACTACTAAGTAGAGAATACAGCCTGCTGAACCCGGGGTTTATGGGACAAGCCCTTTGTACTGCTGTTGAAATAATTTAGTAGAGACAGACTGAGTCGATTTCTAGGCTTCTCTACAAGTATTTAAGTGAGAAAATACAATGTACAGATCCAATAAATACCTGAATTTCCTGGGCTTGGGCCAGAAAGAGAAGTATACCTTGTGCTGAAAATTGTACTCGTGAAAAACCAAAACATGAGAATTTATGTAAATTTCAGTATGTGTGCACACAGCAACAAACACACTGCAGCTGGGCTGCAATCCTGAAAAAGAGGCATAAAATTAGGGAAAACATTAGAAATTTGCAAACTTAGCCATAACCCAACTGCAGAAGAAGAAGGTAGAAAAAATAAGAAATTACTTTTACAGTTATTTCTCACCTAGCATTACTTATAGGAACAGAGATAAAACAGAAATAGAACTTACCACCTGTGAGTGAGGAGAAAGCCTGCAACTTAAAAAATAAACTCAGCTACCTCAAAATTCTCTGGTTCTATTTTAACTTATTTACCTAATTTTGATAGTAATTAGATGCAATGCTTCCCCCTAAAAATTTTTTTTTTGCCCTTAAAAAATGCAGGATTATTGAAAATTGGGCCAGACACTAAGGCAATTGTGGTGTGATATGATCATGTGTGAGCTGGTGAACAAAGGCTCAGGATGACTCAGATGCACCTTCATTGATGGCACCATCCTGTTTTCCCCTGCCCAATTATCTGGTACTCAGGGGGAAAGAACTGCAGCTCCCTAATTGGTAGAATTTATGGTAACTTTCTTTTCCCTTTGAGGAAAGTTGCCCTCTGAGACATTGACTGAAATTCTTCAGAAACAGTAACAGACGACTCTCTACAGCCTAGCCCAAGTCCCTTCAATACCAACAGAGGTTACCATGCCGCAAAGTAGCTCCTGACTTTTAATAAATAAACATGATCCTTATAGCGTGCACTGGTCATTATTCTCAAGAAAATGTATATGTCTAATTCCTAAAAAATGAAGGTACTTGATAGCTGCTATACTACTTGTATGGCTAACTGTGGGAATCCTTAAAATCAGAGGGTTTTGGGAAAGCTGCAAAAGGCAGGCCTCAGAGACAGCAGAACTGCAATTAGAGCTAAGTAGTAGCCATAAGATTTGTCAGCAGAAAAGTTTCATAAGTAGAAAAGTAAGGACAAATAAAACAATGGTCTGTGAACAACTCCCTAAGGTGCAGAAAAGTATATCTAGCAAGATATTAGGAAGTTCAAAGCTTTGTAATGGAGCTCTATGCATTGTATCTTAATGCTTACAAGCAGGTCTTGTGTCGCAGACATCTTTTCATGAAAATCTTTTCCTTAGGATTTTTTCCTCCTGAGAAGCTGAGAGGCTTCAGGAACAAAATGTAAACAATGGCAATCATTGTTTTAACAAAAGGTACATGTGCTTATAGTGGTTGGATAAATCTACTGTCAATATGCTTTTGCTTTGCGTGATTACTCAAAAAACTTTCAAAGCAAGTTGTAACATTGAGTTCTTTGTCTGCTGCCGGGGACATGAGCTGCTGGCATCTTCCCATTGTCATAACCATGTAATGAGACTGATGCTGGAAAATAAACAGCTCAAGGCATGTTCCACAGCAGTCCTGTTCCATTCATGATTTGTACATAGCCCCCAGCCAGCAACAGCTAACAATTACTTAATTCACCACAATTAGGTAAGTATTTTCAACCAACTAAAACTCACCTGAAACCATGCAGGTGTTAACCTGAATTTCAAAGGAAAAAAGTAGAATTCCATGGTTACGAAGATGATGAGGCAAACACAGACACAAAATCCTACCCTTCAAGAAATCTAGATGAGATAGAAATACCCTGATTCTAAATATGTATGTGTATATATATATATATATATATATATATATATATATATATAAAAAAAAAAAAATTAAATTATATATACTCCAGCATAAATAGCAGGCATGAACTGCCGACTAGCAGCACTCTGTGAATCAGTTTCTGGGCAGAGACTCTGCTTCCACATTCCACTTGCACATTCCCTTCCCCATACATAACCTTATCAAAACCAGATAAAACATCAGCTAAGTGACAGCACATTCTGTTGTCCTTAAAAGTATTATTTAATATCATGAAAGATCAAATTTTGGTCTCAAATCAAACTGTTTTGTAGAAAAGGGACATGGGATATTTAGATATTTTCTTTTCAATACATGTGGTAAATTGAAATTATTGACTGCTTTGCTGAATAACAAATTTTTAAATATTTTAAATACCTGTGGGAATACTGAAATTTTTTATATGCTTTGACAATGTTTGCTGCATGTTTGTTGCTACTGCTTTACTTTAATGTCTATACACTTACAGTGGACAGTGTGCTATTTTTTGATCTTTGGATTTGCTGAAATTTCAGTGCAAGGACAACAAAGATATCTAAGATAGCATATTAAAACTATGAGTTTATGGTACGCCAAAATCACAGGCATCTTGTATTTGAAGGTGTTATATTAGTAGCACCTGAATACAAATTATCACAAGTTCCACTAAACATAATTATATTATACCTAAATATAAATTGTTGTACCAAAAAAAATGTTTTTACAGATCAGCTTTCAAATATATACACAATACATTAAACTGAGGAGCTCAAGATGCCAGGGTACACCTACAGTTGTTTGAGAAAATGTGGCAACCATGTGCCAAAATACACTTGAATTATCTTCTAAACCAACAGCAAACAGTCTTCAGGATGGGTTTTGCAAACCAATCTCTAGTCATCAGTACTACCAAGCAGCTTTGTCAGATTCATTTGTTAAGATACAGCTATAGATTATATGAATTCATTATGTGGACATATCCAGAAACTAGGATTTGCTTGATTCCCAGACAAGACTGACCACTTAAACCTGCTGGCATTCAAATGCTCTCATCTTTTCACCTCTGATGCATATGCATTATAAATTATTATTTCTGATTAGCAAGTTTGCATATGGATTGGCAAACTGGGGCTAGGTTTTGGATATAATATAAAATGAGTGTGTGCAGAATGCCCAGTTTGTCCTCTGCTGAGGGTATAAAAAAACATGATTTGGAGTATTTTTACAGGCTGTGGTTTTCCAAAACACATTATTTGAATATAAACTTCTTTGTCCCTTCTCTCTCCCTAAACCAAGTTCCAGCTCTCCCCAAACCATAAAAAAATTTTCCTTCTTCGTACTATCCCTTAGTCCTCTCCCATCTTGTACTGCATCTCCCTAGTACTCAAGTTAACTTCAGCTTCTGACAAGACTGAGTAGTTTCATTTCATCATGACCATTTCTATTTTGCTGAGCCTGCTGTGAAGATTATGAAACAAATTGCCAACTCTGGCTAAACTGGCCTTCCAAAAAAAAAAATCATCTAGCTCTGCTCTTACTGGCAACCAGGAAAATAAGCACCTTGCCTGGATGGGACTTTGTCTCTTCTTTCATTCAATACTTCTTCACTCAGGGTGCCCAGCTGCAATACGAGCATGGCTCTTCCATCTTCTCTGAAGACAGTCCTGACACCCTTCATTAACACACACACTCCCACACAAGTCTCAGCTCTGTACAGCTTCCCTCAAATTTGTGTTTTGGGCAACAATGGCCATTAACTTTAATAGCAAGGTGAAAATCACATGACTTATGAAACCAGACCTCAAGTTCTTGTAACTCCTTAAGCAAAGAGTGTTTAAAGGAAGGAGTTAAAATAGACTCCATAATGTCCACTGAGTCAGATCTAAGACTCCTGCTATTGAAGGGTGGATCTAAGTGCTGATGGGAGAGGCTCCTGACTGAGCAGGCAATAGAGTAGAGTTCATACCTCCTGTTCTGTTGCAAGGATCCACAGTCTGCTCTGACTCGGATCAGCTGTTGTTTTCTAATTTCTTTGGGCCACCTGCTGTCAGTACTAATTCTGTAGATAGCAAAGCAGCCAGAGGAGAGGTGGGGCACAAACATACTCTACTTTAGTTGAAGTAGGAAAGTATCAGAGACTAACACAATTCTGAAAGTTGTACTTTGCATGTGCTATTCTTTCCTAGGCATTAAGTACAATAAATGCAGAGTTTACAAACCATCAAGTTTAATGTACTAAAAAACAATTAGTAAATATGATCCTCCAGAGAAGTTTCCCTCCGTGTCCTCTCCATTCAAATATTCCTTAAGCTTAGTACCAAAACTGAGCATCTCTCACCTCATGCTATTACTTTCTTAGTAATTTGTGGATGGTTGGTAATAACACTGGAGGAAATCTTCCTCCCTGACTAGCACTGCAGGAGTGCCTATCTGCAATGCAGATGCCTGCTGTTTTCAGTACGTGACATCCACAAACGTCAGTAATCTTAGAAGAGGCAAAGAGGAAAAAAGCTGGGAAAAAACTCCTCCACCAATTAAGTGTCACTCATTTATTCATGCATCTTATCTGTTTTCAAAAGCTTAACCATCTTATCAGATTATGCTAATATAAACATACAATAACCAAACAATTTTTTCTTCACATAAGAGAGTGATGAGTATGTAGCACAGAAATATTGTAATTCACCAGTCTTCGAGGTATTTATTGATGCCCAGAGCAACTAGTTCTTAATTCTGCTCCTAGTACTTGTACAAATTCTGCCATATAACTTCAAGCATGTTACTTCATCTTCCTGCACCTTGAGGTTATCACAGTCCCATGGGCTTTACCTGTAATACAGAATAGAATCATAGACTCATTAGGTCAGAGAAGACATTTAGGATCCTCAAGTCCAACTGTTAACCAGGCACAGCTAAGGTCACCACCAAACCATGTACCTGAGTAGCACACCTACATATTTTTAATAATATTCCCAGGAATGGTGACTCAAACAATTTCCTGGGCAGCCTGTTCCAATGCTTGACAACCCTTCTAATGAAGAAATTTTTCCAGTTTTAACATCTTGCCCCACCAGTTGTTACCTGGGAAAAGAGACCAATCCCCACCTGGTTGCAGCCTCCTTCCAGGTGGGTGTACAGAGTAAGGTCTCCCCGGAGCCTCCTCTTCTGCAGGCTAAGCACCTCCAATCTCCCTCACCTGCTCCTCACAGAACTCATGTTCCAGACTCTTCACCAACTCTGTTACCCTTCTCTGGACACATTCCAGCACCTCAATGTCTTTCTTGCAGTGAGCAGCCCAAAACTGAGCACAGGATTTGAGGTGCAGCCTCACCAGTGCTGAGTACAGGGGGTCAATCCCTGCCCTGCTCCTGCTGGCCACACTGTTGCTGGCACAGGCCAGGATGCCATTGGCCCTCTTGGCCACCTGGGCACTGCTGGCTCATGTTCAGCTGCTGTCACCAGCACCCCCAGGTCCTTTTCCTGGGGCAGCTTTGCAGCCACTCTGCCCCAGCCTGTGGCACTGCCTGGGGTTGGTGTGACCCAAGGGCGGGACCCAGCACTGGGCCTTGCTGAGCCTCACACCACTGGGCTCAGCCCATGATCCAGCCTGTCCAGATCCCTCTAGATCAGCACTTCTGCCCAACTTGGTGTCACCTGCAAACTGACTGAGGAAACACTCATTGTACAGATCATCAATAAAGGTATTAAACAAAACTGGTCCCAGTACTGAGCCCTGGGGAACACCACAGGTGACTGTTTGTCAGCTGGATGTAACTCCATCCACCACCACTCTCTGTGCCTGGCCATACAGCCAGTTTTTTGCCCAGTGAACAGCACACCTTTTACATTTGTGGGCTGCCAGTTTCTTTAGCCTACATGTGGAAAATAGTGTCAAAGTCAATACTGAATTCTAGGTAGACAATATCCACAATCTCATTCGCTTATCAGCTCATCTTGTCATAGACAGAGATCAGGTTGGTCAAACAACAGGATCTGTCTTTCACAAACCCCTGCTGGCTGGGCCCAATCCTCTAGTTGTCATGTGATAGCACTTAGGGTGATCTGCTCCAGACTGAGAGGCCTGTAGTTCCCCTTGTCCTCCTTCAGACTCATCCTGTAGATGAACACTAAATTTGCCACCCACCAGTCACCTGGGATCTCCCAAATTGGACAGGACTTCTGGTAAAAGATGTGAAGTGGCTCAGTGAGCACTGCCTCCAGCTTCCTCAGGTGCCCCTGGAGGAGAATCATCTGACCTCCACAGTTTTGTGTGTGTCTAAGTGGTACAGAAGGCTGCTGACCATTTCCTCTTGGATTGTGAGAGCTTCATTCTTCTTCCCATCCCTGCCTTCCAGCTCAGGAGCCTGGTTCCTCACAGAACAACACTGGTCTTGAATTAAAGTCTGAGGCAAAGGCAGCAAGAAACTCAACCCTTCCTTCATCTTTTGTCATTACACTTCCACACAGTCTCCAATAAAGGACAGTGTCCATTTTTTCAGCTAATGTGTTTATAGAAACATTTTTATGATGTTTAATGGCAGTAGCCAGATAAGATTCCAGTTGGACTTTGGCCCTCCTAATTTTTTCTCTGCATAACCTCACAACACCCTTGAAATTCTACTGAGTTGCATGTCCCCTCTTCCTAAGGTCATAAACTCTCATTTTTAACCTGAGTTCCAGCTAAAGCTCTCTTTTCAGCCAGGCTGCTCCTCTCTCCCACTGTCTTGTCTTTCAGCACATGGGAATGGCCTGCTTCTGCACCTCTAGGATCTTCTTGAAAAACCTCCAACATTCCTGGACACTTTTGCTCTTCAGAACTGCCTTCCAACAGACTCCAGCCACCAGTCTCCTACACTGCCACCTGGAAGTCCAAGGCAACAGTTCTGTTGACCTGCCTCCTTACTACTCCAAGAATCAAAAACTCTAACATTTCATTATTCCTATGCCTAATACAGCTTCCAACCATCACATCACCCACACATCCTTCTGTTCACAAAGGGATGCCTTCCCTAGTTGGTTCACTCAACAGCTGTGTCACAAAGTTGCTTTCCATACATAGGATGCAAATATATCAGGAGAGAAGAGGGATTAAGACTGTAGACTGCTTTTAAAAGACAGCATAATGAGTCTAGAGCTATTTGTACCTATTCTTCCATGAACTGTCAATTCTTTTTTTCTTCTTTATGTAAAACAAATGACAGAAAAATTAAAATTAATCCAAGGTAATCTGTGCAGTAAAATCTACTCCTGACTTTCACTTTTCAGTGCTGGCCTTTCATTTTATGTGTCCTGAAGCCTAAACTTCAGTATGTTGGTTTCCATTTCTGTAGGGACTTTGATATTCTTAACAGTAGACTTGTCCACAGCTCAAGAAAAATTGTCTAGAGCATTATTTATGATTATTGTTTCTTTAAAACACTCTTGTGCAATATTTAATACCAAGCTTCATGCTAAAGCATAGATATGAAAGTAATAAATACAATTGCCCAGCATTGTTTTCTTGAATTCAGGAAACCAAGCCAGGATGGTCTCTGAGGTATTTATGCTTCTTACCAGCCAGAAAGATCCTCCAAAGTATTATAGCAATACAGCAATTCTGGGATAAAAGCTCTCTCTTGCTGTCTTCTTCCAGGAAGCAAAAAAAAATTGTATATGCATTCACAGGAGTCAGGCTTTCCCTGAAGTTTCATGGACTGTGGACAAAAGGGAACAGTGTTGATTTATTTTAAATACACAGAGCACAAAATTAATTATTGTACAAGCTGAAGCATGTCTGTTACAAACAACCAATTCTGATGAAAAAATTGCCAGTTAGGATAATTCAGTACTAATGTCGGTAAGCTGTTTCAAAAGCTAATTGTATTTACTTAATACTTATGCCCCTAAATGATAAAATGGTAAATTCAAAAAGAAACATAGACTTCTACTTACATGATTAGCATGTTAAAGCAGGCCTGGTTTATGACCTAAAATGCCAGAAGCTTGTTGTTTTTTTAATTTGCTCTAAGTCCTGTCTTAAAGAAAACTGAAAGCAAATGAAAATTCAGAAAATATCTATCCTGTTTTGGGAGAACACAGCATGATAAGAAACTTTTAAGATACTTAAAATATCTGTAACAGCTACAACTTAGGTACAGATCAATGAACAAGATAAATTTACAATCTATTATTAGAGGCCATATTCAAAGACCCCTTTCCCAGGGTGTAGATTTGAGAGTTCTCTTATTTTCTTGTTAAGGTCTCCTTCACATCTGTGTAGGGTGGATATGCCCAAGGGATGCAGGGACAACTTGAATGATGAGAGGTTGGAGCTGCCTCCCACTGGAAACACATCATTTCATGTGGTTCCAACAAATCCACCACATACCAAGGTGGTGGCTTCTCTGGGAAAGAAATTTAAGAGAGGGCAAAAGTGCCAGAAGAGGAGGGAGCAAAAAAGAGTGAGAAACAAAAGAGGAAGCAGTCAGGACAGGTAAGGACAAATGGGAGGAGGTGTTGTGCTGGGGCGAAGCCAAAGGCAGAACCTTAACGCCAGCAATGTTCTATGCACAGAGACAGTGATCCTAAGCAGCAGGGTGGGGACTGAGCAGAAAAGGAAGTGAAGACTCGCTGGTCATTAAGTTCCAACAAGCTTTATCGAAGCCAGAGGCACCAAAATAACGAGAGCCCCAAGCACCGCAATGCACTGCCGCACACAGTGTTTTAAGGCACAGCAAAACAGGGGGCGAAGACAAAATGACAGCTAATGGGGCAGCACTAGAGGTGGAGTTTAGAGGCAGAAACCAACCAGGGTAGGGGGAGGAGAGAAGTCTCTGTAGGGGATTGGTCCAGGTACTGAGTGGCGGGGAATGTTCTGGAAGAAAGGGCAGGGCTGCCTTGACTGGCAGGAAAGAGTCTGGAATAAAGGGAGGGCTTACCTTGAGGGACAGATGGGAGGGAGGGCGCAATTTAGGTGGACACCAACCTGGGGAAAACATGGGAGATAACAGAGCAAACCATTTAAGTTATTGAACCTAATTACGTTATTGAACTTAATAAATAAAACACAAACTGCAAAGGTGTTGCATGGTGGAGGAGGTATTTCCCCATTGTTCATGGACAGCCAATGCAGGGCTGGGTTTAATCTACAACCACAGCGTGAGGGAAGACCCATATTGAAGGAAAGGAGGAGTCAGGAGGAAGGAGCGGTAGAAAGGAGTTGTTATGGACCAACCACAACTCCCAGTCCCCATACCCCCATGCTGCTCAGCATTGGAAGAGAGAAGCAGGCAATGGATTGGAGCTGAGCCTGGAAAGATGGCTTTGGTTTTCACTGTCTAAATCTATGTTAACTGGCCTTAAATCAAGTCAATCTTCCCTATGTCCAGCCTATTTTGTCCATGACAGAAATTGTTAAATTCCTTGACTTTATCTCCACCCAGGAGACTTTTCATCCTATTTCTCTTCATTTCCTGTTAAGGTAGAGGAGCTGGTCAGAAGCTGGACAGATGTTTGGTCAATACCATAGCAGTGGAAGTCAGCAGAGCTTTAGGAAGGCTTGTAACACTGAAGTAAGGTAAGGGAACATCACAAATGTAGAAAATAGTGAGGCAGTTGCTTGAGAACACATTATGAGTGGCAGATTGATTCTGGCCAGTAACTAAGCACCCCACAGCTGTCTGCTCACTCCCCCTTTATACTGCTGAGAGTACAGGAGAGGGACTAGGAAGAGCAAAAACGCAGGAGATTCAAGGGTTACAATAAAAGGAGTTCAGTAAAAAGGAAGAAAAAATCAACCAAAAAACCCCAGAGAGATGCAGAGGCCATCATTCACCATCTCCCACAAGCTGGCCAATGTCCAGCCAGTCTCTGGACAGCCTCTCTCTCCCCAGAGAAACCCACTTCTCTGTTTTTATTTTAAACATGATATTATATAGATATATAGAGTAACCCTCTTGTCAGTTTCATTCAGATATCCTGGCTGTGTTCCCATTCAACTTCTTGACCACCTTCAACCTACCCTCTGAGGGCAGAATGGGAGAAAGAGAAACTAATGCTGTACAAGCACTGCTGAGCATTTGCCAAGATACTGGTGTGTTATCAACATTGGTTTACTCACAAATCCAAAACACAGCAACATTCAGGCTGCTGTGAAGAAAATTAATGCCATCCTAGCCCAGATCCAGCATATTACAGCAGTCTTCATATCAAACAATTCCATGGAGGTGATAAGACTGTTTAAGGAAATAAAAATGAATCTTTTTAGATTTGTATTCACTTTGAGATTTGCATTCATATTGTCACCTGGCAGGTGATGATGAACTGAGAGGAAAACAGTGGAAGAGGACAAGAGACACAACAGAAAGCTTTTGATGATGTCAAAGCTAGGTTCCTAGCTCCTGCAGAGAAATAGATTTCTTCCTTTGAATTATTCGTGGAACTGATATCAAGAAAATATTGTGGAACTGGTCTGAAGCCTTTTCCATGGACACTCAGGCAGAAGGTAGACAAGGTGGAGCTGGAGCAGAGCTTTTGCCTCTCTTTGTTAAATCTTTGCTCTGCAAACAATATAAATTCACCAGCTAGCCCATACTGACTTATTTCTGCATCTCAGCCTTTCTCAGGCATCCATCTCCACACTCCTTCTTCCAACTACACTGAGAGGTTTCCACTAGATATCCACCTATGGAACGTATCACCTGGGAAGGTATAATGTAACATAAGGCTGAACTGACATCTTGATGGTTTGAACACTTAATAATTTTTGCATAACTTAGGTTTATTCTGATTTTTAGGATTGTGGAAATGATATGTCACTCAGGTGTCTCTTTTCTGCTAAATCCTTACAGAGTATTACCTTAATCATAGAATCATTAATGTTGGAAAATACAAAGATTATCAAGTCCAACATTTGACCTAATACCGTTATACCCACTAAAACATACCATGAATTGCCACATTTACTAGCATTTTGAACACTCCAGGAGTCATCTCCACCAAATCCCTGGGGCAGCCTGTTCCAATGCTTAACCAGTGTTTCTGTGAAGAAATTTTTCCTAATCTCAAATGTAAACCTCCTCTGATGCAATTTGAGACCATTTCCTCTTGTCACTAGTTTTCTGGGAGAGGAGATTGAACCCCCACATGGCTACAACCTCCTTTCAAGCCATTGTAGAGTCTGATAAGGTACCCCCTGAATCTACTTTTCTCCAGGCTAAACAATCCCAAGCTGTCTCTGGCACTTTTGGTAGGGTTTATGTTCCAGACCCTTCATCAACTTTGTTGTCCTTCTCTGGACACTCTCCAGCACCTTAATATCTTTCTTGCAGTGAGGGACCCAAAACTGGATACAGAACTCAACTGGACACTGGACATGGTGACCTCACCAGTGCTGAGTACAGGGGAACAATCCCTGCCCTGCTCCTGCTGGCCACACTATTGCTGGCACAGGCCAGGATGCCATTGGCCTTCTTGGCCACCTGGGCACTGCTGGCTCATGTTCAGCTGCTGTCACCAGCACCCCCAGGTCCTTTTCCTGTGGCAGCTTTGCAGCCACTCTGCCCCAGCCTGTGGCACTGCCTGGGGTTGGTGTGACCCAAGGGCAGGACCCAGCACTGGGCCTTGCTGAACCTCACTGAACCTTAGCAATGGATGTCAGCAGTTCTCCAGGTAGGTACCTGTGGGCTGGGCATGAGCTCTCCTACATCATGATGATTCTGACTGCAGGAGAATGACTCAAATTTTGCTACAGCCAAACATTTGGCCAAGGAGCTGACATACAGCAGCCTGACAGGAAAGCAATCGAGGCACATTGACAAATTGATCAGTCAGTCCTAGCGGGATGCAGAGCATTCTGGGATACCAATTGAAAGCCGGTCAGTTTAATGTGAGGTAGGGAATGTTGGGCTCCATTACCTTAATATGCTGTTAAGTTCACACCCTTTGCACTAAAATATAGGAAACACATTATCTGGCTAGTTAATTCACCTAAAGAGCTGCAGCAAGTAGGAGAAAGTATTTTTAATGCAAATAAATTAAATTTGGGGTGAATTAACCCCTGATCCCCACTGAGATATTTGTTTACATGTACCTGTTGTTCAAAACTGGCGAGCTCATTTTGAAATATATAGGAAAATATATTATTAGTCCTTTTTTCCCCTGATTTCTATATTTCCATTTCATGTTAAATATAAAAATTAGATTGCAAATTGGCATCAACAGAAAAATGTAGTGAGACTGAATTTTTATGATGTTTTTCCCAGATATTTTTTCCTTTCTTCTACTTTACAATCAGTTTCCAAGATAATTGTGCCTCCCTTCACTGAAAATGATGACTGTACTTACGTAGTGCCCTGTAGAAAGTGAAACTGCATGCCTCAGTGAATTCTATCATCATTTCACCCCCTAATGAGTGAGATTGTTTGCAGGCAGATGAAATTAAATTGTAAGCTCTATTGACTTCAACAACAGGTGCCATTTGTGCAAACCCAAAGGGAACCATTGAATTGTCAAAAAGATTTAACTCTTCCTCACACACTGGCATCAGATAACATCTTCTTGGTACCTGCACCTCACTTAGTTCCTGGAACCAAAATTTATGATCTCCTCCATAACATCACTGGCAAAATGCCGAGAAAGAGCTGAATTAACTGCAAACAAAACAGCTACAATCTCTGACTGCTGGGTTGTATCAGCCCTGCATAAAGTAAAATTAGGTAGAAAGGGAACAATTAAGCTGAAATAAATTCATCTGGAAAGCAGTAAGGATTTAATGAACTTTCCTGTTGGTTTAGGAGTTTTTGTTTTTTCTTAATCCTCCATAGTTAAAACAAACTTAAACCTGTTCTTGGAAAATTTTAGTAGGAAGAATTTAATTTACAAATGTTCCCATAGCCCCAGGCTGTGCCATTATTTCATTTGCATTTACAAGTAAATCAAGATGTCACTGATAAGCTATGCAAGAGAAATCCATGCAGAAGCAGGCTTTCACCCTTTTTTGAGCAAGAATGTCACCATTGTGAACTTACAGAACAAATTAGTATTTAAGTCAATTACCGTTTTTTTTTTTGGTGCAAGCACAAAATATTGGCATTCTTAGTTCCAAACAGAAAGAATGCTGAAATCCCAGTATTGAATAAAATAAGAGCTGGCACTCTTTGAGTTACTTTCTTAATGCTGTTTCTTTCCCTGACACAAGAATTCTGTTCTTGTCAGATAGAGAGTCAATCACTCCTATCTAGCAAGAGAATCCTCTCTGTTTCTGGATATAATTTGATATTTCAATGATGTGAAGAACAATTAAATACTTAGGAATTACATAACTTCAGAAGTCTCTTTTGAGATAAAAAATATGCAAATTATAGTGTCTAATATGGTTATGGTAAAATTCTTTAATTTTGACTTTAAAGCAAAGAGATTTCAAGACAGCATGATATATTTGATCCAATGAAATAATCAAACCAACTTTGTATCACTTTGGTGGCAATTTATCTTCTCTGCCTGAAGCAGAAAGATATTCCTGCTGCAATAATGGATTTATGTCGTTTCTCCCATATCTGTTTCTTTCAGTTTTAAGTATTCAAAACTGTGAAGTCCTTTAGTGGGTAATAGCTCCAGGCATGTAACAGATAGGAGACTTCCAGGAGACAAAGTTTAGAACATTCCCTTTTTGAATATGGTTACAGGGCTACAAGCCGGCTCTCCTGCTCTGCTGACAGGCCCCTGCATTCATTCCCTTATTATGCCAATTGAAGAAGGGAAAGAAAGGTTCGGGGAACTAATGGCCTGCAGTCGCAGGAGCAGGACAGGATCCGTGCTTAAACACCATCCAGCCGGATCCCAGCCTCAACGAGCAGCGGCGGCGGCGGCTCCCGTGCGCGCTCCCGGCCAGCGCCGCCTTCCCGCCGGGAGCGCGCAGCCGGGGAGCCTGGCGGGGATAATGCCGCCTCTGTTCGGGCGAGAGCTGAAATGTGCTGATGACGTCTGTGACATTTAACGATGTTGCTTTCATTTTGAACACACCATTGAACAGATATTGAATCAATTCATTCTGATAATAGACTCAGTGCTGCAGAGCTTTCATTTTAATAATAAATAAATAAATAAATAAATAAATAAATATCTAAACCACACACACTTTTCTGTGTGGGGTGAAGGAAAGGAAGAGTTTTGACACCACATATGATACATGTTAAGGTTTTTTGAGTTTGCTTATGTGCACACATCTCTTTGAAAAACTGATTTCAATTTCCTGTTCTTGTCTGCAGCTTTTCCAGTCTTGAGATCAAGCTGCACATTATTCTTTGTCAGACAGGCTGTGTTTAAAAAAAATGTTAAAACTTACATATATTGCTCATGTTTTCCAATTTCACTGGAGAGCATTCAGTTTAAGTATTATTTTTGAGACAAAATTGTAGCATTTTTTCTTATCTCACCAATTACACTTTGTATTTTTATTTTTCCAGCTAGTAACAAAAGGAGGAGCTATAATTTAAATCAAATTATTTGCAAAAACCACATGGAAATTTTCAGGTTTTGCTATGTCATTTTTATTATTGTTAGAGCATTGCCACATTTATTTCCCCAAATTCACTTATTTGTGCTTTTATGTAAAGTAATTCAATTAACAGTGTTTGGGCAAAACTAGGTGTCATGGTTTAACTCCAGCCAGAAGGCAAGCACCCTCCAGCCTCTCACTCACTCCCCCAGAAAGGGGATTAGGGAGAGAATGGGAAGGGTAAACCACAGAAAACTCATGGATTGAGATAAAGACAATTTAACAGGGAAAGCGAAAGTCATGAACATAAGCAAGGAAACAAGGAATTAATTCACTGCTTCCCATGAGCAGGCAGGTCTTCTGTGACCTCCAGGGCCTTATTATGCATGATGATGGCTTAGGAAGACAAATGCCATCACTCCAAATGTCCCCCATTCCTCCTTCTTCCCCCCATTTTATACACCGGGCATGATGTCACAGGGTCTGGAATATCCCTTTGGTCAGTTTGGGTCACCTGTCCGGGCTGCATCTCCTCCTGACCTCCTGAGCACCCCCAGTCCCCTCCCCAGTGTGGCAGTGCCAAAAGCAGAAAAGGCCTTGGCTCTGTGCAAGCCCTGATCAGCAATAACAAAAACATCTCTGTATCAACCCTGTGCTCAGCACAAATCCAAACCACAGCCCCAGAGCAGCCACTGGGAGGAAAATTAACTCAGCCCTAACCAGCACACTAGATATGATAAATTCGAAGCTGAGGATCACTGTAAGCCCAAATATATACCAAAATCCAAGTCCAAGTTGTCCTCTTATGTTGGGTGGGTATTTTTGGCAAGTGCATCTTCACATATTTTTGTGAAGTCAAACCACAATTATAACACATCAGTTGACATGAAGATATGCGCTTGTGCTAAAATTTAGATATGTTTGCAAAAAAAAGAAGTGATCCAAACAGTTTTTCCTTTGGTCATAGAATCATGGAATGCTCTGAATTGGAAGGGATCCACAGTATCATCAAGTCCAGTTCCTGGTCCTGGATAGGACATCCTCAAGAATCACACCATGTGCCTGAGAGTGTCATCCAAACTCTCCTTCAACTCTGGCAGGCTTGGTACTAGGGCTAATTTGTTTCCTCAGGAAAATAATAACGTGTTAACAAAGATATTTGAAGAAAGTATGCTTATAAGATTAATAAAAGGAGTCTCTTAAGTGATGCAGATGAAAGGGTGGGATAGACATCCAACTGTGTAGTGACACCAAGATCCCTATTCTGTGTCCCATAAGCTGGTTATGACTCCATTTACTTTCACCATTTATTTTCACATATTAGAGAAAGGGCCACACACTCCTGTGACTTGTTATTGCTGTTATTGCAAACCCACATAAAGAAAGCACAATGTTGTCAACACTGTCTCCATTCTGAGGTTTGAACAATCACACTACTATGGGGTAGTAAGGACAGAGAAGTTTGAGAATATTCCTGTTTTGTTGTACATGCAGGCATCTAACCTACTCCCTGCTGCTGATTCTACCAGTGAATCCTACAAGCAAATATTTCTACAGCCTTCTTTTCTAGTCAAGAAACTTTAGCATCAATAATGAACAAAACAACCTAACTTAAAGTCATTAGCTACGCACCAATGGGGATGTTTATAAATGCAAATCTCCCTCATTATGTCCTACCAGAACTTTCCTGGTGATTTAAGAATTACCTACCCACATACTTTCAGAAGCTCCAAGGCTAAGCAGCAGTTACTGATTGCACTTCCAGATTTAGATAAAGTGGCAGGTAGCTGCCTGAACCCTTTTTGATTTTTCTTGCTTATTGTCTCTACATTTTTTAGGTTTCATAATCCACGCAAAGAGAAAAATTGATTCCTACATCAGTTGTCTGAAAGCCTAGATACGTTAGAGATTAAAATCTGCTCAGGTAATACATCAGCACATGAATACTATTAAGATGTCAGAAACAATGGTAAATTTCTTTTGATCAAGCCATTTAAAACTCCAAACACAAAAGACCAAGTATTCACAGGGCTAATGAACCACCTGGTAATGAACAATAAAAATTAAGTTCTTATTTAATTTCTCTATAGTTGAAGGCAGTTTTCTGTCTCCTGTCACTTGGTATCAATGAGCAGGTTTCCAGCACAGCTGAAACAACATTAGATTTGAAAGATGTATAAACATTGGTATCATCAAGAATATTAGCAGCTATGAAAGCCAAACCAAGCTTTTGCCAACAGCTGCAGCTAGTTTCCCCATTTCAGTACAAAGGCTGCAAGTAAACAACAGCTCAGACTGAATCCTGGATGTGGCAGGAGGCAAATGAGGAGATAAGAGCTTCTTGTAATGCAAACTAACATCGTCATGGTAGTTTCCATGTGAAATCTAACTAGAACTTGAATCCCAGACATTTTTTTTCAGTGCTTGATTAATTTGTGAATCTGTGAACCTAACTTTAGACCTACCCTGCTTGAGTACGTAGGTAAAATAGATATGGTAACAGGTGAGATATTCAATGGATAAAATTATCTTTCTAATCAAACAAGATTTGTGTAGTAGACAATGTAAGTCAGCTGAAACTACATTTCTTAAGTTCATTGTATCAGACTGTAGTATATGGTAGAGATAATTCATGCTATATATGTGAATAAATATTGTGAAACTCCAAGGTTATGTCTTTGACCACTCTGGGTGGGAGCAGAGTCTTATTTCTATTCAACTAGTTCCCTGACAGCATTAAGATAATATCAGGCCTGTTAACATCTGAATGGGACCGTCCTGGGCCATGATTGTCAACTTCCCTGGCAGCTGCACATGGGTAGATTGCATCTAAACTTTCCGGCTGGTGACAGCTGGAATGTCTCAACTACTCACAAGATCTGCGCCTGAGATGATCATATCTGAACTGGCATCACTCTGCTACATATGAATACAGACTCTGCCTGGATGCTCAGACACTCCTCTGGATCTCCGGACTCGCCTTTGTCTGTTCCTGCACATGTATGGATTCAGTTCTACATGTGAAGAGACACAAAGGAACGTTCGGTCATCCCTGCCTCAGGCAGAATAAACTGTATATTAGCTAGCTGCCTGAAGCATTCGGGGTGAGCCCCTGGGGTAATGCTGTCACTTTGTCAGTCGGACCCTGGTTCACCCAGCACCTGCACCCGGGGCTGACGCTGTCTTGGCTGTAGTGGTTTTTCGAAATTCTATTTTTGTTATCGATCTAATAAACCTTTGTTAATTTTTTTCTATAAATTTGGCTGCCGATTTGATCATTTATTACAAGACTAAGTAGTAGTGAAATATCCTCCACTCTGAAAGAAAAAAATTAACAGTAGCCCTGGCAGCCAGGAGGGCAACCATGTCCTGGGGTGTTTCATACACCACAGGGCAAGGGAGGGGAACACCTTGTTCTTCACTGGGGTGGCCTCACCTCAAGTGCTGGGGACAGTTCTGGGTGCCACAATAAAAGAGAAATATAAAACTATTGGAGAGTGCCCAAAGGAGGGCCATGAGGATGGTGAAGGATTTGGAGGGGAAGCTGTATGAGGAGTGGCTGAAGTCAGTTTTTCTGTTCAGCCTGGAGAAGAGGGGAATGAGGAGACACCTCACTGCAGTTAAAACTTCCTCATGAGGGGAAGGGGAGGGGCAGGCACGGATCTCTTCTCTGTGGTGACAGTGAAAGGACCCAAGGGAATGGCCTGAATCTGTGTCAGGGGAGGTTTAGGTTGGGTATTAGAAAAAGCTTTTTCACCCAGAGGGTGGCTGGGCCCTGGAAGAGGCTCCCCAGGGCAGTGGTCACAGCACCAGCCTGACAGAGTTCAAGAAGTGTTTGGACAATGCTCTCAGGTGCATGGTGTGACTTCTGGGGATGGTCCTGTGCCGGGCCGGGAGCTGGACTTGATAATCCCTGTGGATCACTTCCAAATCAGGATATTCTATGATCCAAGATTCTTTGTCTTTTGGAAAGCATGTAATATGGATCAGGTAATAAAACACTCTTAAGTGCTTTGTATGAGACTAAGTAGTAGTGGAATATCCTCCACTCTAAAAGAAAAGGTTTCTTTCATGAGACAAGAGATCTGACCTTTACCAAATCAGGTATTATTTCAAAAATAATATTTATTATTTTAAAATTTATATATTATTTTAAAATTTAAGTAACATTAAAATTACATAAAAATTTCAAATATCAAAATTCTTTTGTTGCCTTTTATTGCCTTTTATTGCCTTTTATTCCCTTTGTTTTTCCAGAGGCACAATTGCACTTTTTGACATTTTTATATGTCTAGGCCCCGTGTTTTACATTAAAAATAACAAAAAATTGCATCACATAAATAAAATAAGTGCTATATTTTGATAAAGGGATTAAAACTGCAAACCTGACATGCACCTAATTCTCACATGGAGAATCAATCTTTATTAATTAATTTTACAAATTCTTACCCAGAAATTGTGGTGTTACACAAATCTGTATTCAAAGACAATAGATTACCCTTAAAACAACAGATCTGAACACAGTTCATTGTTGACCACTGTTTTGCACTAATAAACTTAGCCAAAAATATCTGAAATTGTCTACAAAATAAGCTAATTTCATTCTTTTCACCTGTAAGTCAAAGACAGTAGGCTTCCGTTCCATATTAACAATAAACAACAATTACCAGAAAAATTAAGTAGAAAAATAAAACAGCCTTTTTTCTTAGTGGGGCCATATAAATGTGCTTCTGAAATCAAATATGCACATAGTTCTACAAAATATCTTTTGGGATAAAGCTAAGATGTTTCTAAGGTTAAATGTTTAGGGGTCTCTGAGTGGCTCGACTGTGAATAATGTATTACACAAGAGGGAGGGAAGAACCTGCTTGAAATATTTATTCACTTGTCCTGATACATGATGGGTAATTTTAAAATAGTTCTCTATATGTAACAGATAGCAGTTATGAACTACAATTTAAGAGGCGCATATAGGATACACACACACACACACAAAAACAAAAAACAAAACAAAACAAAAGCCCAAAAAAACCCAACTTTTATTAAACATTTGCTTTCTCAAGGGAAATTAATTCTTTAGTGGGAGAAGTAATCTACACACTTGCAACAATGCATTTTGGTCTCTGTCCCACAGATGCAAAGCAGTCATTTAGTATCAGGCAAAAACTGTCTCTGTAGAAACAAGCACTTACATAATTGTCTGTTTGTTAGTTTAAGGTACATAATGGGGAACACATTTTAAATTGATTACATCCTTTAGGTTAAGCCACATAAATATGTAGAATGATCGTGCATTTGAAATTGTTAACTCTCAGTGCAAAGTCAATTTTAAATGTGTGTCCTCTAGCTCTGGAAATTGTTTATTAGCCAGCACATCAAAGCAGGTAGAGAACTAATTCAGTTCATGACAGTAACACCTTGCTGCTTCTCTACTACCAAAATTGTTGGTTATCATATGCAGGAGAAATCCAAAGCAGTGTGTAATCAATCCATACCATAAGGTCCTCAGTCCATCTACAGGGTGCCAGCCATGTATCTCCCTTCTGATTTACTTCTCTAAATGTTTTTTCAGCTTTAAATAACCTTCTGCATCTTGCCAAGCATACTTTTCAATATGAAAAGCCCCATATTTATTCAATATGAATATGCCCCAGCCCAAACCAATTTCCAAATTCTCAAGCTCAAACACCAGTGTGGCTCTAAAGGAATGGTGAAAATGTTTCATTTAGTAAATTGAAAACATACTTCCTGTTTAGCCTGCCATGAAAAGAACTGATGAAGTGCTATCAGTATCTACAGATCAATTATTTCGACAAATTTTCTTGGGAAGACATGTTTGGATATTCAGAAAGATGCCCTAACATGGATTTTTATTTAGCAGAACTATATTCAGAAACTGTGAAAGATCATAGCAGGAACTGCTCTGCTGTAACCCAGTGATATTTTTCATATTATTAATTTCCTTCTACATACCATCAATATCTTCCTTTCTTTTCCTGATGAATTTTTCAATCTGGTGCCAATATCAGACTGAAAAATAGGGACAAAATCCACCTACAAAGACAAATTTAGCATGAAGGATTCCAATAATTCAAAAGTATTTGTCACCATACCAAGCCTTAGGTAACCTGAAATCAGCTCAAAAAGAGCTGATTACTCTGGCTTCTTAATATTCATGGGATTTCTCTTTTCTTTCAAAAGTTCTTTGGTAAATAGACCTAACAAATTCCAATCCAAGGCAAACTGGGCCAGATTTCCCTTAGTGCCAGTTGCACAATAGATTTCAAGATCTGAAATTTAATATTCACAGGAGTAAGATTATTAAAAGCTGGTTGATGTTAGCACAGTTGTACTTCAAAGCATGCAAGCAGTGTTACCCAAACAAGTTACTGTCAGTGCATGGGAGCAAGCCTCCCTTGCTGGTGGAAGGGACAGTGGAAAATTTAGTAGGCCCACTGAGTGCTCCTACTGAGCAAACTTTTTGGGGTTTTACTTTTATCTCTCAAAATGCATGTCCTGGTGCCCCTTTTTTGAGGAGGAATGTTGCTGCCAGTGGCAAATATTTATCAGAAGAGACCACACAAGTCATACCCAGCTACATCACTTGATGTAGTTTCCTGCATATGCACATCTCTAAAGAGAAATTTAAGTGAATATGGTTTCTTGAGATAGGTGCTTTTTACAAAACCTCAATGCTTCCTGGAACATAAGTTCTCTCCTTCTAACTTCCTCTTCTCTATTTTTATTCTTTTTTCATCAATATGTAAATATCATTAAGGACACGGTAAAAAACAACTTTTTTTTTACTACATAGAACATTGGGCCAGCCCACTAATAATAATCCAACTAATGCACTGTATCTGTTAATATATTTTTAATAAGAGGAAATGTTCTTGGTTTAAAAACTTCAGGAAATTCTCTTCAATTCTTCTTACAGTTTGAGAGACAATAGTTCTTCCTTTGAAGTACATAGGGAACTTTGAAAAAATTGCATTTTTGAATCAGTTTTCTTTGTAAAATATATCATACAGCAAAATTAGTTCCAACTATTTACTTAAACTATTACTCATTTGGGATGTTGGGAAGACTCAGAAACCCAAGAGCAGTGCCTTATAACCACTTCATATATATGCATTATCTGCCTCCAGTCTTAAAAATTCATTTTATCTTGTTCCTATTTTTCCTATCTCTACTAATTTTTTAATCTGATCTAATAATATTTCATAGTCTCCCTGATAAAATACTCTTAAAGAATTTTAAATTGTTTCACAAATATTTTCATAAACATGGGTAACAATTGAATTTGTTTTCATTGTCCAAAGCTTTGGGGATATTAAAGTTGTGTAACTATAACTTGGTTCTAAATGTTTTATTATTTGCTCAGTAGCATCCTTGACAGCACTTTTTTAGCATTAAAACACAATTGGGAATTGATTTCTTTAGTGAATTGTATTTACTTTCCCATACCTGCAGTCACAAGGCCAAAATACTGAAGGACATATAAATCACTGGTTTTCTCTGTGGTTTTGGTTTGGAGGCAGAGTTATGGAAAACAGCAAAATCTGATGTCCTGAAGATTTAGAAACCATGAAATTTTATCCAGCAAAGTATATCCAGCACAACATATACAGCAGAGAACATCTAATAATTTGCACAGTTAAATGCAACATCAAAGAAGAATATTGTTGGACAACACAAGTAGAATTTTGTCCTCTTATGTGCACATAGCCCTCTTTGATAACAATTAGCATTATGGACATGCATATAAAGAAAGAAGTTTACAGAAAAAGTATACACAAATTCTTGTATGGTAATTGCTGGAAATGGAAAAAAAAAGAAAAAGAAAAAGAAGTTTAAATATGCCAAGCTGGCACAGACAAGTCCAAGTAAAATGGTGTCATAAATTGTTCTGATATTGAAAAATATAAAAAATATAAATACAACTATATAGAACAACAATGAAGACAGTGCCTCAAAACAGGACAAGCCACAAAAGATCTAACAGAGAAAACAGGACTTCATGGTGCCACAAAATGCCCAATGACAATTTGAGGTCTTCAATCCTTGAGCCAGGGACCATAAATATTTCCCAATCAACAAGATTTTTCATAAATCTAAACTTTAAATTACTTTACAACATTTCCCAGAACGTGAATTCAGCAGCTCGAGAGCATTTGTGAGTTATAGGTATAGAATTTTGCAGTACGTCTTCTATGAATTTTGACTGGAAACACTGAAGGATATCTCTAATTGAACTGTTCTTTCCATGTGAACCCCTTTTCAACTTACTACCATGACTCAAAAGCAAGAATATAGTAAAATTAGTAGGGGTAACGTGAACATCATGTTTATTTGTCCTTCCACATTTCCACCCATGGTGGTTGCAGAGTTCCTATTCTGAATCGCAGAAGAAGCCCAAATGTAAGACAATGCCTGACTCCTTAAAAAAGCACAGGTCATGTTCTGATGCAATGTTAGCAGCATTTTTTGGAATGCCTACGTAACCAAAGGGAAAAGACCTTTCTAATGGACTGGTAGAAATGAAACTTACTGTTTTAGTACACAATCTGTAGTCCAAGCAGTACAGCCCCTTTGGGTATATAGAAAAGAGTGAGATACTCTGAAAATATGATTAATTTCTGGCAATTCAGGTAGCTTTCCCTGTCAAAATGACTCTGACACATAAAGATAAAACTTGGTGGTTTTGCATTGGGTTTTGTTCTCATTTATTATATGAAAGGGCTTCCACAATAACAATGAAATTCATGTCTAAACTGAACCATTTTCCCTGCATGTTATCCTTCAATATTCCTAGGTGGCTTCTTTAGAGAAGTGACAGTATTCATGGATTTTCTCTGACATAAGCTAGACTTTCTTTAAATAAACTGTGGGATCTTGTAGTTCCTTTCTTAGCAGATTTAACCTAGTTAACTCATTATACACAGACAGATATACTCCTTTCCATTACATTGAACTGAATCCTACACTGTGGCACTGCATGAACTTAAATGATGTGGTATTATCAAAGCCACAAAACACTAAGTTTCAGACTTTTTTGAATATCTCCTGGCTGTCCATTTATAAAAAACAGATAACACCAGACATTTTTGCCCATGTTTGTGGTGACAGTCTGCCAGCATAATGAAAAAATTCTTCCGATTCCATGAAATCCCATTTCTGATAGATTATCTTTGGCAAATTAGTCAATCTTTTTCCTGTCACGAAAGGCAGGCAGAGGTGGGTAGGTTAAAAAATTCATAGACATATTGCTAGAATCAAATCTTTAAAAGCAGGAGTTTTACATACAATGGATGCTATAGCAAGTATGCTATTTCTCCAAACAAAGTTGCAATTGAACTGTCTTGGGAAAAAGAGTAAAACACTGTTTAATGCCGAAAAAAAAAAAAAAAAACAAAAAACCCCAACAAACCAACTTTGTAGTCATGTTTAATTATTATGGGAGAGATTCAGAGCCCTTGGAAATCAATGGAACAATTTCAATGCACTTTTGATCAGGCCTATAAATAGAAGTGCTTTGTGAATCACTGTGCTGCAGCAATTCAATACAAACTGCTTCAGAGGATTTACGGAACTTCCAGAGAGGAAGTGTTGGAATTTCACAGAAAATAAATAAAAATTCCCATATGTGATTTAGATTCTTTCAGAGCATAGCATTCAGAATGCAAGAGAAATAAGGAGTATGGTTGATATTGTTTCAGGAATTAATTACTTTGGCACTCCTTGAATGTAGCACTGCTCCCACTACCAGGATCCATTGGTAAGAAATCTCTGCTTTTTTCTCAGGAGCCACGCTGGCTGCTGGACTGATAACTGGATTGATAGCTGGCTGTGGTTTGAAGAAACCACATCAATCCCATGTGGGGAGTGTAGGTAAAACCTCTGCTTACAGGTATCTTCCAGATAAGATGGGTGGTGACTGAGTGGCTATTATTTACTCAGGGTTTCGGGGTCTGCCGTCAGGCTTCTGGACCAAATGAGAATTTACCCTCAGCCGTGGCAGATCCCAGGTGTAAAGGCTCTGATCTGCTTTTTGTGCCTCGCTGTCTTTTCATGTTTCCATTATCTACCAAAGTCTTCTAGCATTAAATTCATCTTGAGGATAGAATGAACTTAGAAATGAGCAGAACTATTGCCAGAATGGGGCATCCTCTCCTTGGCAACACTTTATAATCACCCTGAAGACTGCGTATAGACAACACAGAGAGTGTGTCATGACACTATGAGTTCTTTGCTTTAGCAACTTGAACAAAGCATGTAACTTCTCTAAACTATTCCAACACAAGCCTTACTGTCAGCTCCCTGCCTGCAGAAGGGACCTGCCTGAGGGAAATTCAGGTCTATAACATTTCTTTTCCATTTGCATGAATATGCTATTTATACATACCTATTCAAATGATCAAAAACCCACACAATCAGTTATTTTTTCCATGTTGTTAAGTTTTATCCCCTCTGCCTCTGGGTATTTTGATGTGTATTTCCTTGAAACCAGATTCCTTGTTTCTAGGCAAGATCTCTGAGCACAAAAGAAGCAGCAACAATGGGAAATTTTCCTTCTTTTTGCCTATATTAGTTACTTAGGTTTAATTTCATTTGGATTGTTACTATCACATTAGGTGGTTATGCTACAAATACTGGTCTCCATGCTGCAGGACTCCATGCTCAGTTGGTAGTGACCTAGGACAAAGAAATGTGTGTTCATTATACTTTACATTGATACCCAGGCATGTTCAGGAATTTCAATTGATTTGGCTCATATTTCCCATTCTTATCTCATGTATAGGTCTTCAGGAAAAAGTGAGTGGTCTCCCTGTCTGCAACCAACATATGACCTTCCTGTATTGGGATAGAATAAGAAACAGCATAGAAAGAAATGGATGGCCAGATAATCAGATACAGAAAAAGAAAAAAATTCTCAGTGCATTGGTCAAGGACTAGAAGGATGCCAGAATTACTCATGAAGACAGCTGAAAGAAGGACAACCTTCTGTTATAGCACCATAGTTGGTTCCAAAGTATAACCAGCCATACACTGAATGTACCAGTTTTACATCTTCTGAGAGGATGAAATGCTGCAGTCAAAGGAGGGTATGAAAAGATGCATCAGGGTTAAAAGGAAATCCATGCCACTATATCAAAGGCAACATTTTTTCTTGCTTGTGTTTATTGTATTTCTGTCTGTGCATGTATTTTCATACTTTCTTATTGATGATTTTAGGGAACAATAAAGAGAAAATTAAACTCTTATCTGCTTTGTTTCTCTGCTATACTAAATCTAATGAGATAAAATTCAGATAATATACAAATCACATATGTATCTTTTGAGATTTTAGACACAGCCCTAAAGCAATGAATCAAAAACATGGCAAACAACACATGAAAACCCTGTCATTGTATTGTTAGTCATACCTTCCAATATTCTGCAAAATTCTGTTGTTGGGTAGGAGGGACAACACACCATCTTGCTGTGAAATTCCGTACACAAAGAGCAGCCAGCCTTTTCTGCTTCAGACAAATTTATTTTCTACGGGGAACAGCAGTAGCTACAGTAATGTTGCCGAAATAGCAGCAAGAGCAAGGTGTTCTCTGTGAGAATAGTGTTGTGACCCCCCACAGTGAGCAACTTACATAATTGCCAAAAATATTAGTTACTTCCATCTAAGATAAACATGCCAGCCCAGCTAGAGGTTATAGGTACACCACGAAATTCACTTTGAAAGACAAGAAACATTCAGGCTTATGGCCTGCCTTTCAGAAAAGAACAGAAGGCACAGCCATTACCTAACTGCAAAAGTTCTTTATTACTTCTTCCAAGCATATTTATTGATTCAGCATATGCAAAAAAACCCCCAAACCGAAACCAAACCAACCAGCCAAACAAACGAAACAAAACAAACAAAAAACCCCCCCACCCCAGAAACAAAAAAAGACTATTACTTCATTCTCCTTATCCTGTTCCAACAGACAGAGTATGTTCAGGGATTCCCTGTTGGGTCTCTCCTCTGACTGACACATCCAGCTTCCAGATATCCAACTTCCTCAAGATTTAAATTGGAAAAACTTTCTGACTGATAACATACCCCAGGTCTAGTGCACCCTACTAAGGAATCAGTAAGGAAGGTTGATGAAGTGATCTTACTGCATGTGCAAGAACAGAGAAAAGCTCTCTGCTTGCCAGCAAATCAAAGATCAGACAAGTCTGAGGCAGGACACACAGTTGCAGCTCTGGTTGGTTATGGCATAGTAGGAAAAGGATCTGACAAATAAAGGAAAACCTACATACAGAGGGTGCATGATGTGTCCAAATGGAAAAAGTAAAAGAATAGGAGATTTACAGCACAGTTTAAAACTACTTTTCCTGTTATTATTCCTTTTACACAGCTCTCAGGAATTGCTAATATTTGCAGGCTAGAGGGACTGTGTGGCAGAAGAGGACTATCCCTTCCTGAGTTTGTAATTATTTAATTATTTATTAAATTATTGAATTATGAGAAGGTAGCATTTGGAAAACTTAGGAAATCATGTGACACACGGAATACATATTCATACTTCTAGAACCCATCTTCATTAAATGCAGCCAAACTCCTGTCCCTAAGTAGAGAAGAACAGAAGAATTGTAACATTGTTATGATTAAGGTGGAAAAGTTACATCACATGTAATGGTAATGAAAGAGTGGAACAGGATGTCCAGAGGGGTTGTAAATGCTCCATCCCTGGAAACATTCCAGGTCAAGCTGGATGGGGCTTTGAGCAACCTGTTCTAGTGAAAGGCATCCTGCCCATGGCAGGGGCTTGGACTAGCCTATCTTTAAAGGCCCCTTCAACCCAAACCATTCTGTGATTTACTGAAACTTTAATCACAAAGGTACTTTTCACAGAGATATCCAGGACTGCTCTCTGAGCTCATATATTTATTTCATAACCTGTGCTGAGGTTTAGTTTGCAAAGTATCAAATGAATCATACTGCCACCACTTTTATTTAGAATATGAAAAGGCATTCAGCCCCGTGCAATTATTAACATCGACTTTTCTACACCCGGCTTCCAGTAAAAGGCTAGTTTCTTCAGTCTTTCATTTCACTAGTGTTGCAATTTGTCCTGCAGTCAGACTGCTTCAGTAAGCAGCACTAAAGAGCAGCTCCAGCACCCACTCTCTGGGGTTACTCACTATCTTTTACATGGGGAAAGGGAAAGGGACAGATGTAGCTGAGAATCTCAGGTTGCAAAAGATCAAGCCAGCCACAATTACCATTATATTCATTTGCTAAACCCTTCAGTTGAGATTTTAATTACATTAGGACAACTAATTTTATTCATTACAGCTCAATTAAATTAATTTGAAATTCAGGATAGTGGCATTGTGGTAGTACAGCCATATTAAAGTTGGAATATAATATCTTCTGATTGCTTTCCTCTGACAGAATATTGCTATTTACACAGAATTAGTATACAGACATTTTCTTTAGCAAGACAATGAAATTTTACAAACAAAACTTTGGATATTTTTATCTAGAGTCAGCATTAAGAGACTTCCTTTGAAGATAAAATGGAAACACCTCTGTTTTCCAAAAAAAGGAATTTAATGGTAAATGTTTCCTTAATGTTATTATTGAGAATATTTGCATTTTCTGACCACAGAAAACTTGCTCCATAGTCCTTTCCCTATAATCGAAGCTTACATACAACTAGCCTTATTCAGTCTGGGGTTTTTGAAGCACCCACCCATTTTTTTACAGCACAAAACTGCAGCAGAAAGAAACACACCTCCTGCCTTAAAGCAGTTCTTGCTATTCCTAAGGTATTTTAGACAGATGCTGGTCTAAAATTTTCTTAAAGACCTTCAGCAACAGAGATTTCACAGTGCATATCACAGCACTTTGTCTTAACAGAGCTGCTCTTCAACTGGCAGGAAAAGCAAGGGACTAAAATCGCATCTCTGCAGGGTCATTTATTACCAACTTGTCTTGGTAACCTGTATGATTTCAACTAAAATCATCTCCATCCCCGTTGGCATCTGTGTTTAGGACTTTATTGTGCATTTTATAAATCTTCATGTTGTTACTTTAATTATCATAGGAACTGCCAGCAAAGCCAAGCCACAGCTATTAACATCCAGCCAGGCTTCCTTAGGCAGGATTCTCCCTTGGAAAGTAGTATTGCAATCACACTATTCGTGATTAACTGCTCAGGATTTCTATTCACCCAGGGAACAAGTACTTCTCCACGCTAACTAAGTTTGCAAGAAAAATTCTCCTTTGGTGAATGCAGCTCCCTCTGTTCCCCCCCAACACCCCCCCCGTATCTTTGTAGTAACTTTGTATCCAAATGTAGAGAGCCACATCTTGTGTAATGAGAAAAGTTTGATTTGATACCAAAATGCTTACAAACCAAGGAAGCTATTAAAAGAACCCCTTAACTGGGGACTTAACTACTGAGCAGGGTCTGGTAGTTTCCTCCCAAATGCAAAACTGAAGTTGTCCCTGCAAGTCCGGTGGGCAAGAAGCATTTACTGCTTCAATGACTATTTAAGCTAAAAGTCTGCTTAAAATTAAGTTTTCAGAGACTTCTTTTTCAAAATGACAGAAAGCTTTCATATAAGACTAAATTCCTTGTACTTCATTGAAGAATACATCCAATCTTACTAAATCCCAATGAGATTAAGGAGATATATTGTTCATGCCACCAGCCAACCAACAATCAAATCACAAGAGGAGCAGAGAGCAGAGTGATGACAGGCCACTGTGAGAAAGACAGCTTCCAATTCATCACCAGTACCAGCCACTACAATTTAAGCCTTAAACCCTTCACCAAGGGAGGAAATTTAACTTTCTTTAGAGCTTTACTGGGATATTTTCATTCCATTTTAACTGAAGGTATTTTCAGCATTCAACTGAAATTCAACAAATTATCTAAATCATATGTTTCCATATTGCCTGGAAAAAGGAAGACAGGAATGGGCTTTCATTCAAAATTAGACGTGCATTTATCTGTCTGTCACAAGACAACTTTTTGAAGGTGAGGTTTGGTTTTTTAATATATATATATAGGTAGTTTTAGTACATTCCTTGGGTCTGTAAGGCTTAATTGAGATTACTCTAATTTTTTTCAAAATTTTTTCCTAAACCTACAGGACTAAAGAATTGATGATTGCATCTGCCAGCTAATCTAAAAGGAGAGAACCATTAAGAATTACTTTGCCTTATACTTTCTTTTCTAGAATGTGCATTTTCAGTCATTCAAGAAAAAATTACTTTCCATTTATGCAGTTGAAATGCCCAATTCCATGCTACAAAAACATGATTAGAAGAGATAGGGCTAAGAAGCGTATGTATTCCCTTGTTTTACTTTGCTTCAAAAGCAGATAATCAGGATTAATTTTGCTGCAGAGAGTCTTTAATGAATCCATAAATTCTAGTTAAAACCCAGTGAACATTTATTCCAAATACTTTGGTTCCCTTCTATGATCTCTGCATTATTTTATTTCTTCAGTAATGTATGCTCAAGTACAGCCTCTGCTGTCCTATAAGATCTCCTCCTGCTTTCTTATTTCAATGCTTTCAAAGCTTGAGAGCAAAAGGAGATACCCTATTTTGCAGGAATCTGTCACATTTTATTTGCAAATAGTTTTCTTAATTTCTGCAACAGCCAGCTCCTTTCCTATAAACAAACAAACAAAAACACAATCAAATAAAACCTCCAAACACAAACAATCCACCTGAAACAAAATACTCAGACAGTTGCCTTGCATGTTTAAAGTATACAGGTTACAATTGAAGGATGTGTGTTACATTGCAGAACACATCTAATAAATATTCAACTCAGATGTTGTATCACAGATCTCACGTCTAAGAGTAATTTACTGCATTTTTCATGTAAAGACAAATTAAAAATTAGAAACTGGAGCTAAATTAATGCTCTATTTCTGCAAAAGTGACCATTTGTTGCTAAGCATAATCCCTTATCTAAAAGGACTGCTAATGACAAAATCACTATCAAATGGAATGCCATCACAGCTTCCATTAACTCTCTGGGGAAGCTGCTAAAAGACTTTCAGTTCAAAAGATTATACCGCTGATGAGTTTCTGAAGTCCGGAGTTTTATCTGAAAATATACACATAGAGGCATATTTTACATTCAGAGGCTGCTGCTCCAAATGTCCAGATACAGAACTGGATTTTCTTCTGTTACTCTTTTCTTATGAAAATTTTCCTTTAGAATTAGGTCCTTCTATAGAGACGGGGGAATAAATTTGGTAAAATTCAGTTCATGAAGTACTGTGATAGAAAGTAACAAGGAAAAACTTGCTTTTTCTGGATATATTTTCATACCAACCTGTAAAAATCAATGTTGAAAAAATCCACCCTTTAATCATACATGTTGTTCACAAAATTTTTATAAAAATGATTTTTTTACATAAAAATCACCAAGTAATTAGTTCTAATGCAATTATGGATTGACATTCTTGCAGTATACACTGCAGAAAGATTAAAAGCAGAACAAGAAGGGTATTCATGTGCTGTACTGATTTACCAAGGATTCTTGAGATATTTTCACTCTGGTCTGAACCCCAAAACTACACCCTAACAAATCCCAAAAGATTCAGAGCACAGCATGTAATGCACACTTAAAATATTAACTCACTAGGCAGCAAAGCAGGAGAAAATCAAGCACATGATTGAAACTAAGGAGGAGTCTGCCACAGACACTACAGGAGTATGTACAGAGCTGTACGAAAGGTGAGAATATTTTGAGTCATCAATTCTACCCTGCCCTTTGCATATTAAAAACTGCTGGGGAAGGGAGCACCAGACAGGAAGGGGAGATTCTACAAGGCAATTATATTGTCTAAGGGCTATATGCAAAGCATAAACCACAAAATCCAGACAAAAAGAAATGGAGGAAAATGCAAAACAGTATTCTTGCCACAGGGAATACCACGTAATTCACTAGAGAAAATGGATTACATGGCCTGACAACAGTAAGGGGATGCCAGAGACTGTTCTCATAGAAGAACTAAGCTATAATTTCTGTATTGTTATAATTTTTATTGGGCAAAAACTTGCAGCTTTCACTCAGCCAGCTCTCACCTTGGTGCTACAGAGCTTTTAACAAGTAGTTTCAGCCCCCATTCTCTATTTGAAAATTCTAGTATTATTCTCTATGAAAACTTTTGACCTTCCTCATTTAAAGCACTGTCTGACATGTCAAACAAATTGTTGCAATAGTATTTGTTATGGAGTCAGAGCTGCTCTTTCACTACGACACCATGAAGAGAGTAGAGATGCATGTCTGCATGTCAAATCTGCATGTCCCAGACTTGAACTATCATTTTGTCCCTTATTCCTAAGGCATGAGACTGGCAAGGAAGAGGAGAAGACAAGCTAGAGAAGCTGTGAAACTGGTGAGCATACCTGTGATGTATCCCAGTGCATCTGGTAAAAATGGCCAAAATAGCAAGAAAAGTTGGCCAGCTGCACCAATGCTTTTGGTTACTCCTTGCCCAGCAACCATAGCCATGTAGGACCCTCCACTGGCCCAGAAGTAACATCTCCTCTTCAACTGGAAACTTTTAAACTTGTCACTAAGATCATTTGCTGTAAATCACTGAGAAATCAATTGTGTTTATGTACCAGTATTGTGCTCCTCCAGGGCCTCCTTTAGTGGCTGTCGTGTCCTTCCTCTTAAAAACACATCATGAAATTAATAATTCAGATGGCAAGTGATTACCCTCCTGGGGTTTCTCAATTGGTTTCTCCTGTCTTTTTAAAAAATTACTAATTGACATGAATTTTCTCATTACTATCTCAGCAGTTTATTTGATGGGCACCTCACAAGGAAACATCTACAATAAGATTTTTTTTTAGAGTGCCTATAATTAAATAGCTTTGGAGGAGTGTCACAGGGCAAAGTGCTGGAATTTGAGAGTAATGCACTCAGATCACGTTTATGTAGGGTGGGGGTTACATGCACCCCCCTACAGCACATGTCATCCCCAGCAGTGGAAGCCCAGTAAAATAGCAGGTGAATTTTCCTGAGACGCAATCTTCTTTGATAATTCCAAAACTTTAGAGTGCTGTAACACAACAGTATTATTTCATATCAGACATCCACCTTCTTTGGCAACAAAGATCTTGGAGAGCTCAACAGTTGTTTTAAATCCTCCTTTAGTGTTTCAAAATATGGGGGAAAAAATTCTGCATGTGTGGTTGTGTCTTGGTCCTGCTTGTTCTCTAAGCACACAGCGATACTTACACCACTGTCTCAGGGCTATCCTGCAGCTCAAGCTTCTTTTTGCACAGATTTACCTCGTTACAGCACTTATCTCATGTAGCCTCTGCTTGACTTTCCCTTGGCCAAAAGGAGCTACTGAAGAATTTCATTCATGTAGCTCTTAGTTATTTCACAACGTACCTTACATTTATTTTTCAAATGCTCTTACTGAACCAGCTTACATGGTCTCACATCCACTAGCTTCTCTAAGCAAAGACATGATCTCTGGAGACCTGCCCAAAATCAAACAGGAAGATGGCATAAAAGTTGTGAGCTCTTGCTACAATATGCTGTTCTATGTTGCTTTGTTTCAGTGGATGACAAGGGTGAGACCATTGAAAAACTAATGATTTCTGGGTTTAGCCTACAGCATCACAGTTTCCTGTAGCTACACATTTATTCAGTAGCATTTAAAATGCAGTAGTCAGTACCTATTTTGTTATCTGAGATAGCACTGATCCCCATCTACAGACCATACTGGCATATACATGAACAAGTGAATCAGAACATATTCCATGCATCTCAAGCCAAGTCTTAAGGCATTAGATAGATAAAAGTCCACAGAGCGAGCAGGGAGACACACTGAAGACACAGAAGTCCTTCCCATTCCAGAGATCTCTGTCCCTTGCATCTTGGCTCCACACGGTTGTCACGGAAATATAGGAAGTTGTCCTTTTCTCTGTTAGTGTGTTTGGAGCTGGAAGAATTTTAGCTCACGTTTCACTGCTTTTTTAGTGGGGGGCTTTGAAGTGGGAGATACAAAACTAGATAAGCGGAGAACATAATGGCTCCATCCCTTCTTTTGAGAGGACAGAGCACTTGAAATAACAAAAAGAGATATTCAGCACAGAAATCTATCTTAATGCTATTTCAATATGCCAATAGGAAAAGGAAACTGTTAACTGCTCCTTTCTCTTTACAGTTAAAAGATAATAAATAATGAATTCACCTGTACCTGCTTTTACTCTCCTAATAGAACCCAAAGAAAAATAGCAGAGTCATGCAAGTCACCCTTGGCTGCCACATCTGGACTGAGGTTAGCAGCTTGGTCAGCAGCTTTTTTTTTATTATTTATGTACACTTCATATGCCCACACAGAAAGGAAAAGGTGGATTGCAACGGACTACTTTTGATATGGAAGCTTCTCAAAGATAATTTTGTTCTGTTACATTGTTCCTTGAGCCTTTTATCCTCAGTAATGTAGCATGACATTGGCATCAAATGTTAGTACTGTGCCAAAAAAATGCCTTTGGGAATGCAGTGCCTCGTCTCTATTCTTCCTTGCTTTTAACTCCTGTGCGTTCCAGAGTCATTATGATGATTCTTTCCTACAGTTCATCTAGTGACTGGATCTGTAAGGAACATATGAGGAAGTTTAAAGCATTATGTATCTTCTGGGAAAATTTTGGCTTTAGCTGTGTATTTCATATTTTGCATCCTTAACTCGAGCATAGTAATTTAAAAGCACTCAAACACAAAACCTGTTTTTTTCTAGTAACCAATCTTGGAAAAAGATTTAAAATCTCATCCCATATAACCAACTTTCCATCTGTACAGAAGGACCAGATCCTTAGGAGAACAGAGATAACTGCTCCTTGACTTCATGCAGTAATTGGCTTCAGGAATGTTCCTAACGATGTTCCTAAAGGCAATAATTCAGTAATTTGCTGGTACATTTCACAGCCATTTGCTTATACCACAAGAAATTTGACCCTCAGGCATCCTGAATTCTGCAGAGACTGAACAATTCTCTTTTTAAGAATCTGGTCCCTCTACTTCTTCTCCTTCCAGGTCCATGAAATCTCCATATTTGCCTCCAACTTTTTAAACACTTTTGTATTGAAGCAGTTTGGAGCTCTTTCTTTTTCATGCTTGGTTTTGTTGTTTTGGGTTTTTTTTCCCCATCCTTTTTTTCAATATAGCAGCAACTTTAGCAAGGCATTGAGAACAAACAAGAGCTTGCCTCTGTGTTCCATGGAAGTAACTCGGGTGAAAAAAAGACAAAAGTCTCTCCCAGACTGCAAGGTCAGTGCTGAGCTGTGGTGGTGATGCATGCATAGCCCAGTCCCTCACTGCATTAGGGAACTGTGGTGGAAGGAGCCCTGAAGTGGTACAGGTTCTGCCTTAGAGTCCCAGCCACAGACCAGTTCATGATGGCTAAGTCAAATGACAGCACATCTACAGAAACACCTCACAAACCGACCTCTAGAGTCTAACGGGAATCACTCTTCTAGTCATCCAGCAGCAGGTCCCTGTCTAAAGGAACTATCTTTCACTGTATAAAGGAACTAGGGAGGTTGCCAAATAAAGGCCTGGGAAACTTTGGGACAGAAAGAAGGATGATTTTTTTATCCTTAATCCTCCTCCTCAGAAAAATTCCAAAAGACAAAACTGCTTGAGGTAAACTTTCCTGACTTTTTCAGACAAGAATCCACACATAAAAATCTCAGCTGTAGGATATCTAAATTGCCAAAGTTTTTAGTAACTCAAAATGGGCTCTTACAAAAGTTTTAGCAGCTACCAGCTCTGCCTACAAATCTAGTTTTAGAGGAAAAACATTTAAGTGTTGAGAATAACAGCAGGATGGCTGTAGGACAATCCAGTCTGGTAGTAACAGTGAAGTTATAACCGAGTAGACTGTATATACAACAGCTGAGATGAACTCCAGTAAAACTTTTATGCCCCACCATAACATCATCATTTTCTTTTTGCTAGATGTGCCAGAGAAAAATGTCATCTAAGGCATTTGGAATTCAAGACTAGAAGCCCCAGACATGGCTTTTGAAATGTGAAGGTGTGTGATAAATCTATCAGATAGTTCTGCAATTTTTGAAAGAGATGGATATGCCTTTTGTGCATACGTGCAGTAAAGGTTCCTTTTTCCCACCCTATATAAGTTTCTCTCCTACTAATATGCTGTTGAACAGCGGCATTAAATACTTCAGTTGGCTAACAAGAAACAGAAAAACCACTACGAAATTTATAGACTGAAGAAAATGCAGCATTTCATACCAGTAAGTGAAATTACAATTTTGTCTTCATCTACTATCAAAGTTAATAGCTGTGATTGTGCCACTAAACAGAGGAACAATTGAGAAGCACAGATAGCAAATACAAATATTTATTATTTAGCACAAGTAACAATTTTTTTTTCATAATTTATCATTCAAGAAGAACGTAGCTTATCAGTTATTTTTCCCTGTAACGTCTTCTATATTGGAAAACATTTCACAAAATCAGAAAGAGTGGAACTGCATAAGAAGGGACAGCTTTTACCTGGCTCTATTTTACTTATAAATATCAGGATATCATATTAAGTTCTCTGTTACAAAACATTACTGTTCACTTGCATCACAGTTGGAAAGTATAAACAAGTTTCAAAGCAAAAATATTTTGCAGGAATTTTTCTATTACTCTCTTTAACTGAAAATTTTTAACCACCGTGGCACAACACAATATATTGCAGAACTCCTATTAAGCATCAACAAAATTGCTTTGCTGCAGTAATACAATAGCAAATAGGATTCAAAAGAAGTAATCTTATTTTTATCTAATTCTAGTAATTTGATTTTATCAGACCTTACTTATAGCTGTGAAAATCAGAGTCATAGCATTAAAGCATTCTACTTCACAAGCCAGCATAAATTGAAGTACTTCAGATTCTTCCTTGATATTTTTCAGATGAGAGCGAATAAAAATAATTTTGATGTATCCTGACGAAATCATTACTTTGTGCTATCATCCACGACCTTCAGGACTTACAACTATACAGAACAGCTACTTTGTTCTTGTATGTCTAAGGCAACACAAACAACGCGGCCCATCCAATCCTGGAGCATGCTGTGCTCTCTTGCTATTAATATTCAATTCTTGCGGGGGGGGGGAATAGTTTGGTTTTTTGGGTTTTTTTTCCACTCTTAGGAATACCATGCCAATTCAGTTAGCCAGTCTTTAACAGGGCTTCACTCTTCCTACCCTATTGCATGCTTCCTCACACAGACACTGTAATTGAAATGGTCACAAATGCTGGCATAGTTTTTCACTAGAAAAGATGTATCTCTCTCTAACACCAGGAGAAAAATAACACATAGATGTTTTACTGGAGAAATTTGCTATTGAGAATTGGTTATATGGATAACAAGCAATCCTGTTTTGGTGTCTGTCTATCTGATTCAGTGTGTGGCAAGCTCCTGGTTTCCCAGAGCATTCCACACCAACATATTCTCTCTCTCATACACCTGAAAGGTCCATAACACTATCTGTGGTGGAACAGAAAAATGTGGCTTTTCAGGAATTGTAAGGGAACAGGAACTGTCTTTTCAGACCAGTTGTTTAGCCAATCTAGTTTGCAAAGACCATGAGTCCTGAAACAGGAGGCACAAAACTGCAATGATGACAATTATACTTTTCATTTACTCAGAAGTATTTCCTAGTACCTTACAAAGGTCAGAAATTATTTCAGCGCCTTTGAGAACTTCCAAAGTAAAGATCCTGACAAAAGTAGAAGGGAAAACAAGCCAACTTTTTGCATTAATGTTCTATAAAATAATTTGCAACCCTTTAGTCAGCAAATTTCAAGGCTCTTGAAGAGAAAAATCCACTCTACAGAAATGAGGGGTTTATTCATGGTTTTACAACAGGTCATATCAGATCCAGGCAAAGAACATGCATTTGATATCTAGTCTCTCTTGTACCACATAGCACCACCTATCCAATTACAAAATATTTTAATAGGTATTGAACCTTTTAATAATGCCATAGTTGTTTTGAACCTTCATGAAATATTAAAAAAGCTTTCTTCCCACAGAACACAGAATTTTGAAACTAAGCATCAGTAATTAGGTGTAATGGGTTGACCCTGGCTGAGTGCCAGGCACTCACCAAAGCCACTCTGCCACTCAGCTTCATAGCTGGACAGGGAAAAGAGAATACAACAAAAAGTTAATGAGTTAAGGACAGGGAGAGATCACAAACCAAACACCATCTCAGGCAAAACTAGAGAAACTGGGGCTATTAACTGAATTTATTACTAACAAAATCAGAGCAGGACAATGACAAGAAAAATCAAATCCTAAAAACACCTTCCTCCTACATCTCCCTCTTTCTGGGCTCTTCCTCCTTTCCTGCAGAGGTACAGGATGACACTGAAGGGGCTTATGGTCAGTTCATCACATATGGCTCCTACCACTGCTCAGGGATAGGAGTCTGTTCCAACACAGGGTCCCTCCCACCGGAGACAGCTATCTATGAACTTCTCCAGTGTGAGCTCATGCCACAGGCAACAGTTCTCCAGAACCTACTGTAATGTGTGTCACTCTTCCACAGGGTACAGTCCTTCGGGCACAGCCTGTTCCAGCAGGGGTCTGTCTTCGAGCCAGCTGGCCTTGACTCTGCTGGAAGCTTCCCAAAGCCACCCCTGTAGACCCCACTACAAAAACCCAGCCACACAAATCCCATACAGCATGATTATTAGCTGCACATAATGCAGAGGGCAGCAGCAATCTTGCATTTTGCAAATCTGTCGTTAGTTTTTATCTTTTCTTTGCAGTAACAAAAAGAGCCCTGATTCTGTGAAATATGCCAGACAGCATCCACCACAACCCAGTGACTTTAGAGAAAGTGCTATCAATTAGATATACATTCTAATTGTCACAGCTAAGCAATTTCTTAGACTAAAGGGATTCTGAGTGATTTCATGGTACAAGAAAAGATAGTTAATGTAACACAGAAAACTTACATTGTCACTTGAGGGGTCACATAGCAATTGAAAAGACTTCACTGCCCACTTGAAAAAATAAGAACAATCATGGAAAGGCTTCAGTGAAACAAAGGTCTATATGCCTCAGCATATAAAGGACTGGGTTTTTGTACAGAAAAAATCTCTGGGTCCATATATTCAGGTTTTTTTGCAAACAGAGCCGCAGAAACAGCAGTGCTTGCATTTAAATTGGATTTTGGAGGGCACTTTTTCCTGTGGCAGACAGTCAGAAATCCTGCTGACTGTCCAATTTACAAGAAACAGATGATGTCATTTTGATAACGCTCCCTTCTAGGTTCACATACCCAAGTGTTCAGACAAATTTAGACTTTCTGCTTTCTGTGAAACATCCAGAAAGGTCAAGTCAAAGACTGAAGAGAAACAGAAAGACAAAAAATGACAGTACTTATCAACTCTGCATTTTAACATTAAGCTATGTGAGTGCCTGTGTGTATATTCTGTGATGTTCAGAAAAATACAGCATGTATTCTTGATTCCTACAGGTGTGAAACAATAGGGTCCAAAATCACATCAACAGGAAAATGTTGCAATTGTAGTAAAGCATTTATTTATTTTAAAACATTATTACATTGCTAGAATATTATTTCAAAATAAAAGCCATAATATATTCATTCAAAACTAGGCTGTTAAGCATATATATTTAAACTCTAATTTTCATACACAGTGAACGAAATTTGTATTTTACAAGTAGCAATTTTTAATAGACTTATGAAAAACATGTGTAAAAATAACTGCCAAAATCTGTCTCTTCAAATATACAAAATATCCTTGCTGTGCTGAAGATACCTCCCTTAAAAGCCAAAAATACCTAAGTCAATAGCTGAGTCCACATCAAATCCTAGTGAAAAAAGTAGTGACATAAAAATGTAAAAGCACTGTACAAAGTAAGTACAGCCTTTTTTGTCTCAGTACTGTACAAATCTGGTTTTGTTTTAAAAATGTTTTACAAAAACTGCTATTTTTGAACTTAACATCCTTTCCTATGTGCAAAAAAAAGTAAGCCACTGACATTACCTCTGTTTACTAATATGTCTCCTTCTCAGAATTGTGAATCAAAGAATCCAAAGGGAATTTTATCACTTATTTCAATGAGAGCAGGACTGCAACTTCTCCTCAGCATGTCATTTAGTAATCTCTCCTGGTTTTCCACTGGTTTTATAATGCAAAATATTACAAATTCTTAAATACACTAACTGATGAAATCAGAACTCAAGTACTTCAGATTACAAGGCTGGTGTATGGATTAGTTCACTGTAAAATGGAGCGTTCAATTAAAAAACTCAATAGGAAATAACGCTGCATGCATTTTAATCAAGAACCCTTTCTCTTCCCTTGCTTCCTTTAAAGTCCTTTCTGGCATTTTTTCTGGAATGAGCTTTTTAAGAAGGTGCGGTATCCTGGATCATCCACATATTCATTCTTAAAGCGAGAACTCAATACTCTCTGCCTTTTCTTCTCTCCCAAGATAATATCTGCTCCATAAAATGTGTCTTCAAATCTCATGTCAGAAGCTGTAGACTAAAACCAGATATTAATTACACATACATACAATTTTTATCTTTCCATATTTTGCATGTCCTGTTCTGCATTAAATTCTCTATGTCTGTAGTGTTCATTAGAAACAGGTAACTAACATCTGTTGTTAGTCTAGATTTTATCCAGGGATCACACAGTCATGATAATTCTAGGTGAGAAAACAGTGACATGGAAGTGATGCAACTGTTGGGCAGATTTGATCCTAGCAGTATCATGTAATATTCACCACCTTGTATTATTCAGGAAAGTTTTAAATGCGAGGTACTATGTCATGGATGCCAGAAAAGAAGCCTGGGCACTGCCTAATTTGCAAAGAATCAGGGTCACAGTTTGGTCACCTGTCACCAAATTTACACCAATTGGGAATCCCCACTAACAAAGCAGTGGGACAACAAACAGCAAGCCATTTGGGTAGAATCAGAGGCAAAATATTTTGGACCAACTTACACTGCTGGAGTCATGGAAGAACTCCCAAGATTAAGAAAAACATCATTTAGAAAAAACTAGCGTCTTTTACTTCAATAGATAGAAATAGGGTCATAGGCCATCGTTAACTTAGACTGTGTTCAGCATGAGGAGGGGAAGGAGGTGTTGGGCATGCCTTGAGGACTAACCTGTATATTTCTAGAATTTAAGGCACGAGTGAAAAATCACGCAGAAGTCTCAGTAACTGTTGTGGTGGTTTTTAGTCAGCTGGCCAAATTGAATGTTTTAAATCTATAGTTAACTCCATAATGAAGTTAATATATAAATAAATAAAAAGACATTGATTTCTAAAAAATAAATTTTAAAAACAATATCATAAACCCATTATTATTATTATTATTATTATTATTATTATTATTATTATTATTATTATTATTATTATTATTATTATTATTATCCTGCATTCTAAACAAAAAAATGTCAATGGTATGCTTTCCAAGTATAATAAAAAGCCCCATTAGATGATTCTTTTACATTTTCCAGGACATCTATCTTAACCCTAGTCAGGACCCTGAAAGATTTGTGCATTTATCCCAAATTCACTGACATAAAGGTTTCTTAACCTAGAATATTTGACCAGTGCACTTTACATCAGAAAAAAACTGTCTTAAGACGGGTAAAAACAGTCATCTCCTCCAACAAATGTATGGAAGTACTTTCCCTTTCAACCTCTATGAGTTACGGTCTCTGTGAGGTTCAACACTTTTCCACTAGGCATACATACATAAAAATGTAGCTGGTGGATGTTTTTTGAAACAGCAGGAAACTAAAAAGAAAGCAGCAAAGATTTGGTTTTAAACCAAAGACTAGTGAAATTCTGATAAATCCTGCCAGCAACATTAATGAGTTTTGATCAGATATATTGTTTCTTACAAGAAGTTAATTGCCTTTTTATTAAATTAAGGCTTTTAAAATCACAAAGCTCTGAGAAGCTGGAAAGTTTCTAAAAAACAGTATCTGTTATAAGTAAACTGAAAGAACACAATGTCTGTCAAATTAAATGTTTACCAACTTGGTAATTCCTGATCTGACAGATCGAACAAACACGATGTCCCTTGTAGGAGAAAAGAATTGTCTGACAACAGCATTTGCCTGTACTGGAAGAACAACTAACCATCTCACTAGCAAATGGAGACACATCCTAATTGGGCTGATTTAGCCACTCTGAAGAGCACAGGCTTCAGAAAACATGAGTCTGTTTAAACTGAAAATCCAAAATAAATCCTAGTATAGTGTTATTGGTCTTTTGAGCATATATACATATTACAAAGTTAACATCAGCAAATACTCACTAAACGCGCTTTTACTCTCTTAGGAAGCTCTTCATCCAGTGTATATATTTCCTCTCTCTTCATTACTATTTGAGAACCATCTTCAAACTCCACCTAATTGAAAAAAAAACGGGAATTTGAAAATAAAATAATAATTAACTCTTGCAGGAAGTTCCTGGAAATATTTCCATTTAAAAATAAATGTAAGCAAAGAAGACTTATATACAGACATTTTGCTATCTGTTTTAGCACAAAATTAGGCTGAAACATAAAAAATATTATTTCTTCAGAATTGCAACATATACTTCATGGGAAATAATATCTAAGCAAAGAGACTTCAAAATCAGCACTGACACATATATAAGGAAGCAAAAGTTTTTAGATTAGGAATGCTGAACAGTAACAAGACAGGCAACATTATTTTGCAGGAGTGACATATTAAAATGTCCTTGTGTCATTTGTATTTGTCTCTATTTTTTAACTTGCTTCTGATAAATAAAAAATTAATTTTAACATCCTGTGGTTCAAGGTTGAGGAAGACCATGTCAAAAGAAAGTGTGAGTGACAACTAAGGAAATACCAGTTAACAGAATTTTATTGAATCTGATGGAATTTCTTTTAAATGCTCTGTTCAGAAGATGAAAAGCTTTATCATGCTTAGGTTTAGATTTAATCCAATATGAACCCTGTTAGCAGAAAATGAGAAAGGAAATGTAACTAGGTGTGAGGAATGTTAAAATGCTGAGGCTTTGAAGCATTTAAGCTTTTTCAGTAGCTGCTGATTTTTACCTCTAGTTTAATACTTCATCTAACAGTTGTGAACTTCAGCTATTATCTGTGACTGCAGTTTAGCTCCCACAGAAACGATAATTTAAATTTTGGTATAAAATTAGAAGTCCCATTCTACATCCTTAGGTAATTTAATGAGACTATGTGAATGACAACAGCACACTTGACTAGAAGAATAAGCACATATACAAACATAGGAGAATATTGACTTATCAAAAGTATTATTACAGATACAAATGAACAATCATGCAATTGAACTTGTAAGTGGACTGTGTTTTTTTCAAATTAAAAGCTTGCTGTAGCTAAGTATGTCAGATTGATATGTGAACAGCTGAAAAATCCATATATCCATTCTCAAAAGCCAGGATACAGACTATGATCTACTAACTTCCTTAAAAACAATTTTTCCACTGCAACTAATAGGGCTGCACAAATCTGGAATGCATTTAAAATGCATAGAGCACACAAATGGATAATGAAATCACAAGAGTCATCCTTACTCCTTTCTGCTTCTGTTACTAACCCCATAAGCCTACTCTTAGCAGTATGTTAGAGGAACTTTAAGGTCAATTTGCCTTAAGCTTGTTTAATTAAATGATGGCAATCCAGGGTGCAAGAACAGTCTTTCTGCTATTCCTGCTCCTTCCTGCACAATACATTTGGTAATATTTTTGCATATTACAGTTGGTAATAATGTTTTTTGCATCCCTGGTGAAAAAACTGGGTAGGACATTATCTCTGACATTCCATGTGATAAGAAAATATCTTCTTAAATGGTCAGTATATTTGTTTTTACTCACAGTGTGCAGTAGGATGGAAATACTCCATACCAGAGAATGCCATGCTTGCAGTATGAAATATATTGCACATTTAAAATGAAGAGTAAGTGGAACTTCTCTAGGTATAATCCAGCATATCACACTGGAAATAATTTGCCTACACTTGATAGTAAACACAAGAGCTTCTCTAAGACTTTCAATAGTACCATGATTCATGCAAAATATAAACCCACAATCCCAAATTGCTCCAATTCAATTCAGATTGCAGATCCTACATTTCAAATCATCATTTTATCAAGTAAATTATTTCACTTGGAATCTGCTGCTGTACTGTGGGATGTTACTATCTTCATGAGATTTTTTCTATAAGCACATCATAAATTGAAGGGAAAACTGTCAGAAAGCAATTAATGGAGTGAATGGATAATTTAATAAACTCTAACTCAATTGTGAACCTCAATATCAGAAATTATCAAGAAATCAGCTGTAGATCATATCAATAATTTCATTTGAGCACCTGCTTCATTTGGCAGGTTTAGCTCTGCTTAGGGATTGTGTAGGATACTGGCTGACAAATGAAAACCGTATGACACAAATTCTGGTGCATTTTGCCATAGCTCCTGCATGCTCAAGTACTGCTGCTTTTGGTACAAATGTCTGATGAACATGACAAAAATTCACAGAATTTTTTAACTAGAACAGATTTGCCTTATGAGTTCTAAGAAATCATGCAAAAGACTGGGTAAGAGAATCTCAAAGGTGCAATACAGATCACACCAGATGAAAATACACCTTTGTGTATGTGTGAGTCCTGGGAGCTTTTAGATACTGTTTAGAAAGACCAGAGTAAGAAGTACTAGTATGTCTTGAAGTTAATCTTGCACCCTTCCTGTCATAAACTTTTCGCAATCTGTGGCCACAGGCAGCCTCCTCTCTCATCCTGAAGACAAAGTACTTGCTTGTCTCTACAGTTCTATGTCTTGCAATACGGGCTCCCTCTAATCTTTAAACTTTTTAATTTCTCCCATGATACAGCTTGTTAGAGGCAATTTACAGGAATTTATGTTTGTTATGCTGAGGAACTCTAAATCTTGCTGAGCCTGCACATGCTTATCCATTTTCCTTAAACAAAACTCATTTCATCATGTTGTTCAAGAGGTCTAAAATAAGACATTTGTTTTGACTACGTCAAATTCCTTCAAATATGAAAGACAACAACATTCATCTAATTTACCTCACAGTATTCCTCAGAAGACCAGCTGCTCAAAAGATTAAACACTTTGAAGATAAATGTTAGTACAGAAAAATAATCTTCATACTTTATAAAGAACTTTCGACCTTCACAACATAATACAGCTGCTAAATATAAGGGACGAGGTAAGATTTAGACACTAGTTCAAGACTTTAGGCATTTGAGTGCTTGAATTCGATTGCAAGTCATTGGAAAAGTGAGAAGGTCAATGCAACAAGTAATTTGGTTTCCCTGTACCTTAATTTATCTAGAGATATCTAGAGTAAATTTGCCATTTTGGTACAGTAATGTGAGGCCCCCTGATGAAAAGTTACATAAGTGAAAATGATTACATATATATAAAAGAAATGGATCTAGATTCTCATTCTTTCAGAACTGCTATTATTATTGTGATTGTTTTATTGCAGTTTCTACCATTCACCTGGGTACTCAAAGCTGCTGACTGATTTTTCTCAAAGGCAAGCTCAAAAAACCCAGTAATTGTTACTCTGAAATCAGAAGTCAGCTTTTTAGCTTTGCCTTCAGTGTTCAGTTCCCTTTTGCCTTTGCTGAGGATAAAATGCTCCTTAGATTAATTAATGAAAAAATGCCTCAGACAAACGAATGTTACATTTTTCTTCCTAGTGTCCCCCCTTCCAACCTCTTATGAAATGTCTCAGGTTCATTGCAGGCTCATACAATACTTAATTTTATGTCATTAATCATATAATTAGCTTGAACTTACAAAATGAAAGTAAACAACCTGCAGAAAATAACAAATGTCATCTTTCAGTCTTAATGTTCCACCTGTTTACCTGAGTTCTTAAAGAAAGCAAGTAATTTTCTGGATTTTGTAAGACCAAGTGAAATCTCTTTCCCAAACAGTGCACAGCACTTGCTACCACGTTAGAAAGTTTTGCATATTAGTTAAAGTGTGGTAACAATTACAATAAGAATTCACACTCCAGCCTTTCTAGTCTTCTTCCTTTCCAAGTGTGGCTGGCCACACCAATGCTAGAGCCAAATGAGCAATTTACAATAAAGACATCCTAGCAAGTGCATGGTAATAAACATAGATACTCACCTGATACATGTGAGCTGTATTTGTTCCCAGATACTTTGCACCATACAGTTTTCCATCAGGCCATTTCACTTGGACAACCTCTCCCTCTGCAGGTGGACCCAGCCTTAGGCAATCTCTGCTCTATTTACAAAGAAGATGGATTCTCAAATCAGCGAGTGAGCCACTGCACTGAAATTACCAGTAAGATGCTTTTACAACTTGGTAATTGGAAAAGATTTATTACCACGCATGTTTCAAGTTTTATAATCCTGCTAACGGGCTAATGCTAATGTTAGCCCTTATGAAAATTAAATACTGACCAGACAAACACTCTTTACAGCTTGATGCTGCATTGGCAAGACAACATATGCATAAATCAGATAGCTATCAGCAACTGTGATACACTTAGACCAAAATTAATTTCTAACACACACTGAAAATAAGGATCACTAAAGTGCAATTGCATATGTGCAATGCTTTCTCTTTTACATATGCAAGTAGTTCATGTTTCGTTAACCACAGCACATTTTTTGCTGGATGCTATCTTTGCTGACTGAAACATACATGGATCAAACCATGAATGGTGAGAATGCCAGCGACTTTTTTGCTTAGCTGATGGAGAAACAATAAAAGAATCCAAATGCTTGTGAAATAAAATTAGGGGGAAATATTTTTTTCTGTAGGATATAGAGCACTTTTGTTTCAATGGTTTGGTCAGCTTTTGTGCCTGACTTGTTGAGCATATCAGAGCATCAGTAGCTGCAACATGTTCTTCCCATATGTCTCAGTATTACCTACATGACTCATTTTCAGAGCACGCCAACCACACACACGTAACAGCAGCTGCTCACATGAGGAAAAAAGAAAAGGACCCAAAAATGATGCGGCACATCTGGGCTCATCAATTCTTTGTTCAAATCCTCACTCCAACAAAGGCACCTCTCCTTCATAGTGACTTACATCACAAGACCTGTAATGTAAATTACTGCTAACTGAGTGGTACTCTCCTCGGTGTGAGAGGACTTACTCAGTGACCACATTACCTGAGCTCATAAATGGTCTACAGTGGGAAGAGAGAAGATAAAGACAAGGACTCAGGTATAAGGACTCAGTGACAGGACCTGGTGCTATCTCAGGTTGCCACAATACTATCATTGTTTTCTTAGATTTACATAGAATAACTTAGAAAAATATTTGTATTTTGAGTTGAACAATTCACTTCCAACAGAGGCCAATGATCATCATGACAAGGAACTTAAAATGTGGGAGCAAAAATGCACTCCAGTGATCCTCACTTGGATATTATCTTGATGTAATACCATTCTAGCCAAATTCAACCTTTATAAACTGATTTTAATCACACGTATCTTAATCCATGAGTTTGATTCAACATGGGATAAAAGAAATTAAAAGCTGGATTTTCACAGAAACACTTTCCTGCACGACAATATTGTCTCTGTCACCCCTGAGGTGTTTTGCAAAGGCCTTAAAATATGACCTCTATGTTTACCCAGCAAAGGTTGCTGTGATAAACACAGAAAGATATATCCATTCAACGTCACCATACATTTGGAGTAGGTGGAATTACTGTATTATCCTTCCCAATACTTTCAGGAGAGGCAGGAGGAAAGGGGAAAGGATGGCTGCTGCAGTAGAATAGTTATGACTTTGCAGGGGACAGGGATTACTAAATGCCATCATGGCTCTGACTATAAATTAAATTAGACTGTATTCTTAATTGTTCTCTCCTCAGTGATGACTGTCAAAGTGGTTATTGGCATTATGATACTTCTTCCGCTATCTATTTATTGCAAAAGTGCAAAAAAGGAGTCTTGCCTAAGTGTCTTGAAATGAACTTTTAAAATGCATCATGGAATGGAATAAATTTCCTGAAAACAAACAATCTAACAACAATGTCAAGCCTAACATTAATTTTCCAAGAACAAAAGCCCAGCATGAATTACTCCCTTTGCAACTTCCACAAGAAAAAATATCTCACAGACTCTAGGATAGCTAATGGAATTGCTCATTTGGAAAATTAGAGTCCTCATGCAAATAACCAGACAAATGACAACCTCATTCTTCATGTATCATCACAATGCCTTAGTCTATGGAACAATATTTGGTAAATTGGTACTAGTTTTTATTAATTCCTACCAGAGCTCCTACCTTTTATTTTCACAGGATCATAACCATTTGAGATTCTCTTTTTACTGCACATATAATTGTTACAATTTTTTTCTTGGGAATGATAAGACCCATTTCTTAGACTGACAAAATGGCAAAAATGCAACCTCACTTTTTTCTCACATAACAGAAAGTCAGACGGCATATGGTTGGTATAGCAATCCTTCAACATCCCCATACCAGCTGTAAATAACATCCAGTGTGGGCTCAATCGACATTCAGCTTATAAACCATGCACATTTCCCATACAATTACATAATGTATCTTCATCTCTATAGAAATGGACAAATCATGCCCATCTATACTGAAAATACAACTCACTTATATGTCCAGTTTCACATTCCTGCTGTTGCAGAGCTCAGAGCTCCAACTCCAACCATTACTAGCTATTCTAAAGATGAATACTTCAAGGCCTCCCTGGACCATTAATCCAAGCATTCAACAACTCTCACAGTGAAAGTATTTTTGTATTTTCTTAAGTGAAGAAAAATCCTGTGTTGAGGAATTTCCTGTATTTCAGTTGGTACCTGATGTCTTTCCTCCTGTCATTCTTGATCATCAAGAAGTGTGTGGCTTCATCGTCTTTACCTCCCACATCACACGTTGACATATTTGGATGAGATCCTTCTGAGTCTACTGCTCTCCTGAACAGTCCCAGCTCTGTCAGTTCCCTCATATCACAGATGCTTCAGTTCCTCCATCACTTTCATATCCTTTTACCATATTTGTTCCTCTATGTCCACATCCTTCTTGTACAGGTAAGACCATAATTAGACACATTACTGCAGATATGGTCTCCCCAGTGTTAGGTTTACAGCTACTCAAAAAGACACTTCAAGAGCATAACCTGTAAGTAATAATAATAATAATAATAATAATAATTCTGAAAGTTTTCTTGTTTATTAAAGGTAGTACTTTCTGAGTTTAGAAACATTTATTTTGGAATTCATTATATACACTAAACTAAAATAGTTTGCAATCTATTTGCAATAGATTTTGGAAATTCATTTTGAAATACTTGGGTTGTCTTCTATGCTGTCACGAAGGAATTCACATGCAGAGCACTGCAGATAAAGAAGACATTTTTTCTATTTTTCTTCTGACATTCTGTTGTTTTTATCAGAGAGGTTGGTTTGATTTATTAAGGCCAGACACAGAATTTGCAAGTAACAAATCCAACTGCAGTGGCAGGTGATGGTTCACACAGACTAGGAACTGTGGAGTCACACTAAGAAAGTACAAGGAAGACCGCACCTGAAGCATGCACTGGAATCCAGGAACTTGAAATGTTGTGTGTAAATTAAGGCAAAGACGTATAGATATTCTGGTCTAAGATGAACCTACTGACTATTGAGACTATTTTCCTAAGCCATCAAAAACTGATCCACCTCGGATGCCGACAATTTCATTTCGACAATGTTTCCCTGATTATTTGGTTATTAAATCAGCTATCTCAAACTCGAGGATTTTTTTAAATTGTAAGACTATAAGAGCCTTTGACTTCTTTTAGATTTCATCCAGGAGCCAGGCCAGTGCTGCAAGCAGCCCCGAGACTGAGGCTGGGAGCAGCCAAGGCCAGAAGCAGCCGCTGCCATCCCAGTCTGCGAGTGGCCACGTGGCCAGGATGCAGAACTGGGGCAGCACCATGTGGTGGCTGCCATCTCAGCATGGCTCGCAATTAACTTTACTCTCTTAGCTACTTATAGCCAGCTGTGCTGCAGACAAAAAGGCAGAAGCAGCGGCAGCAGCTTTTCCTTTTCAGTGGCCCACATGAGGAAAGGCACTGAATGGAGCTGGCACCGCGGCGGCTGGCGCAGTTCCTGCAGCATTGGCAGGGACCATGTGACCAGCAGTGAGAAGCATGGAGAGCAATTCCCCAATGTGGACCCCAGTTGAGATCAACCTTTCAGCGCTGCAGAACTCTACAGAAACTTTCCAGTTGATACAACTTGAGAATAAATGAACCTGTGGACAGCAATTCTCTCCTGAGTCAGAAAAAAGGAAAAGGTGAAAACAGGCGGGCGCATCAACATGGTGACACTAAGGTCAGTGAAAAGGAGGGAGGGAGAGGAGGAGGTGCGCTCGGTGTCGTAGCTGAGATTCTTCTGCAAGCCATGGTGAGGACTATAACACAACAAACTGTTTCCCTGTAGTTCATAAAGTGCATGAAGGGATGCAGCATTCACCTGCAGCCCATAAGAAAAAGGTGCTCGCACTGGAGTGTGTGGATGCTGAAAAGCTGTAATCTGGTGAGAGTCTTGAACAGAGAGAGAGAGAGAGAGAACCCTTGCTTCCAGAGACAGAGGAAGAGGACCCTTGCTTTTATACTAGAGCACCTCATCCTTAAAAACTGCATCCTGTGAACTAATGGCCTAAAAAAAAAACAGTTGTGGGACAACTGCTTTGCCCATGGGAGGGTCGAGTGGGACTGCTACTCATGAAAATCAGAACCATGTTGGAGAAATTCACAGAGAACTGTCTCCTGTGGGAAGGATCCCAAGCATAGCAAAAGAAACTCTCCCTAAGTGAACTGAAGGAAGATTTTTAGAAGTGACAGACTGACTGAAACCCCTGTATTTGTCTTCCTGCACTGTCAGTGGGAAAGAAAGAAGGACTGGGAGGGAAAAGTGTTCTAAATGTTTATTTTAGTTTTCATTATTCTCTTTTAATTCTGTCAATTAATTTTTTCTTTATACCTTTTAAGTTTTTAAGCATGTTTTGCCCTTAAAGTTTTTCCTTCACAATCCTTACCTCAAGTCATGAATCCCGTTTCCTTTAATTTTTGTTTTCCTCTTCTCTGCTCAACTACAGCAGAAGAGAATGAGTCAATGATTTTTCATGGATGCACTGGCATTTAGCCAATGTCAAACCCATGACACTTATATCACTGTCTACAAACCTGAGGTTTTACATTCATCAACTGGCATAAATTTAAAGTAAATTTTTATACAGGTAGAATAACCTCCTCTTTTTCTAAAGCATTTAATTCTTTTGGATTGAGTTAAACAAGTTTCAAATCTACCATATCAGTAACATTCTTCCACCCAATTCCCAGGGGGATGACTCTACAAAATCCATAACACAGAGCAGTCAACTGTCATCAAGCATTAACTAAGAAAACAAATCCGGCTGGCATCTCTTTTTTCAGGAGTGTTTTAACTGAGCAATCCCAATCCTGTGAACAACCTCAGGAGCTACTGCTTTATCTCCCTCAATACTAATAGAATTGTTTATCTATTTAACTGGCAGACATTGTACTGAGCTTTGTTATTTTTCAAATCATTCTGGTTTATGCTGTATTCAAAATAAATTATTTTTGTTTGCTTAAATCGTATTCAAATTACAGTATTTTCCTCAGTGTCAACTAGCAAACATTTCTGCATCTCCTTGACACTCCAGGCTTTCACTTCCTGATTTGCTTTGTTTCAAAAACAAGGTACAAAATGCTCCACTGTTTATTGAAATTGTTGTCAAATACCACTGATGGTATAATTGACATAAACAACACAGGTTAGAAGTGGTTAAGTGTGACTCTTGCAACAGGTTTTGTGAACTAGTACACACTTCTAATCTGTTTTTTGCTGTATGGCATTGTAAACATAGCAAGAAAATAAAATATACAGAAATCTAATAAATTATTTCACTCAATGGTAATGGATTAGAATAAAAGTACACAGAGCCTGACTGGGATTATTTTTCCTGAGATGCTATCAGTTTAAAGATAGTTGAAATGTTAGCTCAAACATGGTATTTGTAACAATTATTTCAGCTGAATGTACTTCTCATCTTTCAAAGTCACTCACTATTTCTGCATCATATGACACCATAACCCTCTAGGAAGACATATTTCAATCACTCAACAGCAGTTTTCCAGAAAGGCTATGTAAGAATCCATTTCATAGTGCTGCCACAGCTTTCTGTATTAGAAAGTTCTTCCAACTTTCCAACAGTATGTTCTTGTCCATGCAATCAGGCAAGATGGAATGGCAAAAGGCAGAGGTAAGCAGAAGCTTGGCTTCAGCCCCACAGTGTGCCTGGTGAAACATATCCTTTCTGTATTGTTCCACCCCTGCTGCAGAGGGGCCATGGCACAATATTTTAATCCTCCTCCTGGCAGACTGAAAGCTCATAATCTAGCCCTGAGGTTACAAAGATCAAAGAGAAGCAGATATTGAAAAGACTGACTAGAGGAAACTCAGATTCTGTAATTGCACTAAACTTGACTTTCATATCTATCTACATATTATTTTTACTCTAAATAATGCTGTGTTCATAAATTCATACATATTGTTAGAATCAATCAGAGAAACATAAATTGTTCATTTTGTCATCCCCTGCATTTCTTAAATATCTAAGAATAGTTCAAACCTTACTGTTAGTCTGTCTAACCACAATTTGCACAGAGAAAGCCACTGTATTGACTTTTATCCTAGAAATGTCACAGTTTCTGAAAAATAACTTTAAATTAATGCACAGTCTCCAAAACTCAAAATACCAAAAACCTCTGTCCTCTTATATTTGAGAAACTGAAATGCACTTTACAGCAAACTGCATTCATAACACATTAATTTCAATTTTAAATAAATTAGTATTCTTCTGTTAATCACAAAATTAACAGTAACTTCTCACAACACAGACAAAACACAGTAACTACATCTGATTTTCACTGGTAAGACTTAAAGTGGATTTCTAGTCCCTAGATTTTAAACATGAAAAAGTAAGAAAAAATCCAGGCCTGATTATTTGGCTTTTGCACAGATACAGTCCTCATGGTTACTTCAGCTGAACTGCAGGATTAGCTATTATATTTTCCCCTTAAATTAGGACCTGTGTTAAATTTACTACCCTACCTCATTGCTACTAGGGTACATATAATAAGACAGTGCTCCCTGTACCACCAACAGAAACCAGATGAAGATGGTTTAACATGAAGGAGTGCAGAAGCAAGCACAAGGTTGCCATAACGTCAGGAAGTGGCCTTTCCAAGGCCATTCTGTAAAAGAACTTCATCCAAATTTTCTTCTCTGCCTACATTCCTTCAGCTAATATTAATTTTCAACACGAATGCTAGTGATTAAGCTTCCACAGTCCTGCACACTGGTGATTGTTTCATAAAAGGAGCATGACAAATGCAATTATAACCAATACCTCCAATTTAGAAAAGCTGACCATACAGAAAAATACCACATCACAACTGCAAACATTGAATATACCTACCAACACCATTAAAGTGCAAGTGGAGAAACAAATTGTGGAAAATCTCTGAAAAAAACACTAATCTCAATAGACTGCCAAACTGTTTTTCTTTCCAAAGCTGATAGGATATACTAGTTGATGCAAATTTTTAGAAACACAAAATTAGGTCTCATATGTTCCAAGACAATTTGAATGGAAAGGAGAGTGGTAGCTAATTTGTCACAGTCAGATTTTTATCTAAACAGGAACAGCAATTTACACAGTGCATTAGCATTTGAAAGAGAAGGCCTGATTCCCAGGAGTGCAGTTCCGGGTTTGAATTGATATAAATTCAGTGAAATCACCAGATTAACAGAATAGTTACTGTAATTCAACAAATTTAGCTTTGAATCACGAAATGGAGTATAAAAATACTTTAAATTGACGTATAATATGTTGTCTTTAAACTATTACTGAATGTTCTCCTACAAAGTGAATATATGCTTTTACAAAAGAAAACTGAAATATAAATGGGACCATGCATTCTCACATAAATCTAAAAATTCCTTATTTTCTATCCAGCTTAGAAAGTTACTATTTTAACCACTGCATTGCCTTTCAGTGAAGTGTTAATAATATAAATTCATGCATAATGTTAATTGATAGACACAATTGCCCAGAAGACAACAACTCAAACCACTGCAGAATGCGACTTAGGATGTCCAGGGTGGTACTGGGTATCACAATAAGGCACAGAAGAGAGGACACTAAAGGGTACCATACACTCTTATGGGACAAAACTGAGTGTCAGCAGTAGGAAGCTGAAGTTGCCAAGGACACCCAGATGTCTAATTAACTGTGAGGAACAAGGGTTCTGCAGTACAGCAGAAAATCCTATCTTGTGCTTACACCAAAGTCAGATGAGACTGAACACTACAGTAGTGCCTCCTATCCGGCCCACCTGTATATTTGCTCCCTGTAAATCCGTTACAGTCGGATGAGTACAAAGATCAGCTCATGTGCTGCTCCTGCCCTCTCCTTAGGATGCAACACAGACACGAAGGAAAATATGAATCTTCCAACACCTCCTCCACCGACCTCTGTAAGTCTGGTAATAACCTTCTTCTGCACTACAGTTTTGTAAACTAACAGATGAAAAAAATCTACAATTCCTGGATTTTCTCAGAAAAGAAGTGGGAGGTGAAATAACACTCCTATCCCAATCCCAGCAGTCCCACCTTATCTCAAAGATTCCTGTGCAAATTCTAGTGATTTCACCATGCTCTATAGGCTCATCACAGCTGTACTCATTGTGGTCCCAGGCAAGGACACACATTGCCTTTGCAAGGGCAAGAAATGTGGTAATGTATTTTCTTCTCTCACCTGCCTCACTGCAAAGTCAGCCATCTTATCATGAACTGCAAAGTAATGATTTATCTTCCATTTTGTTTCTCCTACAAGGCATTATGCATTACCTCTCCCGTGAGGCATTAACTTCAACTCATCTAACATCATTATTGTTAGGATCCATAAAGCATTTCATCATAAAGAGGAAAGGCTATTCTACAAGGAAATGGTAGAAAGATAATACTTCTATTTGAGGTTTTAATTTGCTTACAATCTGTTCAATATTCATTTTTTATGCTTATCTATTAAGTTGCCTGTCTTCCTGCTGTAATAGGAAAACAAAAAAAGCAAGAGCAACAAAAAAATTATTCATATTCTCCAAAATAATGTGAAAGCGAGTCACTTAAACCAAGAGTGATAGTACTGTAAAACAAGTTTTAGATTAAAATAAGACTACTACATCTGTTGATGCTTTGTAGCCTCAAGAGCTAAATAATGGAATAAAACCCTTTAATCTGCAGTCTTAGACCTTAGTTTTTGGTTTTGAAATAGCTTGATTATAACTTAATAAGAGCACAGTTTTCAAAGCAGGAATTAATTTGTATTAGTATCCAGAAGATGCAAACAATTATTCACATGTAAAAACCATACCATTCTGCATATCAGCATTTGTAAATCTAGTGAAAAAGTTCACAACTACAAAAATATGTTAAAATAAATTTTCCCTGTTCACAAACTCAAAGTAGATTCTTCATAACATATATAAATATTAAAATTATTGGAGTATTTCACAGAACAAGAATGTAAAATCCTATACAATCTCTACAAATCCATCAAGCCAGAAAAAGAAACCTAAGTTTTTTTCTGAAATATGTCATGCAGCTCTCAAATTTGCTTTCCAAAATTTTTCAGAGTTACTTGTCAATGATCAAATCATACAACTTGCTGAGTAGTGAGTTTAATTACACAGCAATATTGTAATGCTGCAAAAAACAACTGTACCAGCTCAACATGAATTGCACATTACTCAGTTTATAGACTCAAAAAAAAAGTCACAGTTAAGAAACCTTTCAGAAAGCTGCTAAACCATTTATAATTCATTATGTGTCATTTCCCACATCACAAAAACAATTCCCACAACTTTTGACTAAGTTTATACCAAATACAATTTAGCCTCTTGCTACCTTCAGAAATGAATTACATTCCTACTTCACATTCTCAGAAATTGCTGGTGATGGCAGTACTGGAGTGCACCCAAAATCTATGGATTGCCTAGAAAATTCAGCCATTCTAATTTTCTTACCAATTTTTACAGATTTACATGCCATTATAATAAAACTTAACAATAAGCAATTATTATATGCCAGCCATCAAATGGATCTCTCACAAAGATGCAGTAAACACTCATGTACTACAGAAAACTACTATTTAAAACTTTGATTTGAACAGGTAGACAAGCAGAAAAGAGTTGTCAGAAGACATAAAGAGAGAAAGGTATACAGAAGGGAAATCACTAGGAAAAAATGCTGGGAACTAGTCAGGAATTCAGTAATTTGTAATGCTAGACAAGGTTGATAGAAGAAAAGTAGCTGACAATTCCCTTGGGAATTACTGGGCTACAATCAAAACTTCTGGTTTTTTAACATACAGATGGACATTAAATAGGCTCTCAAGACTTACGTGCTAGCCCAGTATCTCAAAATGTCTATTGTTCAAGAAGTATGGTTTTTCAAAAGCAGAGGTAAATATATTAACATAACAGATACCGAGAAGCTGACTGAGCATCACATCTGCAGACACACACTTCCTGCACCAGTGGAAGTCAGTAGTCATGGTCAAAGTCATTAGAGAGAAGTTTCTGAAAACAAGTAAGATTTTGTTCTTGAAACTACATCCTGAGCACTGACACTCACAGCTCTTAAAAGCGAGCTACCTTTTCTAATCTGCACATGCAAAAAACCTCACCAAAATAATTTCACATCACAGTTTTCTGCTAGTATTCCCTTTAGCTGGCCGGGAGAAAACAATTTTTGAAAAACTGTCCAGCCAAATCCCATTTGTTTTGCATCTCAAAGGACGATGAAGTAAATCTGTTCTGTCTCTCATTTATCTAATAATACACAATTGTTTTGGGACAATCTGTATTCATCCTAACTTATTCACCTGTAAATTACCCCAATTAGTTCCCCTTGTCTCAGGTAATTATTAAGGTTATAAATGCCTTCACAGTTTCAAATCCCTGCAAGGGATATCTTGGCCAGGAAGGATCATGTAAGTAAGTCCATGATAAGTCAGTAAGCCCATGATAAAAGCAGACAGAATTGGCAGCTTTACACACACAGTATATAGAGTATATGTGTATACAGTAGAGTGCATATACAATAGAGTGGGGGTCATGTGATATTAAAACTTTTATGTCATAATTTTGCAGGATATGAAGTGAGCATTTGTTGCCTGGAATAGTAGAGGATTGCAAAGAAATCCTCACGTAAAAAAGTTGTGGGTTATTTCATTAACAGATTCTTAAACTACATTGCTATCACACTGACAGATTTCTCTTAAGATACTAGTAACTAAAATGTGGAGCTTTTTCTGTTCTTTTTTTAACAGAGAAAGCAAGGAATAACAATTTTAGATGCTGTAAAATCTATGTGCACATGGTAAGAATTTGTAGCCTTTGTAATAATTTCAGTAAAGTACTTTGGTTGTCAGAGTTCTCAAGAGCCCTGTTCCTCTCTCTCCTGAGAGTGGCAAATTTAAAGTATTAAAAGACACAGAAAGACAGAGTTTAATCTCCTCATTTTCTCTTCACACTGAGGGCTTTCTTGGGTGCACTGCTGCAGGAAGGTACTTGAAATAAGTATCAACAAAATTCTGTTAAGGATTCAAGTATCACTACTGGTACATTAAAAAATTGACTGCTTGGTGGTGCTTTCTCCATGCTTGATTTTTTTCTCAAGATAAGGTGGCATCCACTTAAAAAGAACTGGTAGGCCAAAAAAAAATCAAGGAAAATGTTGGATGGAGCAATGTGACACACATAAAAAGGAACTGAAATTATCTCTGAACAGAGAGATCTAGCTGGAGCTCAGGAAAGAAAGGAAAGTTTATCACCTTAACAAGAAGAGGCAGCCAGTTCAGGAGAACTACAAGGATGTTGTGAGGTTATGCAGTGAGAAAATTAGAAGGGCCAAAGCCCAGCTAGAATGTAATCTGTCTACTGCCATAAAAGACAATGAAAAATGTTTCTGTAAACATTCACACCAAAAGGAAAGCTAAAAGGAATCTCCATCCTTAACTGGATGCTGTGGGAAAACATAATGACAAAGAATGAGGAAAAAGCTGAGGTACTTAACTGCTTTCTTTGCTTCAGTCTTTAATACCAGTTGTTCTGTGAGAACCAGTCCCTTGAGCTTGAAGACGGGTAGGCAGCAGAATGAAGCCCCAACAATCCAACAGGAAATGGTCAGCAACCTACTACACCACTTAGACACACACAGATCTATGGGACTGGGTGGGATCCATCCAGAGGTACTGAGGGAGCTGGTAGAAGAGCTTGCTGAGCCACATTGCATCATTTACCAGCAGTTCAGGCTAACTTGGGAGGTCCTATTGAATGGAGGTTGACAAATGTTACACCCATCTTCAAGGTGGGTCAAAATGTGAAATCAGGGAACTACAGGCCTGTCAGACTGAGTGCCAGGGAAAGTGGTACCTTCCCTCAGTGCCAAGGAAAGTCATGGAGCAGATCATCCCAAGTGTCATGAAACAGCATGTGCAGTACAATGACACAATGAGGCTCAGCCAGCAGGGGTTTGTGAAAGGCAGGTGCTACTCCATCAACAGGATCTCCTTCTATAACAAAGTGACATGGTTAGTAGATAAGGAAAAGAGGGTATATGTTGTCTGCCTGGACTTTCATAAAGCTTTTAATGGCATTTTACACAACATTCCCCTGGAGAAACTGTTTCTGTGGTTTGGACAGGCACACTGGTCACAGAGTAAAAAACCTTCTGGAAGTCTGGGCTTAAAGTAGTAGTGGGTGTAATTACATCACCTGGGAGCTGGTGGTCAGTGGTGGTCCCCAGGGTGCAGTACTGGGGCCAGTTCTGTTCAATAATTTCACTGATGCCCTGGACAACAGGATCAAATGAATGTTCAGTCATTTTACGTGATTGCAAAACACCAAGTTGGGTGGGAGTGTTGATCTGCTGGAGGGAAGATTCTGTCATAGTGTAAGGCTCTGCAATCTGGACAGGACAGGAGTGGAATCTGGACAGGCTGGACTGATGGGCCAAGGCCAGTGGTGTGAGGTTCAACCACAATAAGTGCTGGGTCCTGCCCTTGACTCACAGCAACCCCAGGCAGCATCCCAGGTTTGTAGAAGGTCAATGGAATCTTGGCCTGTACCAGCAATAGTGTGGCCAGGAGGACCAGGACATGGATTGTCCCCCTGTACTCAGCACTGGTGAGGCCACACTTCAAATCCTGTGCTCAGTTTTGGGCCCCTTGCTCCAAGACAGACATTGAGGTGCTGGAGTGTGTCCAGAGAATTGCAATGGAGCTGGTGAAGAACCTGGAGTACAAGTCCTGTGAGGAGTGGGTGAGGAAGCTGGGGGTGTTTAGCCTGGAAAAAAGAAGGCTCAGGGATGACCTTATTACTCTCTACAACTGCCTAAAAGGAGGCTATAGGCCAGGTGCCAGTTGGTCTCTTGTCACAGGCAACAAGTGCTGCTTTGTGAGATGTGATCTGAGAAGTGAGAAAATGGCCTCAGGTTGCCCCAGTGAAGGTTTAGATTGGAAATGATGAAAAATTTCATCAAAAGAGTTATCAAGCACTGGAACTGGCTGCCCTGGTTGCAGTCAAAAGACATGAAGAGATGGCACTGACAGACATGATTTAGCAGTGGCCTTGGAAGCATTAGGTTAATGGTTGAACTCAGTGATTTTAAAGATCTTTTCTTACCTGTATGATTCTGTGAAAATTAATTTCCCATTCCTGCTTTTGACAGTTCTAATCTGAATGCCTTAATCAGAACTAATATATATTTTTAAAGAGGATGCTTTCTGGATTTTATCAGAACCTCAGAAAATTGCCAAATTGTGGTTCTGCAAAAAGTCCTCATGAGCTCCTGAATACAGGATCAATCGTTCTTCCAAACACGATGTTATAAGACATTTGACAAGTTGTTTTGCTGTGATTGGTGTGCCAGGTGAGATTAAGACAGATAATGCACCCGCGTATATTGGAAGCAGAGTTAGAAGGTTTTTGGAAATATGGGGCATTAAGCATGTAACAGGGATACCACATTCACCCACTGGTCAAGCCATTGTGGAGCGTGCAAATGGGACGCTGAAGCAATATATTGCCAAGCATGCAGAGATTGTAGATCCTCAAGAAAGACTTGCTAAGGCTTTGTATGTGATGAACCATTTGTGTGTATTTGGGGAAGAGGACACACCCCCTGCTTATAAACATTGGAATCACATACAGGGTGACAAAGTGACAGGGAAAAAGGTTTGGATCCATTTTAAGAACCCTAAGACAGGTATTTGGGAAGGCCCTGCAGAGGTTGTGTACTGGGGAAGAGGTTATATTTGTGTACTTACTCCAACAGGCACCTTATGGGTTCCCGCTAGATGGACAAAACCTGCTCTGGATGAATCATTATCAGCTAAGTGAACAAGTCCGAGAAAGACTGCAAGAGAAGCTGACAATTACCACACGACGCTTTTGTTACAACTATCTCAATGGTGCCCATCTGCTGAGCAAGCATTGCACCAGCCACCAGGAGACTGGTTAGACTGGGTTGAATATTATACACCAGGAATTTTCTGTCACGCTATAGCTAGACAACCTTGTATTAGTTGCAATCAAAGAAACTGTACAGCTTGGATAGCATTTAAATGTGGAAGATGTGATCGCTGCTTTTGGGCTTAAGCAGACCGTTTTGTGGCAACTTTGGTGTCATAATTGTGCAGGGATACACCAGAGGGAAGGTAATTGGGTGCGAGCATTAAGGGAGTATTTTAACATTCCAGTAAGGGAAGCGTTAAAACTTTATGAATCCCCTGAACAATTGTGGAGTGCTTGGGTTCACTGGCACTTACGTAAATGGATTCCTGTATGTAAATATCTTTCCCTTTCACGAATTTTGGCTGCTCGCTGTGAGAGATTTGTACCATTAACAGAAACATCAGTATTAGGGCCTTTTTCCACACAGGACAATGCAGAACAGCTGCTAGAAAGGTGTATTGAAGATCTTAGACGCTTTGGAAATAGTCCACTTGGGAGAGCTAAACTAAAAAAGAAGCGTCAAAAATGTGGAAAATCGCGAGTGTAATATTTGCTACCCTAGCTGCAACGGAAGCCATCTATACAATTAGGCCTAGACATAACATGTGGGTAACTTGGACTAATCAAACGGGTCAAAATTCATTTTGTTTGTCATTGGCCACGGCTTCCGATCCCTTTCGAACATGTTTAATTGGAGTGCCTTTAGATTCTTTTGAGGAATTTGAATCTTGGACGACAGCGAATCCCATTCCCAGCAAGCGTGATAAGTTCTGTAGAATTACCACCGGAACAGGAGGTAGGACACTTGACATTTGTACAAAGTTTGGGTCATACATTTGGCATCCTTTAGGGATTACTGCATGGAACATTACCAGACATCTTAATGTTACAGGGCAAGAACCACAAGAGCTAGAATTGTTAGGCTCTGCCCCGGGAAATTATTGTCTGTTTTTGGGATATCAGCCAAAAACCTTAACAGAGGTTAAGGAAGGTCGCCCACGGAATGAGAGTCAACTCATTAGTCCATCAGACCCATGGTATCAGAATAAATCAGCATATTGTGGAGGATGGGTTAAGGCTGTTCGCCCATCAAAAGACAGCTCATCGAAACAGCTACCCCCTGGAATTTTTCTTATTTGTGGTGATAGAGCCTGGTCAGGTATTCCCTCTAAGCCTTTAGGAGGACCTTGTTATTTAGGAAAGTTGACACTCTTTGCCCCTAGTATACAGCAAGCATTGAAAATTACCAAGCCCATAAGAAGACAACGCCGTAGTGTTTATCAATTAGGGCCAGACTGCAAAGACGACGTAGATTTGTGGGATCGTCCTGCTGTCATTGTATCCTCCATTTTTGCACCTGGTGTAGCCTCTGCTAAAGCATTAACCCAGCTGAAAAGACTAGCTTGTTGGACAGGGAGACAAATTAACATTACATCGAAGATTTTAGCAGAATTAATGACAGATGTTGATAGTGTTCGACACGCGGTACTCCAAAATAGAGCAGCCATTGATTTTTTGCTATTAGCTCAGGGTCATGGATGTGAGGAATTTGATGGGATGTGTTGTATGAACTTATCTGATCACTCCGTGTCAATTCACAAGCAACTATCACAGTTGCAAGAAAATATGAAAAAGCTTACAGTAACTGACTGGGGACTGGACGAATGGTTAAAAAGTCTTGGCTTAGGAGGATGGATTCGCACGCTAATTATGTATGCTATAGGTATTGTTTTGGGTGTAGTGTGCCTTGCCTTGTTGTTGCCTTGTTTAATCAATTGCTTACAGGGTATGCTACAAAAAATGATGCGAAACATGTGGCAGACGAATTTGATGGTTCAAAAAGAAAACGGGGGAAGTGTGGAGAGTTTTGTTCAGGGCTGGCTGCAGGAAAAGGGCCATAGTGAGCAAAACCTGCTTCAGCTTAAGGAACTTGGTTTGAAGACATAAGTAGGATGTGAAAAAAGGATCTAGTTGCAAAGCTGTAACTAAAAGAATGCTGACAGATGATGACCTTGCCTGCAACATGAGGATGTGGGAGAGAGATTAGTACTGAAAGCACGCCGAATGTATCAAAAGAGTACCTTCAAGAATGTAGAAATAGGCGTATTCGGTTGATAAGTTACTAACCAATCATGAGCTTAGTTTTGCAATATGTATGAACCTCATTATGTACTATATAAATGTAGAATGGAAGAGCAATAAAGGTGGTTTTTGGAGTGGCGTGTTTGTGTTTGTGTCTTTTTTTTCTTAGGGGGGTTTATATTTTTCTTGGAAGAAAGAAAATTAAAATGGTTTGTGTCTGTGTGTTTAAAATAATCTCTGCTGTTTTCTATAATTCTTTTTGTCTCTATGTTATAATTTACAACTTAAATTTTTTTATCATATGTCATTAAACAACATTTTGTTTTTTGTTTTTTTAGGTTTTTTTTTTTTTTTTTATTTAGGTCTTGCATTAATGATTATAGGGTTTCTTTTTTTTTTTTTTAACTGTTTAACAAAAACTTTTTTTATTAATAGGTAAGAGAATTATTTTATGTTCTTTCACTTAGAACAACATTCAAATTTTTTAAACAAACCAATCATAAAACAAATCCTCTTTTTTATAGAAAAAAGGGGGAGATTCTTTTTTTTTTAACACCTCAGGGGGTTGGTTAATTTTTTCTTTTTTTTTTTTTTTTTTTTTTTTTTTTTTTTTTTTTTTTTTTTTTTTTTTTTTTTTTTTGTTTTTTTGTTTTTTTTTTTTTTTTGTTTTTTTTCAGATTGTGACCCCTTTTTTCTTTTTTTGAGGCAACCAGAAAGAACCTTACGGGGCTCTCAAAAAACCTTTTTAACTGCTTTACTCAGAACCTCCTTTTTTTTTTTTTTTTTTTTTTCTCCTCTTTCTCTTTTTTTTTTTTTTTTTTTTCCTTTTCCTTTTTTTTTTTTTTTTTTTTTTTTAACTCCCACCTTTTTTTTTCCCTCAAAAACGGCACGCACCCTGACTCCCTACTGGAGGACAACCCAACACACTACGCCCACTCGTTACCACACTCCGTCCTGCAGCCAACACCCTTTCTCCTTTTTTTCACCTTTTTTTTCTCCTTCTTTCACACCTGTTTGCCCTCCTTTCCCTTTTTGACCCACCTTTCATCCCTTTTTTACCCCCTTTTTTTCGCCCCCTTCCAACCACCCCCCTTTTCCCCCCTCACCCTCTGCCCCTTCTCCTTCACATTTCCCGGAGCCACTCACTTTCTCTCTTTTACGTCTCTTTCCTATTACTTCCTAAGTTTACCCACTAAATTTTTTCCCAACTTTAGTGGGTCTCAAATTAGTCAGCATAAAAACATCTAATGAGCATATAACTCGTTAAGTAAAGTGTTTAAAAGAACAAAATAATGAGTAAAGACACTAATAAAGTAGATATAATAATAAATAAATAATTTATAATCTTAATAAAATTCATATATTATTTTATTATCAAATATATATAAAAAAAATAAAAAAAAAAAAAAAAAAAAAAAAAAAAAAAAAAAGAAAAAAATATGAGTTTAAAAAAGATACAAAAAAATATTAAAAGATACTTCTATTTTCTCTTTTTTTCTTCCTTATTCCTTTTTTTCTTTATATTTCTTTTTTTTATTTAATTTTTTTTTTTTTTTTTTAATTTTGAAATTATGTTATTTTAAAAAAAGAGAAAAGGACAAATGGAAAAATCACCATCTTTATTATTATATTGTGGCTTTTATTAAAGAAAAAAAGAAAAAAAATAAAAAAGCACTAAAAAAATTACATTATTTATCATTTACTAACATTTCTTAAAAGAAACAAACAATCAAAAAAAACACTTAATAAGAAATTTTTTTTAGTATTAATTATTGGTTAAAAAAAGAAAAAATAAACACAACATTTACAACACCAATAACATCCGGTAATTTTTTTAATAAAAAAAAAATAAAATTTTTTTAAAAAAAAGGGTATTTTGATTTTTTCTTTTATTTTTATTATTTTTTTTTTATCTTTTTTTTTTTTTTGCCCAAACCCATATTAAGAACCCCTTACACATTTTTTTTTTTCTTTTAAATTTTACCCTCCACAACAACAAACAAATCCCCCCCTTTTTTTTTTTTATTACCTTTTTTTTTCACACGGCTTTTACAAAAAGGGCTCCCCTTTAAAAACATACCCACACTTTTTTTATATTTTGATCATCCTAAATCAGAATGGCATGATCGTTGATCATTAACGGAGACTTTTGTAGTGTTTCGCATTAAAGGACAGATTTTCAAAGATGTGTAAGAGAGATATGGTGACTGACTTCTATTCAGACTGCTGCGACAAGAACAGCTCAATTTCCAAATGCTGATCTGAAATGCACCCTCTCAAATACCATATTTTAAAAAGATGCCAGACTTTTCAATAACTAAGAAGCTTCTAAGAACAACAGTATCATTTCCACTGATATATATCAGTTAATGCTCCTTTCAGGAAAATATTAGGTCTGCAGAAAGCAGAAGAGCTCAAAGACTTTCACAGGAGAAAAATGTGGAGTGCTCCTAGGAGTTGTATCCCTTGAGTTGCAAAGCCAGCATTCTCTGGCACTGCTCTGTAAGCCAGGCTCTTACCCACTACATACTGAACAGGACTAAGTGAAAAGTGGTCTTGCAACAAACAGCAGTTTTGCCTATCAGTGGTCCCCGGAGGCTTTTACTTCTGGAAGTTAGTAGGAAGTACACCAAAAGTACTAGCTTAGCACATAAAAGACTCAAGAGCATCATGAAGGTAAATGAGGATTAGAGTCACATTATGAGAACAATGTCAAAGGGCACTTGATGAACACCACAAAGCTTAACATCCAATGTATTCATTGCAAACATGGAGGGAAACAGAATCTTTCTCCAACTGAAAATTTTGCTCGTATGTGCCAAGTGCACAATGTGGTTTTTAACAGTTACGAGAGCCATGGTAGTTCATGTAAGTGCATAAGGGAAATAAAAATCTCAGTTGCCTTTTGAAAATGTAATACCACTGTAATGTAACTACACATAGATAAACTACTATCTTTTCCCTAATGATTTTTATCATTACTAATGTAATCTCACGAACTAAATATCAGGAAGGGTAAATAACCTATTGAAACAGATTCTGAAGAACCGTTCTTCAGAAGCTGTTCTTTACAGCAGAAGTTTTCTATTCTGCAAGGAATTTTTACAGGTTATCTCTAAGTGACAGAGAAGGATATATGGAATTCCCTCTTTCATATCCTTAATTAAATACATATTTCTTATTTAATTAAAAGATTTCCTAAGATTACTCTTGATTCATTTGGTCAAATGGCAAAGACTAGAAAAACCAAAGCTTGGAAGCCCATTAGAAAATAGTAATTCTCAGCAGTTAAAGCAACAAACATTAACTAAATATTAAGATGTTATGTTCTCAAAGTCATAGGAATTAGTTCAAGAGGTTCGAACTCTCTAATTTTAAAAAGAAAACCAATCAAATACCCCAAAAACCCACCCCAAAACAAAAAAATCAAGAAAACAAACAAGAATGAATAGGAATCTGAGAAAGTACTTACTACAATGTCTTCAGGAAAAGTATCCAGACTGAAGGAGCCATCATCAAACATGACTTCATAGAAAACCTGAGACATCACTCCTATGACTCTGCAACTATAGTATCGTGTATTTCTGTGTTTCGTGATGACTGTCTGCCCAACTGTAATGGCCTTCCGACATACTTTAGCTCTCTTGAAAAAAAAGAAGAATTTAAAAGAAAAAATAAATTTAAAATACCAGCTTATTCATAAAAAAATTATCAGTGTAAAAACAGGGTTGATAACAGCCGAGCACTCAAGATAAAAACTTCAAATTAAATTAATTTAATTCAATCATGTTAATATAATTTCTTTTACTAACAAAATTTCTCCACTTTGTGGGAAAACAAATGACATCTGAAGAATACTACATTGAAGCATATTTCTGCAACTGATGCCTTGGAACTATTTTGCATTCTATCAATAATATATAATTAGAAAAAAATTGCTAGTTTTGTTTGCAGTGTAATTTGTAGAATTTTTCTGAAGGCATAAGGTGTGACGAACCAAGAGTATGGCTGTGATTTTTTTAAAATTATGAGATTTTGAAGTACTGGATTCCTGTATGATTCCACATAATAGAATGAAATTTTGCCCAGTGAGATGCAATAACTAAATGCATATCCAGCTCTTGCCAGAGCTATCTACAGCAGTGTATGGGAGGAACTTCTTAATCCACATTGTGTGGAGCTTTTGCTGTAAAGCTTCAAACAGCACTGATCACTCTTCATCAGTTATTTGCATAGTATATCAGTAGCAATATTTTTTTTCATTTTTCACTTACAATTCTCCAGTGCTAATTATATAAATCAGAAGACTAGCAGTGTTTTTTAACTATGCAAAAATTCTACATCAATAACTAATTGATGGATTCTATAACTATAAAAACAATGGAACTTTGTAGGAAGGCAATCACTAAGAAGTTCACACCATACAGTCAACTGTTATATCTCAGCTCTCAACTACTGTATCCCTATGAACCTTCCACTTTTAAAGCAACCTTCTTTACCAGGAAATATAAAATCAGTATCTTCTCATCCAAGTAACACAGAAGGCACTTCTTTCTTATAAGCTTAACTACTCAGTATCTCACAAAGATCCATTGTTTTTATGCAAAGGGGAGCTATTGTGAGTTTGAATACACCTGAAGAGTTAAACATTTCTAGTTATGTAAGATGCATGTGCACTGGAATATCTATATTTTATTAGAAATATTTATATAAACTATAAAAGAATACTTTTATACACAGTCCACACTAAAGTAATCATCAAATTTCCTAGTACTACTTTTGAAACCTTCAAAGGCAGTAAATTATTCAGTCAATATAATAGTCTTAAAACTGCCTTATGAAAATCTGGAAATTCTACAGGATTTTTATCAGTAGAATTGAAGAGAATAAAGAACAGCATCAGTTCTTTTAGTTAGATTTCGAGTATTAGCAGTAAAGTGAATGTTTTGGAGTAAGAGGAAAAACCTACCCTAAACTTGAAGACTTCTGTTTTTGCGCTGACTTCTTGTCACTACTGGGCTTCCTTCTTGGATCTATTTATGGGATTTATAATTTTTAAACTTCTCTGCTCCTGAAAACTAAGGGCATAGCAAGTACAAGTATTCTGTGCCATTTCTGTAGGCTGAACAACATCGTTACAAAGACAAGTACACCCCAGAAGCAGAATAAGAAAGTATCTAACTGGGACATTAGGAACAGGATTGGGAGTTTTAAATTGAATTGATTCAGAAATACTGATGAATAAACTGGCCACTGCAGCAGGTGGCCTAGCAAAATTGAAACAGCCTTTACAGTCATCTCTATTGGCATCAGGAACTAGCCAGTGGCAGATTTCAAAAGTACTGCCAAAGTGGAAAAGGCCAGAGACCAAGACCACAAGTTAATAGTAGAAGCACTTAGTACAGTTCAAGATAATGTGTCTTTAGCTTTCAGTTGTATACAAGCACAGTTACGGATGCAGGTAACAGCAGCTCTGATCATACAGGAAGGGGGTGATACTATTAAAGCTCAAGATGTGTATCTTGACACTGAACAGAGTATTTGCCACTTTGAGATTCATCCAGTCACTGATCAGAAAACTGTGCTAGTATATACTGGTAAAGGGTGTGTGTGCTTGAGAACTGCCTGTGCTGCTGTAAAAATTGGTAACGATGCTATTTTGCCAAGTAGAAAACCTTCTAATTTTTGTATTTGCAATTTTGTTAAGATTATCGGGTGTAATTTTTTTATATTTGGCTCCAGTGACATCCCAACAACTGATTAAAACCAATTACACAATGTATCACAGACTACCACCTACTCCTATTGAAATGGACCTCACGTTGGTAAAACAACTACCTATTAGAGATCATGAAGAAAATCCAAAAAAATCAGAGAGAAAACCTTAATTACTGTCCAATATGATACATAAGAAATAACCAGAATTCTGAAAAAAAATAAAACAAAATGCAGATCATCACTGGTGGGATGTAATCTCTGGGTGGTCACCAACTGCAAATGGGATCTTTAATAAATTGTGTCACCCCATTGTAGTTTTGTTAATATTAGCTGGAGTAAGTTTAGGGTTATCCTTTATATATTATACATATATACACACACACACCATACATCTGTGCATCACACACCATACATCTGTGCATCAGGGCTCTGCCTGTCACAGACATTTGTAGGATTTAGTTGAGGTCACCTCAGGTAATAAAACTCAATGATGTTCCTAAAGCACTTCCAAGTGCACCTAGAAATAATGTTCTCGGCATACTCACAAATTATTTAACCATTGTACGTACAATAAAATTATTTCTTCCTCAATTTAACTGTCTATACATAGACTAAATATAAAAATTAACTACACAAATAGCAATTGACTGATATTATCATAGGAGCAATAAAATGTCCATAAGCATGTTTTATCCAATCTTGAAACATACGTAAACATACAAGTTCATTTATCTTTCAATTTTTTATTTTATTATATTCAGTTTTTGGTGGGGGCAGAGGTGGATCAGATGTAAACTAGAGACTATTAATTTATTTATTTCTATGAGATAATAGAAAAAGTATTCTACTACAGAAACCCAAAGAGATATTGCTCTATTAAAAGGTTTAAATCTTCTCCAAAAGAAGATGTAACTCTTCAGAGAAGATGGAGGGCAAATTACAATATTTTAAGAGACAATGCAGATTGACTTAATGATAAAATTTTCAGAGAAGGAATGCCATTTCTCATTAGAAAAAGTAATAAAACCCAAAAATGCGTTCTAGCTCAAGAAGATTATTTTTTAGTATGTTATCTTCATAGGATTCTTAATTTATTTCTCAGAAAAACATATTCACAAGTACAATCTGTAATTGACTGCATGTCCCAGAAAACATTTCCTGACAGAAAATCTTAACAATTTATTGACATTAAGAATGCAATTTTTTGATCAGAAAGGACAGCTGTTATATAAGGTAGTCTATCAGATTAAAGAAACAGCTGTGGTAGTTATCAGATTATTGAGAAAGCTGTCGTTTAAAAGCATGATTTTCTTTAATGGTACCAAAGCTAAGAATAAACTAAGGTAGTGGCAGAAATACAGAAAACAACTACATACAAAGAAAGATAATCTTCCCTTCTGTGTGCAAACTTCAAAATTTAAAAGGGAAAATTACTTTCTCCTTCATTTTCTATATGGCAGGGAACAAAAGCCGTAAATACATAAATTACATCAATATGAATTCATAATAACATCATGAAGTAGGTACCTGATGTACATCTAAATACCTAGAAACTTTTTCAGGCTACAGTTTTTAATGGAGGATCCTAAAAGATCTGAGACTTACTCCACACTGGAACCTAAATCTCATGTCTTGTTTACTCCTTGGAATTCCAATTTCAGCATAGAAATTATTCAAGAAATTTCAAAAATAATCCAGCTCATGATTTTTGAATAACATGTCCTTCTGAAGGCATGGCTTAGTCTTTCTGAGATCTTTGGGGGCTGACAGTAGTTAGCAGACAGTGACAAACAATGACACTCCATCACTAAGGTATTCAACAGAAAAAGGATCTACAGCTTCCACTGGACAGCATCCCTTCATTCCCTGTTTGCTACAGAGGTTAAGAACTGGCTGACAATAACAGAAGATAATTTTAAGTAGCTCCAAAACCAGCAACAGCAGGTATTTGCATCTTCTGTTGCTGCCTCTTCTAAAAACCGTTATTCTTGAAAATGTTACTGGGGCTGGCTATCTAGACATTTTTGTTCACAATTTCCAAAGGAAATAGCTGGAAGTATAGGTGTGTCTCCAGCTGGCTTCCTCTGATCTGCAGGGCTTATATGGATCTTTTGGGGTTGGGTTTATTTTTTTTCAGTTAGAACAGTTGCATTCAACTCCTTTTTCTCACTTTCTTGTATATGAATGAGTTCTTTTAATCAAAACAAATCCATCTGCAGCATCTATTCTCAACTGTACTTCCACATGTTCTTGCATTTTTGATGACAGAAATGTGTGAGGGATATGCTTCATGCTCAGAAACAAACACAGTCAAGGAGAAAAAAAGGAAAAAAAAATCCAAACCACAACTTGTAAGGAACAAATCACAGAGCCTTCCTTGCATATTGACAGTCCAATTTACATAAAAAATAACATAGGCAATGACAGCAAACACCCAAAACACTCCATATAGAAAAACTGTTCTGCTAGCAAATTTTTGTGTTATTTCTAAAGCTATACCTTCAGCAAATATAAGAGATAGGCTTAGTTTTGAGTCTGTGAACATGGAAAAATACTTTTGAAAAATCATATAAACATGAAAAAACTCCAGTTCTTATTTACTTCACTTGGCAGTGTCAGATTAATTCAAGGATTATTGTTTTCCCTTTTGATTTTCTCTTTGAGGATTTTTCTTCATAAGACCCCACCAGTGTTTTCAATGACTGACAACAAAAAGGCACTCTAAAATACTGAAGACAATACAGAACCTGATCCCCAGTGAAAAAGGCTTATGAATGTATGTTGAAAAATTTTGCTTGAGTTCGCAGGCATAAATAAGTTGTATGCGTATTCTACATCCTCACTACAATAAGCCCTTGCTTGGGGTGAAGAGATCTGCTAATAATAGTAATAATAGACATTGATCTGTTTAGGTAGGTCTTTTTTATTGAAAACCCTCATTCATTTACATATTAAAATAGCACTATAGGTATATGCCACAATTTTTCCCAGTGCCCAGAAGTCATACTTTGATTGTTGAGGTTTTGGGTTTTGGTTTTTTTTAATTTTAAACTTGAAGAAAGCAGCAAACACCAAGTTAGTACAAAGGTAGTCACTGAGCATTTAGATACAATATTTAGAGTCTAGATTAATAAAAAACCAGACAATTTGATTTTTTTTTTCTTGAAATAGGAGAAATAATAGTGTCCTTGCTTTATGAACAATGTTTTCTGCTAAATACCAGAAGAGTTTTTTTTTCATACTGACAAGATAATCTATTTGACTCCTGTAAAAATTTGCTAAGTGAGTATAATATTTCAGTCTGCATGATTTCCTATTCTGCTTCTAAGCAAGGAAACTGAAACAACAGGCAAAAAAAAAGTTGATTAGAAGTAAGATACATTGCTATGTCTAATGGTGAAGAGCAATGTTATTTCTGCATGAAGGAACAGCTAAAAGCTAAGAAAAGCATAACAAGAGAACCAATGGTGAGAAAACTTCCGAAGGCTTAAAGATGTGATTAGATTAATTATCCAAAAGACAGAGTATAAACCCAAGCATTTAAAAACATATGGCAATCTCCTTTGTCTGAGGAGTAAGATAAGAATTTTACAGAAAAACATTCTTTAACAAAATATCTGCTCTTTCCAAATTTTGGCCCAATTGAAAACACAAAAGCATAACTTTTATTTCTCTTCTGCAAACCTGACTTTTAGCTGAGCCAGCGGGAGAAAAAAAGGGTTATAATAGTGAATCTTTTCAAAAAAGAGTGCTGAGTTTCAGGAAAGGATGTAATAGTCTCATTCCAAAACACTTTCTATGTCCTTCACACAATCTCTTAAACAATAGCCACACAAAATCCTGGCTTTTTCCATAGTTGATGGGGTTTCTTTTCTTCTAAACAACCTAATATAGGTCAGGAAAATCACTAAGAAAGCATGGAATTTACGGGATTGATGCAAATCCCACTACCTAGATTATAAAGACTTGTCTCAAAAAGATACTAGAAAACATCTGGGAAATGTTGGCCCTATTTTTACTGGCCATGAATTTAATCTAGTAGTTTTCAACCTTTTTTTTTTTCAAAAACCCCAAGTACAGTATTTTAAGTTGCCTGTACAGATAGAAGTTTAAGTTTGCTTGTTTTTCAAACCAAACTCGTTTTCTTGGGAAATGTTTGCAAGAAATTAAAACCACATTAAGTGTGGTGGTTTAATGTGTTCATTTTGGAAAACAAAAATATTACAAAAAATAACAATTCTATGGAAATTTTAAACAGGGATGAACAATATGTCTCCCTTTTAAAAATGTCACTTGCAACTTGAAAACTCAGGACTGGTTACTCTAGTTGGGAGGCATTATAATTTAGTACACTTGAAAGAAATCCTACTCTTGAGTAGTCTTAAGTCTTGTCATTAAGACCAATGATTCACAGACGAGCTCTTGAGATACCAACATCTATGATACAGACATTACCTGGGTTTATGCCTTTCATTTCTAATGCATAAAGGAGAAAAAAATTGCAACTTGACTAACTTTCCAAGCTTTTTCCTTAGTAAGACTATGTTAAATCCTTCTGGTTTGCTAGGAAGCAAAATACAGCTTTTAATGCCCAAGATGAATAGCATAAGTTCTCTCTTAACTGAGATACTAACCATTTATTCAAGTAAAAGACATTAAACTAATTCTTGATTGTGTCTCATCTAAAATTAAAGGCTCTTCCTCAGCACAGAATAGAAATAAAAAGGCAGTCATAACATGAATTTTCATAGCATGCCAGTGTTACTTCGCCACATGACAGAATAATTATAATTTAATATTTTCAAGAGACTCTTTGGCTGCAGAACAAAGATTTTATATATACACCACATCCATTATCTCAAAGGATCTGTGAGTATTTGCAAGATATTGTGATCTGGGTATTTATAATACACTTCAGGTTAACAAAACAGAGAATTCAGAGATTTGTTCTGGCTGTCAAAAACAATATACTCAACAAGGACGTTAAATTAAAAAACATGTTAAGCATATCAGGTATAACTTCTCCCAGGTAACAGCATAACAAAAAACCTTCAAGCTGTAAAAGATTGCTATGCATGAAAGTATGATAGACAGAATTATGATAATACTTAGTGTGGATTCTCTCCTCCATTTTCTCTGGAAACATACTTTAATTCTGCAATTCCATTTTTTAACAAATAAGAAAATGTATTTCTTACCACATTTTGGTTGATCTTGTGCCTGAAACATGTGATGTAGACAACATATGGCCAGTCATCAGGTTCCATCAGCACTCCTGCGGCATGGGCACAGGTAACATGGAACGGTGCTGGGCAGCGTCCATAAGAACACTGAATGCAGGCACCAGAGATTTTCTTAACTCTGTCCCTGCAGAAGATACATTTCTGTAGGAGCGAAATAAACAGAATATTTTCTGTATTACTTCAACTTTAATGATTCCTGCAAGTAACTCAAAGACCAAAAAATTATTTGTGATCAAATGAATACATTTTTTATCTTGCAATATGCACAGTGAAAGGAACAGCAGTTACTAATTACAAGGCAACTTAGTAATATAATTAATACATAGCATTTTTGCCTTTTTATCTAAATGTGTTCCAATGCTATAGCAAGAAAACACAGAGATAGATAGACAGATAGATATTTAAAAGTTCAATTTTAAATTCCATACTCTGAAAATTAACCTACTCCTCCTAAAATTCATAAATCAAAAACCCTTTACATTATTTGACTAAAAACAACAGCAAGACTCAAAAATAAAGAGATAGGTCCAACTGAAATGTCAGGCTAAACAGGACTTCCACATACCATTTGACTTAGCTCCCTACTATGAAGCTAGACTAAATATATATGTCTTTGTAAAATGGCTAATCTAACACATTCAGGAAACAGTTTCTACAACATCCTCAGATAGCGTGTTACAGAGGATAAATCACCTCTAAGTTAGAGACATTTTCTTTATCTCAAGCCTTTGCATAATTCTACAGCTGAAGGCTGTTCCTAAGACCTTTTTTATTTTTTATCCTGGTTTTCATTGGTTGAGTATTTAACATAATGTCAATACAGTAGGCTGTATTTCCTCATGTCATATATTCAAACATTATGTCAACAGCCTTACTGGTATCAAGACACACTGGGATTTTTTTTCCCTTTTTCCAAAAAGAAGACCACATCAAAACAATGTCACTATTTTGTAAGTGGCACAAGTAATGAGCCAATAGGAAAAGAAGACAAAGGGATATAAGCTACATGAACTAAGTCTGACTAGTAAGTTCTAATATACTAAAAAAGGCAGTACAAGATGAACTGTACCTTGCCACCATAAGGCATTAACAAGCATACTAGATAGAATAATTACTTCAGTAACTTCTATGGACAACTGTTTTATATCACATATGAGAATTATCCTCTGATATCTCTCATCGTGGCTAACAAAAATACAAATGCTATTGATGTTAATGAAATTATCTCAGCTATTATAAACACATTTTATGCAATGACACAAAACAATAAATTCAATAAAACATACTCAGAATATTGCTTACTTCCATTTCTTCTAAGTTTGCTGCCCACCAAATTGCTAAACACACTCATCTGCCTATGTTGAGAACATAAGTAAAAATAATTTTGGGGTGTTTTTGCTGCATGACTAGTAATTCAAAGTGTTTACTGTTGACTCATATCTAATTCTTACTTAGAGGTGACCAAAGAACTTTATTCTCAATTGTTTCTTGATTTTCATATTCTGCATAGAACCAGAAGAAATTTTATTGTATAATTCAGCACTTAAATAGTTTCAATGGCTTCTGGCATGCAGTTTGTGACAGAAATAATACTTTTGGTAAGGGCTAGCTAGCCCTGTCAAGCTCACTGGTTCTAGTTCCTGTATTACTCTGAATGTGAACTCTTCAAGTTCTGCCCTCATGTTCACCCTTTGAAAGTGAACTGTCTGCATGGCTTTGCACAAGCAGAAATTAAGAGTAGTGCCTCTGAACTTGGGGAAAAATTTTAGCTATCACTCACAAAAAGGACCTGAATACAGCTGTACTGTAGCACCACTGGGCTTAAAGACTAGTAAGAGGTAAAGATGATGTGCCATTAGAAGAAATGTTTCAGAAATTTTGCTCATGGGCTGGCATCTTGTTGTGTGTTTGTATTCATGTGCAAATGAGATCACTTTCAGGATCATTTCAGGTGGAGTAACTGTTTTCCAAGGGAGCTTAGAGATTTCTTTTATATATATGTATTCAGAACCTACTAAGTGGAAATTCCGGATAGAAAATACAACTGAAATCTAGTATGTGTAATACCTAGATACTGAGTTCATATAAATAACAGAGCTCCTCTTGAATGCTTTTTCATACAGATATACACAAAATCAACAATCAGATTAATGGAAGAAGAAAGACCAAAGCACTTATGAACATTAAAAAAAATCCAAAACAAAGAAAAAACAACCAACCACAACCCCAAACAATCACACAACCAAGCAAAAAAAAATGCAAAATGAAGACCGCACACAAAAAAATTCCACATGTGTTCTGAAATAAACACCCTGAAAATGCAGTTCAAACAAAATGCAGAGAATGAGAAAAAGGAATAAAGCACAGCTCAGCTAGTGTTAACCAAAGAAACTGTAACAGTAGAGCAGGAAATGCTGGTCCCCTTAAATTACTGGCTGCACATGCACAAGGGGAACAAATATGTAAACGTTAAAATGTGGTTGTAAGTTTCTCCTGTATCTTACTAAAATATTATAAAACCTTGGGAAATGCAAAAATCCAAAACTACACTACGTGAGTAAAGCTTCAGAAAAAAGATGAATTTAGAATTCCATATACATACAACTGCTCTTCTAAATTAATATTTTAAGGTTTATTACTTTCCAGAAGAAGAAAAGCTGCAAAAAAGTAAGAGCAATATTACACAAGACAGCAAGAAATACTGAAAGGGAAGCTGGAAATGTAGTCAGGAAAACTGACATCTATGTGACAAATTAAATGACATAGCCATAGCCAATCCTCAGAAATTAGAGTAAAACTTCATCCCTCCCTGTAAGAGAACTTAATGAGAACATGTCTAATGAACTGGCATATTATGAGAAAACATTTCTCACAATGCTTTTCAGAGTTTCAGCTTGAAAGTACTGAAAATAGTTATTAAAATACAAAATAATTATTAAAATAATTATTAAAAAACAAGCTGTCCAATTACTATTGACTATACTCTTATTTCAGTCATGTTGATGTAATTTTGATGAAGAATAAAGTTGCTTCAAATTAACTCATATAAAAGGAACACTGCTTGGTCATAAGTATTTCTGTGAATGCAGACCAAAGTTTGCATGATCAAAGTGAAAAAATTCCCATTTTAACATGCAATAAATCTATCTCACTGGCAAATACAAGGAAGGTAATTGTTATATCAGTTAACTCCAAACCCACACTAATCTTTTGTGCTACACTCATACACTCTTCAGATATCAAAAGGATTAAATCATGGATATGAACAGGTGTAAAAATGTTACTGTACATGCAGGAAAATAAAAAAATACCTCCCTGTGCTTAAAGAATACCAGAAAAAATAAGAAAATCATTATTCTTTCAAGAATGCAGGAAAGTAATCAAGATTTCAAATAAAGAAATATGTTTCTTATTTTAGGTAAGATGCTGCATCCTTTGTACAAGCATGACACTGAAGGTGATGCAGATGTAGCTCAGCTTTACAATGACTCTCAAACTGAGTCATGAATTTTTAAAAGTACACATAGAAGTCCAGTGTTCAAGCAAAACTACAGTTTGCATAACTTTATTTAGACAACATGGCCCCCCATCCAGATTTAAGAGAAAAAGCCCCTTCATATCTGAAACTATACACTGAACACTCAATCCACATTAATTGATAAATAAAATCAAAACACATAAACTGAAAGTAGAGTAAGCTATAAAAAAATCTGTTTTGCATAGACTTTTGGAGTATCAGCTGAACTACATACAAAATTGTTTATCAGCTATAAGTAGTAAACTGTACAAAAATGTACAAAAAATAAAGAATTAAAACAATCCCACTGAAAGTGACCAAAGGAAAAAGGCATCAGAATCTCAAGAGAAGAAAGGGAACTACTGGCTGTGACAACTGAGGTTTCACTCTTCCCCCAACTCTTCCCTGAATTCTGACTTTCATAAGTTTGTAAAATGAAGGAATCATATAGAATAGAACCAATCCCAAACTATTCCTGCAAATCAAAAGGTCTAAACGCTTCTCTCTCAGGCTAACCTTGTATTTAGGTATGTAAGTTTGCTACTTTTGAAATGAACAAACTTGACATACCATGAACACATTTTCTAAAATACAATAATGCTAATTCAATGCCCAAATGACAGTTTTTCAGTAGCTTGAAACAACAGCTGTTCCTACCAGCTAAAGCAATTCCAGACAGTTAGGAAGAATGTAATTTTGATTTAATGATTGCTAGATATTAGTGCAAAGCAGAGACTGAGGATCAATCTTAATCAGAGATCCAGACGCAAAATGAATTGGAGAATAAATAAAATTGTTTATATAACTGGAGATTTAAGAATATAGGACAGAACAATGTGCTGCAATTTTCTAGATTGTGAAATGACCTCTTTTTGCCACCCAAAAGAAAAATATTCTGCTGCAAATGGATTTCATCATCATGCAATAGCTCTTTAATGTTAATAGTCTGCAAATCTATAAACAGAATGGATTTTAAAGAACAAGCTTGAGGAAACCGGATGTCAGCATTTTGCAAAAGACAGCCCACTGGTAACTTTTATAATAATTTTTATGCATCTTTATTTAAAGATTTAGAAATTGCTTCCTTCAAAAAGAGTGGTATTTGCAAATAAAATTCCAGTCCCTAAAAGGATCATGAATTAATCACAGTAGCAGTGTTTTCTGATGGAAGGATTTATGAAAATAAGCACAAGCTGAGGTCACAGAAAAAAGCCAGGGATGGATTTTAGGAAACAATTTTGAGTACTAATTTCTCCCCAAAATTATCTCTATGTCTTGGCAATCAAAATTACTTACGTGAAGGAGTTCACTGTAGTAAAGCATTAAATACTACAAAAAGAAGCTATTTCAAGAGAGTCTCAAACAATTACTAGATTTCCAAATATTACTAAAAATTATTCCATAAGAGTTCTGCTGCTGGTGGTGCTGCTGCAGATGGTTAGTAACTACTAGTCAGTAACTGATTTGTATATTCTCACCCTCTTTTATATATTTGCTGGCTTTCTGCCTTCTATATATCATTTGAAATACTAAGACAGAGACACTACTGAAAAATTAAGAAAATTAATGAAAAATCACCTCTTTTTTTCTATAATGTCTGCTTTATCATATCTTCATTTTATAATGAGCCTACTTTGCTTCAGAATTTGTATTACCAGACAAGCAAAAACTGCTACTATGTATAACCACACCCTAGATATGAAAAGTCAGCCCTACTGTAAGCAATACTACCCATAGATACTCATGGATTTTTAACAGAGCAAAGATTTTACAGAGAATATTGGCAGAAGAAGATTCACAAGCTTATCAGCTGTTATAACCTGAGACTTACAATATAAAATGCAGTGAAACTAATCTTTTCCTTCTCCATTCCAAAGCCAGAACATGGAATAAAAGTGACAAAGATTACAGCAAGGGTTGGCAGCAAGGTACTGGCACAAAGATTTGTTAACGATGTATAGCACAGTCAGAAGATTAATACAATGAAGACATTTGACACATTATCTGCAGATCAGTGAGCACGTTGTCAGCACAACTATCTTTTAGAATACAAAGTCAGCACTTAATTTTGGTAGAGAGCATGGTATGTTTATATGGAAACAAACTCATTACTGTTTTTACATTTTATATTTCCCTTTATTCCTAATTAATTTAAACTAAGATGAGTACAGGAGCTATGAAACTGACAGCATCAGAACATGTGAAGAAAGAGTTTGTTAGATGATATATTCTACCTCATTGTTCATCATGTTCAGGCAATTACATAAAATTAACTAGGAATGTTGTTACAGAAAGTAACAAGAGACTATTTTGCATCCCTCTGGTATTTCAAACATAACAACCAGTACCTCAGGGGGGAAAACCCTAGAGCTTGTAGAAAGCGATTTGTGATTTCTTACTATTCAGTAAGTCTGCCTATAGTATGGGGCTATGGCAAATTAAAGATGGCAGACATACAGATGTAGGCAAAATTCTTTTAGTTGTACATTTCAGCAGAGAAGTAAACATAACACTTATGCCTCAGCAGCAATTAGAGACAGTACTCCTATTCTCTAGTAACTCTGTCATAATGTTGTTTTGGGTCTACTCTCAATGAATGAACTTATAAGTTGTTTAATTTTGAATTAAACATGAAAAGATATTGAAATCAAGACAGATACACATGATTCAAAATACAATTGTAACAGCTGATAAAAAACTACCAGGACTTCCTAACACATATATATACAGTATCCATCAATTATTTCAACCAAACCGCCAAGGTAATAATAGCTTTTAATTAATAGGAGAGGGAAGACAAAAATATAGTGCAGAGGTGAGAAAAATCTGGTTTCTTCTGAAGCATGGATTGTGTGATTGAAAGTCATTAAATGGTAGGTTAAAAGAGAAAGAAAAAGAATCAAAGAAAACAAAACACTTGGTGAAGAAGTACTTATTTTGAAAGTACATGAAAGGGTTCATGCTTCTGTTGATACATTACGCAGTCTCAGTACCTGGTAAAACAAGTGTTGTGAGGCAAAAGGTAAGATATAAAAGGCCCTGTTAGAGCTTCAGCTGTGGTCTCACAATCACCATACCTATGGCTATGCCATATCTTGAGAAATAAACTGCTGTATATTTATTTTCAGTATTCCTGAAGTTCTCAAATTCATAATGACATTCCAACACTAAGCACTGCCATTAAGTCCCTACTTTTTTTCAGGATAGAGCAGTACCATTAGCACTCTACACTGTCAGAGATACTCTGAAAGTACTTGAGATGTCTCTAATCCTACCATAGAGATCTACTGATGAAAATACCATATAAACATATCTCTACTATCTCCTCAGTTTTATTTACAAGTACTAAACAGAAAACATTCAATCACCAACACCTTCTTTAAAAAGAAGAATCCCTATATACATAAGGAATATTCTGCTAGCACATATTCACTGAACACAAGAATAAACACCTCTTTCTTCCAGATTCATATACAGCAGGTGGCACTGAAAATTTAGTCATCCAAACTCTTCTTTTATCCACTTCATACACACTCGCTCTCAGAAATAGTAACATGTGACTGTGAGCCCAAAGTTTGTAAGAAGCCTCTCAAGATTTTATCTTAATTGTAGTTTTTACATAGTCATGTATTTTTTACACACATTTTTATTAGAGAAAAATCAAATCTTTTTTCCAGGCAATGTTTCTTCCCCTGTAGGTTTGAAATGTTGCAGATCTTGTGGGTTTTTTTCCTCATGATTTTCACCCTTTTATCCTCCAGACTGTACTATAACAAACTCACAGGATTAAAAAGATTTTTTTAGAAGCACTGTGCCTGTATTCAGGGCATCTTTCAGGCATCCTGAAATGAACAAATGAACAAGAAATGATTGATGCTAGTATTGGAAGGGCAAAATTTCAAGAAGATTAATACAGGAGGTTGGAAAGAATCTCCTTTTCTTTATTCTTCAGGAAGAAAACCTTTTTATTATAACTTTCCTTCCGATTTGCATAGACTAGTTTGAATAGATTCACCATTTACACTAAGGCTAAAATATCTGACAAGCTGTGAAATGTCATTTAGGCTGAAAAGGTGATGAGGCATCATTTCACTGCCTCACTGCTGCAGCCTCCAGGCATCCCCACTATTATACTTTAACTGCACTTTTTCCAGCTGATTCCTATAGGCATTATTGCAATTTAAGGCAATGGTCAAGTCCAGGTTTTTTCCTGCATTACAGTCATTCAGTCACACACTTCTAAACCCCACTGTGTGGCAGAGAGACAAAACAACTGTGCAAAACAAGGGAAAAACCATTCCAAATAATAATGGAGGTTGGTGGGGAGCTCCAGAGCTCATGCAGAACAATACTGACAAGGCAGACCTAAATCGGGTTACATAAGGCCCATCCAGCTGACTTCTGCACATCTACAAAGTTCCCTGAACCTTGCTGGGCACCTGTTCAAGTGTTCAGCTATCACCTTTTATAGTAAAAAACTCTTTTCACAACACTGGAATTTACCATGTTCTGATTTGTGTTCTTTGCCTCTCAAGCTACCACCACACACCTCCAACAAGCATCCCCCTCCCTCTCGCCTGTATCCTCTGACTACCTCAGTATAAGCAGCAGTGAAATCTTTGCAAAAAGGTGTCTCTTTTCCAGGTTGAACACACCCAGTTTCTTCAGTCCCTCTGTACACATTCTGTGCTCCAGATCTGACCATCTCAGTGACCTTTCATAGGACTTGTTCCCATATGTCAATAAAAGGCAGACCAGGTGCTGTCTTAACAAAAGTCAAATAGAAGGGAAGAATGGATCAATACCCTGGGCCTCATAGCTACACTATTATAAATCATGGCCTGGATGCAGTCGGTCTCCTGCTGCAACGGCATACTGTTGATTCATGCTTAACTGCTCCATCATGATCCTCACCGGTTTTCAGGCAAAGTCAAGCTAAATTCCAGCAGCAGACTTTGTACTATTCAATTTCAAAAGCAACAGATTCCCCATGAAAGAGACCATGGCTACACAAAGTATTTAGAGAAGACATCTAGAATTTGCCAACTCAGAAGAGTCTTTAACAGACAACTAATCCAGAACTTTAAGAGCCTGTACGGCCATTTCAGGCTGCAATTCTTCATGAGCTGCCATTTAATGCAAAGCATTGCTCTGAGTAACATCCTTATTTATACATAGTACAGAAATCAGCACTGTTTCTACATCATTTATTTTTTAATAATTGCATTATGGTACTTCATATAAACACATCCAAACACACAGAAATTTGCCATTCTAGTAAGATAGCAATTAAATATAGACCACCAAGATGCAGCATTGAAAGGATTATATTCTTAGCAATATCCCTAAAAGAATTTCTGAAATGAAGAAATGCAAAGACAGTTTCTATCAAAATAAAGGTATCACCATCGAATAAACTATCCTTTTGAGAATGGCAAGTCAGTATGGTAACACCCACAAACTAAAAATGTATTTCCACACAGACACCAAAAAAACCCCAGTAATACTAAAGAGACAATCATACAGAATTTAAGATACACAAGTTTCAATGCTCAGAAACAAGAATCTTTGTCAAGCTCAAAAAGAAACCTCTGATGACAATAAAAGCACACATATCAAAATTCCTTCTACCTACTAGCATGACAGTAATGTGCTGCTTTGCATCTTAAAAGATTAGCAGACAGGAATGGACTTCAGTATATGTCCTCTGGGCGAGAAGGGGTCATGACCAATTATGTAGGTGAAAGCACTTTGCCTCTGGGAAGGAAAATATTGTGCTTGTGAAGCACACTGAATGAGGCCACAGCTGCTTGTCAAGTTGTTCTCTGTTGAAGGGAAGCTGCTGTGGACAGAATACACTTCTAGAAAATTAGGATAAGTAAAAACATCTAGTGTACTTATGTTACAGGCCATGAAATACCTGCCATCCCTACAGTAAATCAAGCAAATGTGAGTCGTGCAATTTCAAGGTACTAAAAATAGCATATAAACAACCAAATAAGTCAAAGTTTGGAATAGAGAGCTATTTCAGAGTTACAGCTGCATGGGGTATTTTTTGTTTGGTGTGGGCTTCTTTTTTTCATTCTTGTTGTTTGGGGGTTTTTTGCCTGAGGATGGGGTCAAGGCACACATTAAGTTTAACATGTACTGTATCACAGAAAGTTTACTTTTCCATCCTAAAAAGCCTTCTTTGTGAGCTATGACTCCATAGCTCACAAAGAAAATATTATTTCTGAAGCTTTTACCCAAAAGTCAAAACCTGTTTTTCAGCAGAGTTGATGTTAACATGTTACCTAACCAGAAAATCTGAGCACACAAAAGTGATAAGGCAGCACAGAAAATGTATGATATTTTTAAAGACATATTAAAATGTATTAAGTATAAGAAGTTTATAAAAATTCTACAATCTAAAATGAATCAGTTGTAGTATCTCAGAAACAGAAAGCTATTTCTAAATGTTTCTTTCATTTCTAAGTTCTGTAGTAACTTCACTAGGTAAATATTCAGAGAATCAGATGCAGAAGAGGGTGAGTCTTGCCTTGGAGTATTTAGCCATTATAAAAATTCAACAAATCATTGTTCTCTCTAGACTGAAACATATTAGTTGTTAATATATTTACTGGTTAAAATAATTTTTGGCAAAAAATGCAGAATCCATTGTATTTAAAATGGTTTTCACCCCTCCATCTTTAATTTTTTCCCTGTTACTTTCCTCAAGAGATTAAAATAAATAGAAGAACAGTATGATATCTTTATTGTGGACATGTAAGCAAATTACCTTTTGGTTAAGAAAGTATTGTATACTTTCTTTGGTTAAGAAAGTATCATCCTTCTTGCATAAACCCAAAAGTATGTGGATGTCAGCATAGCTGCAAAACGTTCCAAGTTTGCCATGGAAACAACATTCTTATTTCAAAATATTACAACTCTTCACTGCAGACTATTGGCATGAAAGCTCCCAATCCAAGCTCATTGACAGCTTCTGGAGTGGACAGATGAGGCATGGAAAATATTTAAAATTAGTTCATTTATCTTGCTCAGACATGGGAAGAGATGGGGAGAATTTTTCATGTTTATAGAAAAAAATTCAGAGAGAGAGAGAGAGAAGAAGGGTAGAAGGAGGAAGGGGGGAAAGGCAGGGGTAAAACTCAGTGAAAAGGTGGAGGAAAGGAAGGAAAAAAAGGTAGGAGGATAAAAGTAGGGTAAAAGAAGAAGGGGATAAAGTGATGGGAAAGAGGAGAAAGGTGGAAAGGGAGGAAATGGGGAAAGAAAGCATTTTTTATATAAATTATTACCAGTTAAGCCAAATTTCACACATAATGCATTTTTGTTCATTAGAAAATATGCATCCCAACACTAGCCAAACTAGCAGATGTTTTTAACTGGTTTTGATTTTATCTCCACAGTTTTCTGAGACTCAACACTGGGTTTTATTACTGCATCAAACACAACCAGATTGAAATGATTTTTGTCCTAAGGACTCAGACTATAAATATTTTTCAAACATGCTTCAAAAACTCCACCATAGACATCCAAGTTAAAGAATACAATAGATTAAATATATTTGTTTAATACAGTGTCTTATTGACATGGATAATATTGGAGCCCAAGACATTACAAGGGAAATGGCTTAAAGGACAGACTAATGTTCCCACGTCTCCTAAGAATATGATTCTGACAAATTCAGACAAAGATGGGTTTCCTCCTGCTGCTTTGAACTTGGATCACTCTTATGGTTACACCTAGAAATACAGTACTGTATGAAACCCCTAGGAAAATCAAAAATACCTGGTATGTACATGTCAAACTTCAGTGAGAAGCTCACAGGGAATCTCGCCACAAATAGTGAAGGGCATGGAAATTTATGTACTAACATGGATTTCTTTTATATCAGAATAATGAAAAAACTTTACAAAGGTCTGCAATTACTTTCTGCAGTATCAGTTCTAATTCCTTATATAAAGGGGCTTTGAATACTATTTATTTGAATGTATCAAATCATTCAAATGTATTTCTCATTCTAAAAGTAGAAAAGTGAATCTACGCAGTTCTAAGAGAACCTAAATAAAAATGAATATGCGTCTTGGGTATTTCCAACAGGGATACCTCCTATGGATAACATTTGATTATATTTTGTAGTGCTATTTCCTGTACACAACTCAATTTTTGCTTCATATAGAAATGTGTATGTCTAATGTTTATATTTGTAATTTATTCAGTATGTCTTGTCCTTTAACTAGCTTTTTAGATGCAGTGATTAGGTTTGAAGGAAGTAAGACTTCTCCTCATATCTTTATCTTCAATGTTTTTCATTCTACTATTTCCCTGCTCTGGGAAATACTTCGTATCCTTGATAGACATGGAATTAATTTCTTTAGTGTGAGTATTTAGCAATGACTGTTATTGAAGGGCAAGCTGGTCTCTCTTCCACCGTGACGCCCAGTCTAATAAAACTGTATTACAGAAAGAAAATTTTTATAAGCTGATTACCTGTCCAGTGTGTTTACTGACTCATCTATTTGACCTAACTGGACCCATTTAGTATGCAAACTATTTTGTTAGATTTTAAAATACCCATTTTTGCATCTTTGCCATCTGGCTGCACACTTTTATTTCCCAAAAAGCATAATCCATTTACCACTGCAAACAGAACTTCATTAAATTAATAAGTACTAACTAGCCTGGTCCACTGTCACAGTTGTCCAATCTGGAGAGCTTCTCTCCTTCTGCATTTGTATCACAAACATCTTCATAAATGCAGGACTCATTCACAGGGAAACAAACTCCTAAGTACACATCTAATTTTAAAGGCAATTTAAAAAAATTCCCTACCAAAGGCTATCAGCAAAAATATGCAGAAAAGTGTGAAAGCACAGTATTTCAAAAATCAGGAACAGGAAGAACATGTAGCATATAGCCTGACTTTTGACACCTGTTTTCTAAACTTCTTTTTGACTAGTTAGACTTCTGGAAGACATCTTTCTCTCTACACAGTGCAACCAACTTCTTTGTTAATGGACCACTAAAAGATGCCTCATTGCGTCTTAATGGCATAATACATTACAGAAGTCAGGTGAAGGAAGGAATTACACCTCTCAATCTGAAGACATGTCATATAAAAAGTAATAGCTGATATTTCCAGAAAGAAATACAACAATTTGCAAACATAGCCCTGCTGAAGTTCTATCAATTGAAAAGTTTTTATGGAGTTCTGCAGTGCTGGAAGGTTGATCCTGTCTGGGCTCCACACCAAGGAATTGCACACCATGCTTCTCTCTGTTGGCCATGTGGTTCCCACCAGCACCGTGCAGCGTCGGCCACTGTGGCACTGGCTCCATTCAGAGCCCCTCTTCATGCAGGCCACCAAAAGCCAAAGCTGCTGCCGCCACTTCTGCCCTTCTCTTCGCAGCACGGCTGGCTATAAGCAGCTAACAGGCAAAGTTCACTGCATACCATACCACAATGGCATGGCCGCTCCCAGCCCCAGTGCCACTCCTGGTGCTGTGATGGCCCCTGGCAGCCATCCTGGGACAGCCCCCCACTGGCTGGGCCAGGATGGCCCCTTGGCAGCTGCCTCCCCACCCTTGAAAGAAGAGGTTTTTTCCTTTCTTAATATGTCCTCACAGAGGCGTTACTAACTTCTCTAATTGGCTTAGGAGCATGCCTATTGTCAGAGCCAGCCTTCAATTGATTTTGCCAGGCACGGAGGAAGTTTCTAGCAGCTTGCCACAGAAAAATCATTTCCATGGCTGGCTTCTTCCCTCCTCATCAAACAAGCCATGCAAAACCAACACAGAATAATAAACCCCTGTGATTCTGGTCAGGGGTAGGGGCACACACAGTATAAACCTTCATATAGCATGTACCTGGCTCAGTACTCTCAGGATATTGCCTGAGAGGACACTTAGGACTCACTTCTGAGAGAGCTCACTGTAGCCTGAGATCACACAGTAGGCAATACTGAGCATTTGCATATCACAGAAAAGACAAAGAGATCTCTAGAAGCAAAACTGTTTTCTTTGAAGTCTCATAGATCAGTCAAGTCTGTATCTGCCCATTCCATGCTGATGGGGTTGACATAAATCTCTGTAACAATAATTCACCTTTCATTTTTAACTTAGTCTAAAAATAGCATCTTCAGCATTGAGGAGGTCATATTTGGTAATCACGAATTTAAAAAGTTGGGTTTAAACTTTTTACAGAACTATTTCTAGAGAAACAAAGGAAAGCTGAAAAAGGAAAAGTATATACAATTTTTGTTATATTTAGGATTTGAAGTCCATGTTTTATTGCATTCACTGCTTCACTCTGAAATACTGTGGGGTCTTTTATTTCTCTCCTTTTACCTCATTACTTTACTTATATTTTTAATTTAGGATTAACAGCCAGTTTTTACACTTCGAGGAAGTTAATCCAGAGAAACATAGTAGAAGTTAGCAGATCACACTAAGTTCTCAGAGATATTCATCACTAAGTCAGAAAAAGGCAAAGAACTTAACCAATTAAAAAGCAAAAGTAAAGCTGCATTCTCCTAATGTGAAATTTAAAAAATATTCTGTTTCCCATCATTCATTCTTTAAAATAGCAATCTTATATTTCTTTATGGTAATGTTCAATGAAAGTGTAAACTCTTGTAAATTTCCTCTACATCCCTTTGCCCTGGAGATACTGAATATAAAGAATTGTGTGATCTAGAGCTGAAAATTGATGACTATTAAGTTGAGATGAGTTTAGTTATCAGTAATCAGGCAAACATCTGTTTTGAAAAAATCATTGAAATTTTGGTTTTTGTTCTAGAAAGTGCATTCTGGTGATAAGCTACACAAAACCAGTTGAAGCTTCTTGGAAATCCACTTCTACTACTGTGGCTAACATGTCATTTCCAGTGCCAGAAATCAAGACCCTATATGAACTACCATGAACTACTCTAGGCAATTTTGAGTCTAGTCTGATTAGTTTTGTTTTATTGCACCGAGATAGACCACAGAAATTCTGCACTTTCATGTCTACATATGTAGGTATATATATGTACTACATATATTTACTACAGTACACTTTGCACACTGAACTGACAAACTGGTTGCAAATGAGTTCCAGACACTTCACTTCTTTCATTTTGTTTAATACACTTCTGAAAGAGCTCATTCAAAGTCATGAATGCTTGTAGTATTTTCAGAATTGTTTCTTAGCTGATTTTATCTATCACTTACAGTTTTCACTACTTGAGGTCATCTCAACCTGAACCTGTTTCACTCTATAAGCACAGAGCCAAGACCTTTTAAACCTGAGAAGATCTTTGCTTTCATTGAAGTTCCTCTCTCAACATTACTTTCATATCAATTATCAACAGCAACATGAGAAAAAAAAAATAGTCATCTTATTTTGACTTAATGACCTTAGTAATTTATTGAGCACGCAAAAATCTCCAAGTTGAAGAAAAAGTGAAGATCAAAGTAAAACTTCTAGGAACTTTTAAACTCAAAATATTGGTATTTTTCAATGGTACATGACCATATTTTAAATTAGCAATGTGGTCCTCTCAATTGTCAATAAAAAATAAAAGAAATACAATTGCATATGTGCAACAATCTTGTATCAACTCTTTATTTACAAATTACCACTTTGAGTAACTTATTTGTCTTCAGCTGGGTTTTTCACAATTGACCTTCTACTTTTTCCTTCAAACACCCCTGAGTCCCCCAAAAGATGGTAGAATACATAATAGGATGTATGAAAATATAATGTATTGAAGCTCTACATTCAGTGACTACCAAGACTACTAAAGTGGCAGTAAATATCTAACCAAGTTCTCTCACTTAAAATTGATATACAATATAGTAACCAAAAGCAATTAAGAAATCCTACCTAGTATAATAAACAGTCAATAATTAGAAAATATTGGAGATGGGGAGAGGTATATATGTTCTATGTTTATGCAAAGTACAGTATAATTTAATTAACTCTTTTCTCAGTGTTTAAGTAATTTCTCTATATGGTCAAGATTGTTCATAATTCTAATAGCCTTTCCATGCCCTGTGGATTTCAGAGGATCAACAAAAAGCCAAAGACAGAGACTCAAAAAGGGTAATAAGGCACTTATTGTGGTTCCCATTAGTGAAAACCCGACAGTATGTATTTCAGTGCTCTCTTCAATACTGTAGAAATGTCGAGTTTAGAATAAATATGATTCATCTTGCATTAGCTGGGCATTATTTCTGCTCCTTCTGCTTGCTGGAGACAAATGATACAGCTTGTCCATGATTAGGTACAATTTCTCCACATTAATTTTTGCAGATTTTTCAATTCAGCAAACATGAGAAAGAACTAAAATGTAGCAAATACATCCAGTACAACTGCATGTAACTTTTACAGCAGAAATTAAGACAAAGTAATTTCTCATTGAAAAAACAAACAAATTTCAGAAGTAATGAGCACTATAGAAGTTAATTACTTTTGGGGGGTTTTATTCTCTTATTTTTCCAAGCTGCACAAGGAAGGAAATCCATGGAATTACATACCACTAAATTATCACTCATTATGAAATTACCATTAAAACTCTTCATACTTAGTTTAGCACTCACAGACATTTATTGAATTGGAATCAGACTGCTCATTTGCTAAGAGAGGTGAATTTGTTCAAGACATGATTTACTAAATGCTTTTGGAAGATACAGCAGGCAGAAGAGAGGTCCCTAAGTGTAACTTGGAAAGTTCTTAGGTGCTAACTGATTCAACCCCAGGCAAAGAAAACAGTACATGTACCCCACCTGGATATCACACCAAACAACAAAGCAGCAGCTGCCTTTTAGCAGTGCAAGAGGTGTTAGAGCAGACATGTGACTCTGGAAACATGACATCATGAGTCTGAATTGCCTCACAACTTTTCTAATGTGAGTTTTTCAATAAATTAACCCAACACATCTGAAACCTGACCCAGGACACTTGAGTTTGGCATGACAGAAAGATCTTAATCAGGGCAGACCTCTGACAACCTCTGACAACATCATAGATGATTTGAATGATAAGATTTCATGCGGTCTCTTCTTCTCATACTGACACTGCATTAGCACTTATTATTAATGTGTAGGGCAAAATAATCAGGCCTTCATGTAAAAAGCACGTACAACCTGAGACACTTTGATTTTGCCACACTGTATGCTTTAAACCACATAGTAGAATAAATGATCTAAAAAAAATTGACACAGAAAACTTGAAGTGTGGAGCTTCAAACAAGAGCAACCATAATTACTATTTTCAAGCACTTGTCAATATGCAGAAACATCATAAATGATGATTAATATGACAAGTATGGTACAGAATAACTGACCTGTGCTTAAAGCTAGGACAAAGAGAAAGATACTGAAGGATAGTGTACGATAGTTTATCAAAACTACCAGATAAAAATGGGTACCTACAACACATTCCTTACAGATGCTAGTTACAGTAGCAATATTGTAACAATACAGACCCCAGAGATCTTCAGGAAGACCTCTACAGCAAAAATTCTATTTTCATGTCCCTCCAGAGTTGTGCATTGAAACAAAAAGACTCTCAAAATTTTAAAGAGTAACTCTAGAGAAAGTAAAGATTCACGTACTCATATTGCCAAAAGTTTGTTAATTAGAGAATCTGAAAATGCACTCACCTACTTCCTACCTGTTTTAATGTGCAATATTTCCATATTCTCTGCAAGTCTAATGCAAGACCCCAGGTGTCCATCTTTAACGCAGTGAGCCAGTGCATCTGCTCAAATGCATAATGCTGTTTTCTGCCACAGTGAATTTCCAGCAAAACAGCTTTTCATGAAAACAGAATGCTTTGAAAAGATATTGAAATAAAAGGAACATGCTACTTGTGCTTTGGCAAAGCTGAGAATATTTTAAGTGTCTATTGTGTTTTGATGTCTCTTCTAATATGCTGCCTTCATTAATGAATAAAAAATCCGTAATTTTTTTCCTATACTTTTCTTTTTTTTCCCCCAGAAAAATATGTTCAAACTTTGATTCATTAAATGTCTCTGTAAATCTCCCCTGAAAATCTAAAAGGAGTATTAAAAAGTTACTACATTTGATAAATCAGTCAGTTTTCCTAGAGATGAATTTTATGTATTTTCTATTCCACAGAGAGCAACTGATGGATTTCATCGGTTGATAGAGATAGCTTACTCAAACAGAATGCAATAAGACATAAATGTATTAACATAAACTTATTTTACAAGGATGACACAGTTGTTTCCAGGGAGAAAATGCATATAACAACTCACCCTAAATCCTGTAGTTCCAATTATTTAACACATAGGCCTAAAGAGACAATGTTACAAGTCCTCTTATAGTCCATGTTTATGCAGGTCCTTACAAAACAAAGGACTAAGAGAGGCATCATGCATCCAGTTCTGCTGCAAATTTTAGGTAGCTGCAGAACTCAGGACACTGAGTTTGGAAGTATGCATCTTTTCTCAGGTTGAGACACAATTGGTGACAACTCAAGGCTCCTTCCAGTTATAGCAGTTTAAATACAGTTTTTCATAATAATCAGAATTATTTCTAGAATATAAAACAAAGTCCAAAAATTAGCTTTTGAACTTCTCAACAATTTTAAAAAGCAGGTCATAGACACCTCTGTAAAAAAACCTTCAAATATTTATTAACAGCAAAGAAAATAGGTGAGGCCTGCACTATTTTATCTTTCAACAACATTCTTCTCATCACTGTTTTCTGTAGCATGTTGTACAGTGCTTTAGAAAACTAAAATGGCTGTTTCAGATTGAACCAGACTCTTTTTCTGCACATCCAAGAACAGGAAAGTATTTCATGACACCCAAGAAAATGAACATAATTGTCTCAAAAGATTTATTACTTTCTGAAATCTTTCAACTTATTGAAAGAAATGAAGCTTATTTTGTGTTTTACTACAACTACACAAATATGTTCTAAGTGCTCTTTCTGTTAGTAGGGCAGTAGTTATCTGGGACATACCTTACAGGGACATGCATATTTCTAGTCTTTTTCTAGAACAACTGCTTCCTCTTTAGTGTGTTCAGAAGTACATCCTGACCATTAATGGAGTAAGAATTGATACTGTTCCTCAGCCCAGAAATCAAGACAATTCCTCCATACTCCTTTAAGGAATATATCGTCAGGGTTTAACCCTAGCTGGCAACTAAGCACCAAGCAGTCCCTTGCTCACTCCTCTCCACTCCCGGGGTATCGAAACAGGACGACTCCTGTGGCAGGGAGAAATTATGAGGAGGACTCCATCTTATCAGAAGGCTAATTGATTACTTTATTATACTATATTATTCTATATTATATTACACTATGTTACATTACATCTAAACTGAATCTGCCAAGCACTCAACCCTGCACACACTGCACTCCAACTGCACAGAATCTCACGACTGTCAGCCAACAGTTCCGACACACACACACTTGGCCCTGATAGGCCAAGGAAACAGAACACCATCACTTTGGGCAAACAATCTCTATATTGCATTCTACTCTGGCACAACACAGGCACAGCAAATAAGATAAGAAATATTTTGCCTTTCTCTGAGGTTCAGAGAATGTGAAACCCAGAAATATTCTTGGGAAGAATTGTGCCTTGCTTTTCTCTGTGAAATATGGCTACACCTGGGGGACTAGGAGAGGAACCAGAAAAAAAGCAAAATACATGAAGTTCAGATAAGAACATTTAATAATTGAAACAAAGTAAAATATAGTGATACTAATAATACTAATGATAATATTAACAACAATAATAACAATGGTTATGAAAAGGAGAGACAGAGAAATGCAAAACCCAAGAAAAACAAGTTATGAACAAGATAGTTTCTCACCAACCACTAACTGATGCTAAGCCTGTCCCCAAATAGTTATCAGCCCCTGTTCCAGATAACTCTCCCAGTTTATACATAGTGGACATGACATTCTATGGTATTAATAGCCCTTTGGCCAGCTCAGGTCACTTGTCCTGGCCATGCTCCCTCACAGCTTCTTGTGCACCTCAATTGCTATGGGACACTAAAAAGTCCTATTGACATTATGTTCATACTAAATCCAAAACACAGCACTGCATCAGCTACTAAAAAGAAAATGAACTCTGCTCCAGCTGAAATCAGGACAGATATAAAACAAAAAAAAGAACACAGATTTATTTGTGACTAACACTGCATGCAATTATTTTCAGCTAAAGCAATTAACACCTAAAGAAATTATGAGCAGTAATCTAAAAAACTCTCAGTTCTGCTTTGTAAAGACAAATGTCTTAGAAATCAGAGGCAACCAACAAGTCCACCCACATACCTAATAGCTACATAATCATACAAGTATAAACAAAGAAATGTGTCATTCAAGGAGCAATTCAAGAAGCAGTGATTGAAAGAGGAAGGCTTTTATCTTTTCACAAATTCTCAGTGTATCAGTAAGGAGAAAGTATTAAATTACTCCGACCTGTTGATTTGCTCCAGCATGTAGCTTGGTCAGGCAAAAGCAAGGAAGATACCTGGCAAAGGTAGGGAATCATCGTCCCAGTTCTATAACTGAGAGAGTCAGCTTCTAAGATGCATTTGAGGGCTGCACACACTTCACCTCTGCTACCGACAGTACATCTCCTCCCTCCAGCAAGCACGCACACAGCAAACCAAGATAACACCTCAGGTTTAGCACCTGAGGAAGAAAGGACCAAGAAACTACACCTCTCCATGGCTGGGGCAGTTACAGAGTAAATAATTGTAAAGATATTTAGTTTTTTGTTATTGCTGAGGTCTTACTTCCCACCCTATTTCCCAAGCTATTACGTCACAACTCCCTTCCTGCTTTCACACTCCTTCTCTTTTTCTTCCCTCCGAAATATCAAAGATACACCTACTGTAAGTTGTATCTTGTGAGAAATATTAAGTATTAGACACAACATAAGACAACACTCACATAAGAGATCACTGGTATAATGCAAATTACTCCCCTATTTGAATGTACTGCAGTTTGAGAAGCAAGGTTATTTGAAACTGGCTCTTCACTGATTTAAAGTGCTAATGATTTGTAAAATGAATTTCAGGAAAGCAGACTTTTATACCACTGTGCCCCCCACAACATAAGTTTATTTTTCATGTTTGGATGGTGAGATAGCAGCAATCCTGTTTCTAAGAATTGGTGCAATAGGCTAAAACTATTTTTTCTCCTTTATCATTATAAAATATATGAAATATGTTTAGATTATACAGAAGACAATTCTTAAGGAAATCAATTTTTCTCACAATCCTACATTTAAAAACAATTATATTCTAAAATCATGCCATTGTAGCACCTCATAGGACATGAAATCCATGTGCCTTAAGAGATCTCAGATTTACTAAATAGGATCATTTTTATTACTAGTGATAACTAGTGATTTTGACTTCATGCCTAAGTTCCTAATTAGCGCACTGCAACAGAACTAGAAAATAGCAATATTTTCAATAACACTGTGATAAAGAAAGTATCCATTAATATTTATAATCTCTTTTTAAAGGATTGGATGTATTTGATGGCTTCAGAAAACAATCTACCTTTTTATTTTCTTATCACAAATATCAAATTCAAAAACTTCTTAAAATAAAGGAAGAATTTCTTTATGGATAGTTTTGGAAAAAAAACTTTGCAGCAACTGTAAGGAATAACAGCACAATGAAAACTGCGTAAGCATGTGAATGGAATATAAACCACATGTAAAGTGGTTCATGATCTCTGAAGTGCTAAATGCTACTGTTTCAAAGACCAGGGCACCTACAGGTTTTAGGTAGTACATTTTTACTATCTGCATAAAGAATCAGGGAATGAGCAACTCTGAAAAAAAACCCAAAATAAACAACCTGAAGACAAAAAAGGTAGCACGGATAAAATACAGATTATAGCAATATGATGTTATTGAAAATCATTTAAAAAACCATGTGGAAATGGAGTAATCAAAATTCAATATTGAAAGCATTCATCTTAAAAAGCTATAAAAACATGGACAGAAAACATTCAAATATTACAATTATGCTATATACTCAGGAATTGGCTAAGAAGTTGTACACTCCATGATCCAGCTATGAGCATCAGCATTATGGGACACGAGTCGTGGTAACTTGGTCCTGCAAGACTTCTGGCTCTGCAGCATGAGGTTTTCTGCTGCCCTTGTGTCATTCTGGCTGAAGTACTTATTTGTGCTATAATACCAACAGTATCAAAAATTTATAGACATTTAAATGAGTAACTTTTCCATTATGCCTTCCCCCCAGGACATAGCAATGAAGCCTTTCTTAGAGAACATCTAAACTTTATTCTTCAATATATGGAATTTTTAATGATAGTGCTCATCCAAGCTTTTACACTTTATAGAGGAAACATGATTGTGGCAAAGGTCTTTTAGCATCTTTTTCACATCAAAATAGCTTTTTAGTATTTTGAGCTTCCAGGGTGGCATTTCTGGCATGCTCATCATAAAAATGCCTGAAAACTAAGAAATTGATCTCTCTTGAGGTCAAAATTTGAAAAGGTTATTCCTAGCTGATGTGAGTCAAATTGTTACTAAAAAATATTCCTTCAAAATAACTTTTGAAGAAAATCTGTGATAATGCTCACAGAACAGTGTTATAATACATACTTTGTATAGCATTTTTAATGCAAATGCTCTGTGATAATTGGCAGTATTTCCAGTAACGGATATTAATATATGCTCTGTGGCTTTTTAATGGCATGTTTTCTCTTTCGTATTTGAAACCATTTTTTCCTGCTACTTTTCCTTCTATTTTTGGGATTACTTTTCAAATATAAACAATTAACAATTACATAAAATTGATAAGACTGTAAAAATAATACAATTCCATGGACCACACGGTAGTAATTGAGTGTGAAACACAATTCTGTGACCATTACTAAAATGCTGGTGCATTGCAGGAAATGCAGTTTGCTTCAAGCTGAATGCTTTTTTTTGGAAAACAGAATGATCAGCAAATCTTATTTTTCTCACTAAGTCAAAAATATGTCATAGAATCAGAGAATATTCTGAGTTGGAAGGGACCCTTCAGGATCATTCAGTTCAGCTCCTGGCCCTGTGCAGGACACTCCAAGAATAACTCCATGTGCCTGAGCACATTGTCCAAACACTTTCTGAGCTCTGTCCAGCTGGTGCTGTAACCTATTCCCTGAGGAGCTCTTCCAAACCCCAACCACTCACTGGGTGAAGAACCTTTTTTTTCCTAATACCCAACCTAAACCTCCCCAGCTTGATGCCATTCCCTTGTGATCAGTGACACTGATCACTAGATATATTTTTTAAAGAATAAATAATGTTCTGCAAATCCATCATCTGAGCTTCAAGTAAGTCATAAATCAGTACCCTCAGATTTACAGAAGGCAACTAAGCTTTTTTCTTCATATGCTAATTGAAGCTGCATGACATGGTAATTCTCTTGGGGAATTATGAAGTCTGAAGTACAAAAATTGTAATAAAAATTATAATAGGTTTCCCTCATAATTCAGTAAAATAGTAAAATTCTTGAAGCTTAAAAATTCTTCTGCATAATCTCTGCAGATTGCACATTCAATTCCATGGCAAAACAAGAACATACAGGGACATGCAAATTCAGGATTTTACACAATGGAAGAAAAAAATCAAGAATTTCAGCATTAGCATGCAGATTAATTAAAAAATAGAAAATTGGTTTAGAACCACTCTGTAACAATTCTTGTAGAGGTTTATTACACATCTCATTCTATTTCCTGGCTGGCTGTGAAGGACTGCCAGGTTTTCATTTGTATTCCAGCTGTGTCTGGTATTGATTTACATCATTAAGGATAGTTTTGTCTTCTAGACAAAAGGCATGCAATTCTTACAAATTATTATCTTAATTCCAAGCAAATGCAACACAGCTATTATTCAACCAAATTATACTTATTGTCATGGAAGTTTTGAAGACATCTTAGAGCTACACAGACAGCTCAAACACATAGAACTGCATATCTCTCCAGTGACAGTCTCTACCATAACTCTCCTTTACATATCTATAGAGATATTATGTCCATGTAATAATGTGAATGTGACTGATGCTTGACATCACAGTTTACCTCACTGCATATATCAATTTCCAAGTAGGACATATTTTGGATTGCTTAACACTAAGACAGAAATTTTGAATAGACCCTGTCCTCAATGGGTCAAGTGATTACAGCGAAGCAGCAACAGGCAACAGAAACAGAGCTGTAGAGCAGTATAGTCAGGGCTGAACAGCTATCTACCTTCTGTGGGACTCTACTGCAGACCAACAGGAGATCTGTTTTCTTCATTGATTTTTTACTAAATGTTTCACATTTTAATGCTATACATAGAAGGTTCTCTCTTTTTTTATTAGAACAATAATGAAAAGCTATATGACAAGATGGATATATATGAATCACTGACTGAATTATATTAGCAGATCATCTTTAGCTTTCTATACATTTTGAAGATACAACAGCATATTCATACCAGCTTTCAAAAAGTGAGAGAGATGTAGAAAGAAAGAAAAAAAGAAATTTCATTTATTGGTACCTTTTGGTCATTTTACCATCATTGTTAAATCAAAAATCCAGTACTGAATTAAATAAAATGTAGTCCGCATGTGTCACTTACGGTACAATTTTCAGTCTTTTTTTCCTTTTTAAGTCATTGGCTTGAGATATTTCATTTATAATATAAACCTAACTAACTTCTCTCTTAGAGCACTAATATATGCTCATTTTTAATTTCACTCTGCATGTACAGATGATATCTCCTATAACGCTATTCTTGTTCTAAAGAAGCAATGCCCCCTATCCTTCAGTCCCAAATAAGCCTGAACACAGGTTCTTAGGGTACAAAAATTTCTACTGATTCTTCAAAAAAAGCTAGAGGAATACTTAGTTAGAGGAAAGTATTTTGAAAAATTTTATATTACTTTTAGTAAGGATGAGGTTCTCCAGAAAATACTTAATGTAAAGCAGATTTACAAAAGATTTCACTCTTTTGCCCCAACTATCTAACAGATTAACACTGCAGCTTTTGAGATTAGATACATTTCTTCCTCTTGAAGGTGGTCTCGGTATGAGGGATAGGCTTTTCTGCCTTGGAGACACCACTGGTATAGATGGACTATCATCCACATCATCAATTGATGAGTTTCCACATCCAGAGCCTTGTACCCAGGGACTAAGGCATCTGGAAAGGCAAGGTGGGAAAGGAGGAGGTTTTCCTGCCACCTCAACCATACACTCGTCTCCATTAACTCTTTTAAGTTACTGCCTTCTGCCTGGTAGTTGGAGGATATAGGATCCCCTTGATCTTATTCTGGTGGCTTTCCCAGTTTCTGTCTCAGAAATGCTTCCTAATGCTCCTTAACCTTTTTACTTCCTCACAAAACTCTGACACCAGACTGCACAGATAAGTGCTTTGTCACACCTCACACCATGGTTCTCAATACTGCCAGCTGCTTACTGAGCAAAGGCTCTGCAATGCTCTGGGGAAAATACTGAAAATCGAAGTTCAGCAATAAGGAGTGCATGTGTTTGCTACAGTTCACCAGGGACAACCTCAGGAGCCACAACATCAAAGTAGCTTGGTGTACCACTCCAAGAGAGACATACAACAACGGATAGCATGACATGGAAAAGTAGGCATACTCTGTTGAAAACAATGCAGCTTTTGAGAATTAAGCCAAATCACCCAAAATGGTGACTGAAAGCTGAACTTTGCATCATTAACTCTACAGAAACTTTTTGCTACGGGCTGTCTTGAGGAGGAGGAGGGAGTAAATGAGGCCATCTACAGGCATCTGAAGCAGCCTCCAAGTCACAGGCCCTGGTTCTTTTGGGGGACTTTACTCCCTCGACATCTGCTGCAGAACCAGCGCAGTGAAACACAAACAGCCCAGGAGGCTCCTGGGAAGCATGGATGACAATTTCCTGACACAGGTAGTGGAGGATCCCCCAGGCAATGGTGTGCTGCTCAACTGATACCAACAAACAGAGAAGGCCTTGCTGGAGGTGTGACCATGAGAGTGTGGAACTCAGTTCCAGATGAGAAGAAAGCAGGGCAGCAAGTAGCCACAACCAGAGACTTCAGGAGAGCTAACTTTAGCTTCTGCAGGAATCTTCTTGGAAGAATTCCATAGGAACCAACCCTGCAGAGTAAAGGGGCTGAAGAAAGATGGTTGATAGTCAAGGATCACTTCCTCCAGGCTCAAGAGCAATGATTCCAAGTGTGCAAGGAAGGGGAAAAAAGACTTGACGGATAAATAAAGAGCTTCTCTCATTACCCAGTGGTAAGCAGGAAATACACAGGAACTGGTGACAGGGTCAGGTCACTTGGAGAGAATTTAGAGAGGTTGTCAGACTAAGTAGAAATGAGACAGGAAAAAAACAAAGGCCCATGTGGAATTAAATCTGGACAAGGATGTCAAGGACAACAAAAGTGGATTCTTCAAATACATCAATTACAAAAGGAAAACAAAGGATAAAATAGGCCCATTGGTAAATGCTGGACCATCTGGAGCAATCCTGTGCAATGCGCTCTAGGGTAACCCTGCTTGAGCACTGGGTGCCTTCCAACCTGACTCATTCTGTATTTTTGTGTTTCTCTAACTCCGAAACACATACAACTTTTCACACTCTCACATATGCTAATGCCTAAAATCAGTCAAACTCCACCTAAACATGAAATTACAACTGTAATTTTACCTTCTCCTCTCCCTCAGAAAAACCCACTGTAAGTGTAGTGTAAGTGGAAATGGATGACAGGAGATTTCACCTTCGTATTTGGGGATGATAACAGGCTATACCTATCTCCTCCACCATAGGGATGCCTATTAGGTAAGACTCGAATAATCAGCTCTACCAAGTGCTTCTTCAGAAAATTCAGAAAGCAAGCTTGTGTTTGTTATCATACTCTTAGCAATATATATTCATCTCAAAATGTACTGTATTTGTTGTTAGCTTTATTAGTAATATTTGAGGTATTCACATGTCATTCTGTAGACAGTGTATATATCACCTCAAACCTGCATTTCTGCTGCTCAGTAAACAACATGATTTTGCACCTGGCCATAAGAGTTACTGAACGTGACCACACTTCTAAGTCCTGCCACGAGAGTTCATTGTTTGCAACCAGGCATACAGTGCATCACGCTGTTTATAAATCCATAATCATGGTAGCTCTCATTGAACCCAACCAGATTCACAGTGTCACTTGGCTCTCCATTTCTGTTGCTTCGTGTTTAATTGGCCATTACTTAGTATCTAAGCCTAGCAGCTTCCAATCCCTCTGACGTCAGAGAACAGCTATAACGCAAGGGAGTTTATTCTCTGCAAATTCAACACAACAGAAGAATCCGCATTACTCTTAATGCAACACATGCTCTGCTCACGCAGAGCAGATCTCTCTGCTATGAGATCTGAACAGCTGCATGTTTTCTTGGGAACTTACTCTGGGTAGCCACAACAGTTCTGGTTAGTGCAGAAGACACAGCTTCTGCCAGGAGCTAGGAGGATGATGATCACCTCCTAGGAGAATGATGACCACCAACTCACTGCTTGAACTGATAAGGTGTTAACACCGTTACTGTGCATCCCTCTGCAGTAACTCTGCACCATTCCCTGGTAACTCACATTCCCCAGGCTGTTTTGTAAACATATGGAGGTGGCCACAATTCCTCTGGCAACGTCCAGACCTTGTAAGCATCTCTCCTGAGAGCCACCAGATCTGTGTGGGTGTCTCTATGCTCTGGCAATTGGTTTGGCAATTGGTTTACCCTAACACTGTACTAAGACTTCTTAACAAAACCCACAAACTATCACTTTGGTTATATAGAGTCTTTCCCTTCCAAGTTTACTGCCTAAGATTTGCAGGTATTTGAAAAGTTTGAAGCTTTCTGTTTAGATAAGAAGCCATTTCATTACAAATTAAGTACAGAAGTCAGATAAATCACCAAAACTCTAAGCGGTGCATTCCTAACCTTCCGTAAGTTACAAGCTGTAACCTATTGTGGAGAATTATATATTCATCTTCCTAATTATTTTAGAATAAAGATCTACCAAGGAATTTCAGCATAGAAAATTCAGTGATTTATAGCCTTGCCACAAAATAAATAAATCCTACTGTTTATACCTATAATACAGCACCAGGATCTGTAATAAAAGCAGAAAAGACTGTATACTGCTACTCTGATTTTAAAAATATTAACTTATTTTTATGTTCACACTAGTGGTTAATCTAGAAAAGACTTTGATTAACATAGTTTATTCTTCAAACTCTTATTCTTAAAATTTCATTGTATTAAACTGTTCTGATCACCATTGTGAATTTCTTCTTTATACTTAAATCCACAGTAGATCCATAAAACTTTGCCCTATTTAGCAACATCACTTCTCAGGATTATGTAGTGAAGTAATCTGACCTTCCAATCAAACCCTAAGGAAAGTAGGAAAATTTTAAATCAGCAAAAGAAGCTATCTCTACGAAATCTAAATAATATCAAGAAGTTCCTATGAAACAGAAATCAGTAACCTATAAATGTAAGAAAAAATAAATTGCCAGATGTGACACCTACTGACAACTGTCATTTTGATAATTTCTAAATGAAAGACATGAACCTTCTAATCACAAATAAAAGAAACCAAAATTAAACTAAATGTTCCAATCTTTTTAAAAGCCGGAAAAAGAAGTTAAGTCAAGTTTTAATTTGAACTAAATACTTCTCCTTCCTTTAAAAATAATCCCATATTTCCATGAAGCACTATGCTTTTTCATAACATAAAACCCTGTATATAGGTCTAAAGAAAATCACAGGCACTTATGAAATGTTTCCATTTTCAGTAAAAACATAAATCAAAAAGCATCAGGTGAGATGCTGGTAAGCTCTCTAACATTTCTAACAGTACATTATGGTCATTCCTTTCTCCTTAAACACATCCCTAAAGGATAACTGCACAAGTTTAAGCTTTTTCAACCCCAAGTACTTCCTTGACCAAGGGTCAGCACTGTCATCTTAGCTTAGATCCGTAATCCTGTGCATAGTGAAAATTTTCACAATAAACCTGTTAGCACAGAAGACAGTTTTTTATAGGACCAAATTAATCACTCAAGAGTTTGGGTCACCTACTATCTTAACTATTTTCCACTCTCAAGGAACAGCCTGTACTATCAAAACTTGTTGCCAAGATTGAGTTGGTAAAAACAAGGTGAGACGGGGAAGGATTACTACAACATATTCAGAATTTTTTTCCCTCAGAGGAAAGATAAAGTAGTATGTGGGTATCCTTTACATAATTTCAGAACTACTTGAGAGGCTCTGGGATTGATGCAGATCTACAGCAAAGATCTACAAGCAAACGAAAGGCAATACAAAAATTTAGCCAAGTATTAATATAAAATCATTTTACTGATATGAAAGGAAAGGGTCTTTGCAATACCTTTGAGCCACCTGGAATGTAATGGTTACCATATTTACACAAATGTTTACCAGCCCATGAAACCTTCAAAGCAATGGATATGTAATATACCATAGAGGGTTACCATTATACAATAGCACAGTGACAAAATGCAGAGCAAAAGTAGTGGGTGGTTTTTTTAATGTTTTTTCAGTTGACAGTCATCAACATATAGGCATCTATGATTTTTATGCATCATACATATATGATGCATAATAAAATATTTACAATCCAAAACCTGCATTTTCTATACCTAAATTAAGTTACTTGGGTGATCACATGCATTAAATAAAGACAAGTGTTATTGAGATAAAAAACAAAGAAGGATTTTATGGTGTGATCAGTACACAGTACTCTGTAAGTCTTAATTTCATACAGCTAGATAAATAAGCAAGCTAAGATGATCCCTATTTTACCAATTCTACTACTATTCTCATAGTGACAGTGGAAAATCCAATTTACTGCACATACCAAGATGATATTCATTAATACATATTTAGTTACATTAACAAAACTAAGTAATACTTGAAAAAAATTATGATGATAATCCAAGAACAAAAACATTTCTAGTACAGCTATTTTATGCTCAGATTTTGCTGCATGGAAGAAAACAAAAATTTAAGAAACTAAACCATTCAAAAATTATTAATCTGGCCACCCCAAATGAACAATATGGACTCTACTCATTCCTATCAATATATTTGTTATGCATCTTCTTCCTTTTGCTTAGATGCAATGTTCATTAGCACTTTGAAGTTTTCTCTTTTCTCTCAAATAATATTCACTAAGGTGAAAAATATTCAGCCATTGGTTGCTTTCCTTATAAAGCGCTCTACAGTTCAAGGTTCTATATTGACTGATAGGTCAATCCCTGCATTCTGATCTAAAACAAGAAGAAAACAAGTTTGCAACAGTTTGCAACATCAACTCTCCTTTCATACAGATCAGATATACTGAAAGTCTACCAAGTCTCATCCATAATCCCATCCCACTGACTGCTCATTGACCATTTCACCATGCTCAGATTGACAAGGATTTTGATCTTAATTTTCCCCTTTTTAAGTAATCTGATAGCAAGGGATAAACATTTAGTATATCTCCCTTATGTCTATGTTGCTTACCTGCTCTTGCAATCTCTATGCTGTCATTTTGTTCCACTTATTTTGAAAATCATGATAAAAAAGGGCTGAGTCACATATATCTGGAAATACTGGAACAAATGTTTGTAATTTACAAAAAGCTGTCTAGGACAGCACAAAATTCTGAATTATACAAATGTTTCATCAGCAAGTACTCCTCTGACACCTGCTTGTATGTGAGTAACAATTACTCGGCTGTATAAACAAGGAAATCACACAAACAGACTGAAAGACAGCACCCAAAAAATTAAACCATATTAGGAAACATATCACTTCATTAAAGACATTGAGAAGTTCAAGCAAGTCCAGAACAAAGCTGGTGAAGTAGCTGAAGAGTAAGAAGAGTAGCTGAGGGAGGCAAGATTGGAGAAAAGGAGGGGAGACCTTATCACTCTCTACAACTCCTTGAAAGAAGGTCGTAGTGAAGTGAGGTCAGCCTTTTCTCCCTTGTTACTAGAAACACAAGACGACACAGCCTCAAGCTGCTCCAGGGGTGGTTCAGGTTGAACAAGATAAATTCTTTCATGGTAATGGTAGAATGGTTGTTAAAGATTGGAACATACAACCCAGGGAAGTGGTGGAGTTACAATCCCTGGAGTGTTTAAGGAAAGACTGGATGTGGCACTCAGTGCCATGGTCTGCTTGACAAGGTGGTGTTTGGTCAAGGGCTGGACTCGATTATCTCAGAGGTCTTTTAAACCTAAATAATTCTGTGATTCTGGAAGGAATGGCAGATGCATTCAGCAAACCTTCATCTCCTACATTTTCCACTTACCTAACAAATCACATCCAGGAGAGAGCTGCAAATTCTCAATTTCTATTTAAAAGCTATCCGATTTCTACTTGCTATAATGAGATAATTTTTACCATGACTAGTTAAAGAACTAGATGGGATTACTGCAAATAGAAAACTCCTCAGGGAAAAAGAGACATGACAGTTATCTCAAAGGCAACTTTCATAGTGACCGCAGTATTTTTCAGATAGATGGGGTATCTTGAAACTATGATGAACTGGAAAGTGCCCAGGCATTATAAGCAGTTCTGAATATGCTGAGTCTACACTGCAAGCTCTGTTACGGCATCAAAATTACACAGCCAACAGGTATCAGTTCTAAAAAGCAAACGCCTCTCACAAGGACAGAAATACTCTTCCATGATGGTCAAAAAGCAAAATGCTCACAACCAAAAGGACATCTGTGATATAAGTCAAGCCTTCTTAGACACAGATCTGGAATTTCTCCAAAATCATATAAGTGCTAGCCTACTGCAAGACTGCAATTCCTCTATCATCAAGGAATTTATTTTTAATACTGTAGAAGAAAACCAAAAAGCCATAGACCAGATGGCTAGCTGAACATCATACAGTATCAGGTAACATGAATTTTTCTGCTGCATGTTCTGCTCTCTTTCTCCAGTCATCACTTCTATGGAGAATATGTTGTCTTAACACTGAAAGATAATGTAGATGGATGCTTTCCTATTAAGGAGATTACAAACTTGAGACACCAGGCTAAAGACTAAGGTTCCTATATATTACCTCTTCCTCAGGATAAGAAGTTCTTTAAAAAAGTTTGTATTTGCAATGGCTTCTTTACTTATAGTCAAGCTGAAATAAACTTACTCAAGAACATGTCTCCTACTATTTCTCTGATGTGAAAAAATCAGAAGAACATATAATTTTCAAATACAGGATATTTTCTGCAGCCTTCACTTGTGTTCATATGCCCTTATATCTGCCCAGTTTCATAAAATTAAATTTTCTGAACTATGAAGTTAACATATTCATTACTCATTTTATGAGCTCTGTGACAATCTATGTATGATTTTCTTATGAAACCTTCTGACACAGTTCCTTCCTTCTCCGCTGAAAAAGCAGACAGTAACACTGACTCTCCACCAAGAGAATTTTCTGTCATAGTGTCGCTCTGTAAAATATAGGCTACTGGACAAACTGGAAGATGATGTAGGTTGCAGTGCCATCCTTATGATGTTGACATTGCTGTAAGATTTATATTTGTCAGACTTGGACAGTGTAGTCTCTCAGCTTGCCAAGTGCCCTGCTGTGATAAGGTGCAAGGAATAAGTAAGCTGCTTAAGTTCAGAGCTGACAAGACAGATGTAATGCTTGCTGGTAATGAAAACAACACACAGCTATTCCTGAAGACCACACAGTTAAACATATTGTATGTGCCTAGCAAATGATCTCACATCACTACATGTACAGGAAAAATAAGCCACTTCTCCAGAAACAAATTGTGTTGTCTGTCATTTGAGGCATTTAAGAGACTCAACTCTAGTGCAAGCTAGGGCTAAGAGACCATACCTTCTCCTGGTAACAGAGGGTTCCCAAACAAAACAGTAGCATGAAATAAATTAAATGTTTAAAAAGCTGCACAGGAAAAAAGGCAAGACAAATCACTAGTCTCTAAAAGACTGTGCCATTTTTCCACCAATAAAACTTTATCTAAAATTGATACCTTATCCTTTTTCTTGGAAATTGCATATATAGAAAGCTCACAGAGAGCTACTTCAGCTAATGGAAAAAAAAGTAACCCCAGGCAGCAGCTCAGCTATCTTTTTTTTTTTCTTTTTAAAACCAACATTAACTTGAGTTACTTTAAATCCCCAGAATTTGCTGTGCAAATCAACTTACTACTTTCTTCAGCACCTCCTTACAAATATTACTTCAAATAGCAGTCAGTTTCCTAAAGAAAAACCAGTATCTGTTCATGAAGACAAGTTCTCAAGCTTATAACCTGAACTGGACCTTTTACCCTTCAAGGAACAGGTCTCACAGTAATGTTTCAAGGATCACTACACAAATGCCTCGTGGCAGAGAACTTTAAGTGAGGGAAACAACAGGAAAAAATTAATTTAAAGTACTAAAAATCCAAATTTAACTGCTGAAAGCTAAAAATTCTCACTGAACCAAGTTTTGAACTACTTCCAATTATGTCCAAGTAATTAATTTATCAATTACTCATCATTCTATCCTTAAAATACATCGGATCTATGAAATGGCATGCAGCATAAGTAACAAGCAGAAGGAGCTAGAAGTGATTGTGCAAATGGAAAGCTATGATCTAATCACAAATGTTGAAACTTGGTGAGACAAATCACATGGCTGGAGAATTCCAATTAACAACTACAAACTGTTCAGAAGGGACAGGCAAGGAAGCGGTGGGGCAGGTAATTTGCCCTCTCCACGGAATTGACTGCACAAACTCATCTTTGAAAAACAGTGATGAACAGGTCAAGAGCTTGTGGTTGAAAATCAGAAGCCAAGCCAATAAATAAAATCTCATGGTTTGTGTTTATTACCCACCACTCAGTTGAGGGAACCCTGCTGACAAAACTTTCCTACTTCACCTGCATGAAGCATCACTCTGGCAGGTTCTGGTCCAGCTGCAGGGACTTGTCAGGACAGTCCCTGACATCTGCTGGAAAAGCAGCTCAGCAAGATGGAAGCAGTCCTGGAGACTCCTGGACAACATCAAGGATAATTTCTTACCCCAGGGACAGACAACAGCACCTGCTACTTACTGACACAGATTAACTAACTGGAGAGATCAGGATCGGTGGCAGCCTGGGCTCAAGTGGTCATACCCTGGTGGAATTCACGATCTCAAGGATTATGGGCCAAAGAAAAGATAAAGTCACTACTCTGAATTTTAGAAGCCTGAATTTTTAGTTATTTTAGGAATTAAAATAATGGGACGGGACCCTCTGGAAAACTACATTTAGGGAAAAAGGAGCAGAACAGAACTGTCAGATCTTTAAGGACATTTTTCTTAGAGCCCGAAATCTCTCCATTTCCACCAGTGAGCATCAGGCAGGGAAGGCAGGAGACCAACATAGCTCAGTAAAGACCTCCTGGACAAAGTGAAATACAAGAAGGAAAAGCACTGGACATGGAATCAGGGACAGGCATCCTGGGAAGAAAAGAGGAGTGCTGTCTGGTTGTGGAGAGACAGGATTAGGAAAGCTAAGATATATTGGAACTGAATTTGGCAAGGGATACAAAGAATATAAAAACGGCTTCTATAGGCGCATTGGTCAGAAAAGAAAGATTAAAGAAAATGTGCGGTACTTAATGATTTTGTTTGCCTCAGTGTTCATTAGTAATCACTCTTCCCCATCTCTGAAATCCCTGAATCTCAAGACAGGAACTGGGGAATTGAAGTCATTCCCAGTGAACCAGATCAGGTTCAAGACCACCGGGGGAACCTGAACAAGTCCATAGGACTGAGCTGCATCCCAGTGTCCTAATGAAATTGGCTGATGTAGTTGCCAAGCCATTCTCCATCATATCTGAAAAGTCATGGCAATCAGGGGAAGTGCCCACTGACTGGAGGAAAGGGAATATTACACCCTTTTAAAAATGTATATTTATAACAGAAAATATTTTTCCATAATCTTGCATCACCTTTATATCCAGGGTAAGGGGATTTTAACCGGAGCATCACTGCAATTATTGCCAGTTGGGTTTATGACACCATAAACTTGTATTAATCAATCTTTTAGAAATTTACTTTTTTATTATATGCAAGTTTAAAGCAGTTTTGAATAAATTTTGCTGTGATACTGACTACACATTTTTAAAAACCATACAGTTCCTCACACTGTTTTTTAAAATTCCTTGGAAGTCCCCACTGTTTCATATCCACCTTCAAACAGTTTGGGTTGGAGAGAATCTTAAAAATCATCTAGTTGCAGCTCCATTGCCACTCGACCAGTTTGCTCAAATCCCCATACAACCTGATCTTGAACACTTCCAATGATGAGGCACTCACAAGTTCTGTGGGCAGCCTGCTCCAGCATTATACCATTATATAAAGTGGTATAACTTTTAGTGTAATAAAAAAGGTCTTCCTTGTGTCCCATCTGTATCTACCTTCTTTTAGTACAAAACACTTGCTGGTAGTCCTGTCACTGCAGGTCTTGGTAAAAAAATCTTTCCCTGTCTTTCTTAGAAGTTTCTTTTAAGTATTAAAAAGCCTCAGTAAGTTTTCATCAGAGCTTTCTCTTCTCCAGGCTGAAAAGCTTCAGTCTTCTCAGCCTGTCTTCACAGCAGAGGTGCTCCAGCCCTTTGATCATTTTTGTCTTGGACCCATTTTAACAGGTCCATTATTTTTTCTTGTGCTGGGAAACCCCAGAACTGGATAAACTATTCCAGCGGGTAGTACTCTCACAAAAGTGGAGTAGAAGGACAAAGGCCCCTGTCTTGACTTGCTGGCATGCTGCGTTTCATTCAGCCTAGGATGCACTTGGCTTGTTGGCTTTTTGGGTTCTAAGTGCATGTTGACAGCTTGTGTCCAGATTTATCCCCTGTACTCCCAAGTCATTCCCTGCAGGGCTGCTGTCAAGCTATTAATCTATCAGCTTGTATTGATATTTGGGATTGTCCCTAGCCTGAACAGAGATGTGATACAAAATTACGGAAGAATTTTTCGGTTTCAATTTACATTTAAACCATGACATATATTCAATCACTATACAAAAAACCCCATGCACATAACTTGTGCATATAATAATCAGAGATAAATCTTCCTGGATTCTGGAGTCTGTAATCTCTTTTCTTACAGATATAAACTTGGTGACAGTTTTCTTTCTCCAGATTTCTAATTTCTGCATACACTGGACACATTTAATCCTTGACAGTTACTACATTTTTAACAGCAGACTTGTTTATGTCTCTTTCTGCTCATGTCTTCAGAAGTTATTTACAGTAATGCATTTCTAACATTTGCTGTATCTTTCATAAGACTTGATAGTACCATACCACTGCAAGATAAAAACTTGACAGTTTGCAATAGGATCTGCACATTATTCTGACAGCAAGTACTATACAGCCAGCAAACTATATTCTTCTAATATCCTTATTAAAAATCCAATGAATGCTGTGACTAAATCATATAGCAAATTCTATTTTGTACAAGATAGCAATGAGTCACTGAATTTTTAATAAATTATATATTGTGGTAAGCAACTATTGCATTATTTTTAATTTAACATTTTTTGAAGTCAAGTATATTACTAAAAGCTATTTCATAAGCCGTTATAAAGCAATTTGGAAATATCTTAAAATCTGGCACAAGATTTCTGTCTATTTTGGTCCCACTGCCTGTGAATGTGTGCAATGATCTAGTTAATACGTCATTGCATCTATGGCATAACGATTCTACTCAATGGCCTTTCCAGCAATATTTTTGGAAACACTGAGAAGTAATCAATACTTCTTTGTATTACCAGAAATGCATAGCAACACTGGTATACATAATTGCAAGTGCTTCTCTACTTTTCCACAAGCACAGCTGCAAAAGCTCTACTAGCCCACTGTAGTTTAACAAATGAATTTCATTACAAATTAGAACAGATTAGATAAGCACTGTCCTAAAATGTCCTTAATCCTTTATAATCATTAAAACAGAATGACACACAGGAGAATATGTGCCCATTCTTTTAAAAGCTCATACAAATCTTTTGCTTTGAATCCATTCTTCAGTGCCATACCACAGAGAAATCTCTATATTTTTAGAATTGATGTACCTTTCAATACTATAATCTTCAGCTTTCAAGCTCACTATTATTTGCCTTCAGGTGCAAATTTTAAAGTGTACAGCCTTCTAAAAAACCTTTATGGTTTCAGCCAGATTCTGAAAGGCTTGTAGATCAGTCATCATCACACTAGATTTCTTTTCAAAATAATGTTCTTCAGTCAGAGTACACTTGTGGTTATACTCGGTTCACTTGTCAAATACAAATCTGAGGTCATCAAAAGCTTCAGGGCAACTTCAGCTATTCCAAAACTCATTTTCTAACTCTATTTTGTTGGAGAAATAGTATTTCAAGTATAAAAATAATAGAAAACTCTAAAGATAGAGAAACAAAGGCATTGCATGTGCACGTTTCAGTACAGCATTGCAGCAATTGCCTATAAAGACAAAGTCAATCCAATATCCAAGCATTTCAGAACATAAAAAATACCAAAAGAAGATAAGGTATTTCACTATGAAGTTGATATATATTCTATTGAAATCATTATTTTACAGCTGACATCTCAAAATACATAGGCATAGGAATTTATGCTAATGATTCTATTTAGGTATTTCTGTTGTAATTGATGAAACATTTAAACACTCTCATTTACAAGGTCTACATTCATTATAAGTCACATGCCTGGCAAGGCTGAATGACACTAGGCTCAATACTCCTGTTGGCTTGAATTCCTTGGCCATATACTAATGCAAGGGCTTTTATTTCATTCTAGTTTTAAGTCCCATCTTTTATTAAAATAGAAAAACAGACAAGAGAGCACTTTCTTTCAAAGGCTGATTTGATATTTGAGAGGTCAGTCTGAATTTTTTATCTCCAGAGATTTTTTTATGCAGCCATAATTCATATTTATAATTAGAGCTGAGTAATTAACACTCTTTTGAAAACAGAGACTATCTAGGTACTTGGGGAAAAGCTTTTCTCTTTCCAAAGTAAAACTGAATTTTATCATTAACTATGATGCATAGAGAAATCCAGTTTGTTTCCTATGACCCAAAGCCTCATACACATAAATAGTCAAGGAAAAATGAAATTTTAAAAGCGTAAGCACACACCAAGCTTCTCTTAGAGACTAAAGACGAATGGAACAAGGCAAAAATAAATTAAATAAAACTAAACTCAGCTGAAAGCCTAAGATTTGTCTGCTTTGGGTAAACTGTTTGATGCTGTTTAACAGCATTGGGATGGAAGCTGACACCACAGTAATTCACAGCATGAATTCTATAAATTACATACTTCTTTCAACTTGTCATTAGCTTCAACTTTGCCTTTACATTTACACAAATTTCAAGTGGTGCCCCTGCATCCCATCACTTCTCAGTACTTTTGCCTCTCTTTTATCTGCCTCTAATATCTTCACTGTGATTAGAAGTACTTAAGCTAGCATTTGTATTTCCTGTTTTCACACTAGCTCATGTCTGATATTAAACTTGTAGACCACTGGAAGAGAAAACCAGCTGAACTATGTGTCCACGGAACAGCTAGAATACTGTCGTTCAAGCAAAATATTGGTTTATAATGTGTGATATGGTATGGTATATGCCTTCAGCCATTTCTTTGTAGAATCTGTACTTAAATGTCCATATTCAACTTATTTATTTCCTACCTTGGTAATGACAAATTCTCATTCCATGTGGCTATTTGAACTCAAAGTGCCTGATGGATATGAACATCATAAAATGAAAAAAGATAGTCTGATTCTCTGACAAAAGGAGGCCAGGATAATTTCATTTCTCCATTCAAATATATTTGGGAAAACAATAAAGAGAAAATGCATAATCACAGAAATAATGTGGAGAAACTACAGGTTATAGCATCTTTGTGGCATGCAACATTGAGGTTGCCTGGGAAGTCTTTTGCTTTCACATGAGAAGTCTGCTGAAGTCCAGCAATATCATGGGTTTATACCCCTAAAATAGAAGTGATTTCACCCCAGTGTATCGCATTCTTTTCTTCCCCTATGAAAAAGACCCCAGCTAAATATTCTGTTCATTTTGTCTAATTGCAGTCAAGAAAAAATTTCAAAAGATGCAATGTTCAATGAAAATTTCACTGTCATGTAAGTTTTCAGCAGTGATAGTACATGACACATAACCTACTGAAAAAGCTAGAGAAATATGAAAACATTGGCATGCTATAACAACCCAGTAATTTGCCAACGTGATACAGTTGAATAAAACAATTTAAAGCTATAAACTACTATTAGTATGATACAAATACTGAGTTTTACTCTGGAAGAAATTAGTATATCTTGAACATTTAATAGTGGAAAGACTGACAGGAAACATTGATTTCAACCCAAAACCTCTAGTGAATTCAATTTAACTGCAATCTTTACATCTACTAGCTAAGCAATAAAAAAAAGCCTAGCAATATGTTCATGTTTACACAGATGTTTTTTAATTTGTATTAAAATTTAAAAATTGGCTTTTTACTTCCTTTGCTGTTCCTTTGTAGATGTTACATTAAAGAAAATGCCAGGTTCTCCTCTACAGATCTCTGAAAATAGTAGATATTCTGCTTATTTGGGTTTCTTGCTACTTCTTACTACTTCAGGGAGGAGGAACAGGGAGGACAAGGATAGAAAATGTTTCAAACAACTAGAACCATTTGTTCCTACAGTGTAATATCTAATTTTGGTATGGTTGCATGCTAGTATTTAATCTATTCCTTTATATTTTTTTTCCACTATGTTTTGCTCATTAAAAAAAAATTAACGAAATACAGCCTAAATTTTGTAAAGGAGAGGTGGCACAGTAGGGAAGACCACATTTATTTATTATATGCCTCATGCTTTATCACAAAATGGATTATAAAAATAAACCCAAATTAATTTTTTAAATTATTTTAAATTATTAAATTACTGCTTATGAAGGTTCAATGTCAAGGAATTATGTACAAAGCTTGCCTTTGCTCTGGTAGCTCTCTGACTTGAATGGCGGAGGAAGATGAAGAAAGGTGTCTTTAATCTATCACACAGGGTAGCTGTGAAGCTGGAATTAGCTGCTGAAGAGCAGCACTGACAGTCCCTACAATTTCAAAGGACAAAACTGACCTGCATTAATTGCTCAGATATTCCCAGGAGTGAAAAACTCACTATGGCTTTAAAGAAATTAACAGCTAGACAGATGGTATCGATTGTCTACTCTCAGGTATAGAGCAAATGGTAACGGAAAGGAGTGAAAGGTAAGGATGCAGTCGGGTTGACTGGAGGAAAGAAGAGGCAGGAATTTTTAGAGAAAGAATACATTTGCATATAATCCCTGGAATTCCCCTGATGAAAAATATACAGTGCCAGTGGGTGTGAGAGCTTCTAATTCTGTAGCATCAGCAGTCAGGAAGTGAAGACTAGCTTAAAGATCATGTTTGAATTGAGAATAATGTGGCAAATATACACAAGGCTAGAATATACACAGAGGACTATTGGCCCCAAACTCTTTAGAGAAGTAGGAACCCCATGTTTCAGGAAATGAGAAATATATTACAAGAGGTATCTGATATACTGTCTTTTGGAGAAAATAAAATGCAATTCTACTATGTATATGTATATGTATATGTATATGTATATGTATATGTATATGTATATGTATATGTATATGTATATGTATATGTATATGTATATGTATATGTATATGTATATGTATATGTATATGTATATGTATATGCATACATACAGGTATACACACACATTTGTTTTTATTTTTAAAATACAGAATAACATCATATCACGTCATTCAGGAAATATAGTTTAGCTAGGGTATTTACTCTGAAACAGAGCAGAGTATCATCAGATGCAGTAATTTACTTGCAACAAAATCAAAATCTAAAAGCAGAAAGTCTGCTAGTGATTTTAGGGCAGACTTTTTTTTTCTGCTCCTTTACCCAAGAAGCAACATTTTATTGGTCCATTGGCATTACATCATTACAGAGCCTTTTGAAATGGCTGACCTGTATACTCCCCTAAATTAATACAAATCTAATTATTTCATTATAAATTTAATGTCAGAAATTACATCTTGGAATAATAAGGTATAATGAGCCAACCAGGATTCTGGTGCTTCCTTCCCTCACAGAAAGGCGGTCTTCTACCTGCAGCACTACTACATTTATGACTGTTATAAAGTACCCTTCCTCTCATTTTTACTGCATTCAGTCGAGTTCCTTTTTCACAACATTCATTCCACACAAATATACATGTTCTTTTTCTTTAAAAAACAGTGTTAAGGAAGGCAAGTACTCTATTTTATTTCTAAACTTTTATATATTTGCAGGACACCATAGGCTTATATACAGCTGTACACAATATAAGTGGTTCAAAGTCATTTTATGTTGAAGAAAGCATCAAGAACTGAAAAAGTATTAAAGACTAAAAGCAATATTCTATCCACTGAAGGAAAAATGGAAGAAAATATAAAAATTACTCAACAGTTCAAAACTGATTAACATAATTTCTTCATATTCAGCAGAAAAAACGTAGGTTCTTAAGTCATATAATTTCAGAAACACCGAAAGACTCCAAATTAATTCAAGCCTTTTCCAAAAGGCTCCTGTTAGTCTTCCAGTGTGTAAGTCATGGACAGTCTACAGAATACATTTCAACATCTGATGAATGCATGAATGAATGAATAAATGAATGAATGAATTTAAATCCAGTTGATGGCCAGTCACAGGTATTGTTCCCCAAGAATCAGGGCCACTTCTCTTTAATATCTTTATGACCTGGGCCAAGGGGATCAAGTGCACCCTCAGTTTGCAGATGACACCAAGCTGGGTGGGAGTGCTGATCTGCTGGAGGGCAGGAAGGCTCTGCAGAGGGATCTGGACAGTCTGGATCAATGAGCCAAAGCCAGTGGTGTGAGGTTCCACAAGGCCCAGGGCTGGGTCTTGCCCACGACCTGACCAGGTGGCCAAGAGGGCCAATGGCATCTTGGCCTGTACCAGCAATAGTGTGGCCAGCAGGAGCAGGGCAGGGATTGTCTCCTGTACTTGGCACTAGTGAGACTGCCCTTTGAAACTTGTGATCCAAGAAGGATATTGAGGTATTCAAGCATGTCCAGAGAAGTGCAGCAGATCTAGGGAAGGGTCTGGAGTACAAGCCCTGTGAGGAGTGGCTGACAGAGCTGCAAAAAGAAGACTAAGGAGGAACCTTATCACTCTCTACAACTGCCTGAAATGAGGGTGTGGTAGCCTCTTCTGCCAAGTAAAAAGCAGTAGGACAAGACATAATGTCCTTAAACTGTAACAGAGGAGGTTAGGTTCAATAGTAGGAGAAATTTCTTTACTGAAAGGGTGGTTGAGCTTTGGAACAGGAAACAGGAAATTCCCCAGGAAAGCTGGATGATGTCACCATCCCTGGAAATGGTCAGATATCGCAGACTGAGATGAGGTGTGCCCAGCGGGCTTTGTGTTATTCAGTCAAAGGTTGGACTTGATGATCTTGGAGGTCATTTCCAACAATGTTTCCATGATTTCTGTGTTTTCAACCCTTGAATTAGGAATTTTCAAGCCGCCTTATGTTTTTATGTTTTATATATATGCTCTTTACATATGTCTTTTAAATGATTTTTAAAAGGACATGTGAAAACAAATTTTTTTAAAATTCAGAACAAAAATTCAAAACAGATTGCCACTTTAAGGACAGGCTATCAATTTTAAAGCACTCCAAGCTGCATTTCCACATTTAAACATACAGCTACAAAAACAAAAAAAAATTAATGGAATAAAAGGGAATTAAAGTATAGAGTGAAAATATTAATAGTTCAAAATAAGTGAGTACAAAGTAAGGTACACCAAGAATCACATTGGAAACAGTGTGGGATGATCCAGAAAACTTACACTTCCTCTAAGAATATGAATGGGCCACTAACCACTTTCTATCTGACAACATTACAGTCATGCATACGTTGACAGATTAAGTAATTACTGTATAACATAGCAAAAAAACAAATTTTGCACTTGTGCATATCCTGTTCTAGAGTATATCAGTGTTCCTGAATGACACTGTTTAATGTGTGATTTAGTGTATGCATATCTTTCAATACCCTGATGGCAGAGATACCAAGTGACAAACAGACCATGCATCCTTTCACCTTCATAAATAGTCAAGGTAAAAATCAATAATAAAAAGACCTCACAAATATGTACTGTGTTTCACTCCCTGCCTTTTTAGGTTTCATCACCAACACAACTCCAAAAAATGAAACTTTCACAGTTGATACTGGTAAGTTTGTTACTCTTCTCCTGGGCAAGAACAGGTTTGAACTACATTTAACAGAACACCAAAGACGGTTACCACTGTTAATGAACTGTCACTATGTTTCAAAAGGCCCATCTCAGTAAACCCCTTGTTATTTATTTCTTACCTTAAACATAACTTACTGCTCTTTAACTGGCAATAACCATCACAATTCAGATTTTTAGTAGATTCAAATACTGGAACACCTTAATAGCAATGCATATACGGAGCATATATTAATATACTACTCACCAATTTTAATCTTTCCAAGGGTATTCTGCTAGTGTCTATCGGAGCACGCTCTGTGACATTACCAAATCTGACTTCTGGGATGGCAATTGCACATATTATATGTGCCCACCTGTGAAAAGTGGCAAGTCAAAAATACCACCAAAAAAACTCATAGAAATACAAGTGCTTAAGTTGTTGCTTGCTGCATATTTGGCTTTTGCTTTTGGTTTGGTTTTCTTAAACATACCCATCTGTGGTTACTTCCTTATGAGGCTTTCCTAAGCTTCATTAACACATTTTAACAAACCTTGCAACACTAGCACTTTGTGTCAATGAACTTTCAGACTGTGATTTTATTGCAACAATTTTTAAGTATGTTTTACTTTTTATTTAAGCAAGAAGTTTTTGCAGCTGTGCTATTCAGGCACATATGTAAACACCACACTAAGTTCATGTGTAATTTATCATCTACAGCATTTATTAGTCATTATTAACACTACTCAGACCTGAGAAACTATTCTTACACAACAAATGTGATTACAATCAATCATGTACCTATCAAAATGCAAAACGAAATGCAAATGTTATCAAAGCCTTCTGTTTACAGACACAAAGGTATCCAAGCAGCAAAGTGAGCAAGCCACCAGTGCAATGCCCAACATGAACTGGATCTCCTTTGGTAGCAAAAGCACCTGCAAGTGCCTAGGACCAGTGTTACATTCAAGGCTTCAATGGAACATCTGGAGGTTTGTCAGATGATACTACATGCTTCCTATATGCATCAGAAAGCACTCCAAACCCTCCCAATACGTGAATCTCAAAATAAGAAAAGCTAAAAGAAATTTTAAAAAGCCTGAAACTAATATTAAAACTGTGTATTTCATGAAGCACAAGAGAAGCTAACAACTCTTTTATTATCAAAGAGCAGCCTTCTGAGGCTACTTCTAAAATATTTTTGGGGTAGACAAGAAGTTACTTCTAAAATCTTTCTGGGGTAGACAAGAAGTCAGTTATTTCCTGAATAAAGGAAAATATTTCAATTTTTTTACTCATATTTGCCTTATTCCCTGTCCTTTACTGTATGTCTGTTTTCATTAACCCACTTACTCTGTTTCTGTAAGCTCTGAACATTTGCCTCACTCCACTTCTTGTACATTTTGAAGAAACACACATTACACAAGCATCTTAGCAGATTAACAGGAATGTGGGCTGAAACTGAAGAAGATGGAGGGTGATGCAGAAAACAAAAAAAAAATGCTCTTTCTTGCACTAGAGCAGGAATATTTCAATAAGTCATCTTTGACAAAAACATCTGCAAAAGTATAATATGACACACAGGGACCAAACAAACCCCTGTCATGTGATTTTAAAGTTGTATTGGTCAAAGTGTGAAGTAAGACCTGTACATAAAGATGACATACCAATTAGCAAATTATACAGTTCAGCCCAAATAAAAACAGATAAATCTTGCAGATTCATCCTTTTATTATGGTGACAGTTTCTTCATGTTTTAACTTACACGAAGTTGAGACTTGTCTTACCATCTAAGCTTTATGAGAGAGAAAAGCTATAAACAAAATGCCTCTTCAATCAACCTTCAATTAAACATTCATCCTCTGACATCTCTCAACCTAACAGACTCAAAACAATTCCTGCGTTCTGCTGAAAAGAAAGAATCTCAGCCTTCCTATACGGCAAACTGCTTACTGCATGCACACATACCAGTATGATGCATTAGCTTTTAGAAGTATGACTTGCTCTTCCTGTATCTCTAATTAGTATGTAGAGAGTAAAGAAGGAGCAAAGGAGAATGCACATGTTAGATTTTACAGCTGTTGGAGAAAAAAGGTTAAATTGTAACATACTTTTTTGAAAACTCAAAATTTTGAAATGATAGCTAATGCTGAAAGACAGATCAAAAACTCTACAATGTGTAACTATAAGGTGTTACAGAAACAGTAAAAACAAGAGTCCAACTGGTTTTACAGAAATCACATTTCACAAATCCGTAAAACTAACCTACAGAGTGATAGAATGTAAACCCAAAAAATCTTATGCATAATTATACAAGAAAAGTGATTTTATGCAAACCTCTGTGCATTTTCCTCGTAATATATCTTTATGAGACATTTCAAAAAAATTTATATTGATATACGAAGAAAGATATACATATTTTTAAAGATGCAACATGGAAGCTAAGCCACCAGCAGCAAATATCAAAAGGGCATAATAAATCCTACTGAGATAATATACTCGTAATTCTCTTTGTATTTATCAAGTAAAGTAAGTAACAAATCAAAGGAAATTTAAAGCAGAACTAAAAATCAGCTGAGAATTTTAATGTACTGGTAAAAATCTCCATTAAAATAGCTACAATAATATTTTCTGAAGGTAAGATATGGCCTGAGTTAAAAAACTTTCTCCTAACTGGACAAGAGTCATGAAATCAATTGCAAAAACCACTGATAAATAAATTCTTTCCACCTCCTTTTCCTGGTAAGTGAAAAACAATGCCATACCTAGATCATGTCTTACCACTGCATTCCAAAGCACGAAAGAAAGAGGTCTACACGATATTGCTAAGCTACTAAGATGAGCTAATTAATTATGAAATTATTCAAAATGCATGTAAGACTATTCTACTATAGAGCTTGAAAAAACATTAAGCTGCAACATTTTCCACTTTAGCTGATAGGGTTACTTGCTATAGTTTCTATCAGCCAGATACAGTAATGGCTTGATATCAGCAACAAAACTATTTTTGACACTGTGTGACAGAAGTGCGTTTGATAAAAAAACACACTTCAGAATTGAAAATTATTTCAACATGATTAAAAATAATTCTTTGAAAATACTGGATTTAGAAGTTCAAAAGTATGGTATAGTAATTTTCAGGAGCAAAGAAAATACACTTTGCTGTTTGATAAGACATGCAAACAAGGTTAAATGAGTTCTCTCATTTACTTTCTTTGCAAAAAGGCCAGCAGATTAAAATTTGGAACAAGCAAGCATTTGCAAATACTAAAACAAATGTACATTTTACTATCTAACTATTTAACAAAATGCCAGTGCCACATTTCAACTGAAGTAAGATTTAGCTTAAAGAGACACTGTCAAATAACTCAGGTTGCAAATGCTTTGCACCTGGGAATGGACTGGAAATAAAGTTTAAAATAAGCACATACAGTCCTGAAGAACATATTACTTACTTTTTGTCAGTAGTCTGCTTTAATGCACCACCTCTCAAATTGCAGAGACAACACTCCTAAAAATAAAAACAGAGTAGAAAAAGTGAGTTTTAATGATGTTTTACAAATCAGTTCTATTCATCTGATCTTGAGGATAAAGCAAACTGCTAAAGCAATTAATTACTGGGTTACAAACTGCCCCTTACAAGCATAGCATTTCCTTACAGAGGAAGAAAAGGATACAGTAATAAAAAGAGAAACAACTCATACAACCAAAAGAAAAAAGGTATTTGAGTTATTACTTACAGATGAAGGGATAGAATCACTTTGAAATGTAATAAAAAAACCCAAACAAAATCAACACCAAAAAACAAAAAACCAAAAATCCCCAACACTTTTAATCAGTACTGCTGTAGAAAGGCTGGAAACTGCCACACATTTTACAAAGGTAAAACCAAGTACTATGGTACATAACGAGTTTAAGAGAAGTTACTGAGAAACTGACCCATAAGCTATTGATCTAGCTTAAATTTTCTTTTTCTTTTTCCTGCAGTATACCTCCACTGCTTTGATCTCCAGTACAACTCCATCTCTTTCAGGGCACTTGGCAAGGTGTTCAGCAGTCCCCACATAACATACTAAAAAACATGGCTTTTCCTACCTCTACTTAAAACTGAGCTTTTGAACAGATACACTCTTCTCGTCTTTCCAACCCCTCACTCCTCTCCTCTTCAGTCTCCTTCATTTCTTAATCTATTCTTTCCCTTTATTTCTCTTTTTTATCTCTTATCCCTTAAAAGGAGCTGATGAAAAAGTGTTTTGAACATAGCTATTCTTCTTCCCACCTGTTTTTCTAAAAGAATGAATGTACAAATAGAGTCAAGACATTATGTGACAGTACACCTATATGAGACCGGGTCTTTTGAATCCTACATTTAAGTTGCCCTTGCAGGACAAACAAGCAAATCAAACAAAACACAAACAAAGCAAAACCCCAAAAAACTTTCTGTTATACTACAGTCTGATCTTAAAAATAATGAAGACTACAAATGTCTGCAAGAATTTTATTTGAATGATATATTACATTTCCTATGAAAAACATCTTTCCTAACCATAGAAAAACACTTTCTGGTGACAATTGGATCCTCTTTACTATCCAAGCACAAAATTTTTGCTTTACCAAACAAAACTATGAAAAACAGGACATCCTCTTATGAAGCACCCTTTTAACTACTGAATATTATTGTAGAGTTTTAAAGAGAATTGAGGTTCATTATTCTATCCACAACAACCTCAGGATGGGACTTAATATCTTCCAGATCACATTTTCCTTTCTAGAAGTAAATATTGACTAATAAATCAGGGAACCCAAAGGCTCAAAACTACACCACTTTCAGTAAAGTTGTTTTTTTCTGTGGGCTTGCAATAGTAGCCAATTGGAAAAACAGCATATTGCAATAAAACACTGTTTTGGAGTGATCCCTGCACCCCTTCCAGGGACCAGGTCACCCCACATCTGACAGACCAGTTCTTCTCCTTGCCTGAAGACTTGTGCAGTGTGGTGGACATCAGCATCAACTCCAGCAGAGCCCAGCAGGCATCAGGAGCAGGCAGCGGGTGGTGGTACTGACACCTCATGCATGGGTACTTATCTGCCACTAGAGCAACTCCAAAAGCTCCTGCTTTCCCAGAGAGCTTCTCTCTGCCCACCATCTTTCTTTCCCTTTGTCTCCCAGATGGTGTGGTTGACTGACTGTGGGGTAGAAAGCTCATGCCATTCTCCCTGTGTCTTTCAAGCCACACAGGCATCCTGGAGGGCACCATCTTGTAAATGCTATTTCCACCACTTTGGGTCTCTTTTTGTTTCCCAGGGCTTCAGGAGATTAGTGATTTTGTATTTACTTTTTTTTTTTTTTGCTTGTTGCTGTTTTGCTTTTTAGTAAACTGTTATTTTTTCACTTACGTTTACTCGTATTCGTTCCTTATGGGTGGAAAGGGATTGGTAAGAGGAGGTACCTAATTTTAGAGTGTCCAGCTCTTTAAACTGTCTTAAGCCAAGACAGCAGTTCTGCAAAGCATGAACTTTCATGATTTATACATAGAGTATTATCTGCAGACTGGGGAAAAGAGCATAAGTCTAACTCATCAGAAATCCGTGCAGGGCGAAACTTTCATTCTCTGCTTTCAAATGTGAAAGTTCAGGGGATTCCTCATAAATTCTTGCTAATCTGAGCACCTTCTTAACATTGGCCACAAAAATACTTTAACTCAGCTTTGCAAAACAGAGTGCATTTTCTCCTATTTTAAGAGCGTTGACATTCTTACGCCACTTAAAAATTTGTTACTTGACAAATGATGACATTTTTCTGCTTCTAATGGATATTTTTCACTTTTACAAAAAACTTTCATCAGGTCATCTGCTGTGGAACTCACTAATGTAGCCAGACTGAGAATCCAAGGCCCTAAAGAAATTTTACAAATAAATTTTACGAAGAAATTAAGCTAAAAGAGCACAGGAAGAGACAGGAGTCATATATTTACCTACCAACTACAAAGCTTTGACATTAGGTTAAACACAGAAAAGAAAAAAAAATAGAGGGAAAATTAAATGGAGGAGAGCAGCCCAAGCAAAAGAGAAAGTGGTTCTAAATATCCTCATTAGAAGCTTTAAAAAATTACCCTTATGCAGGACGTATAGGAACCAAATATTATGTCCTCTACAGAAACACCTGTATATATCTTTGGTGAGCAGAAAGTGTTGTTGGGTACTTGTTCACTGTCTGCTGGACACAAACTATAAACAATTAGATCCCTAAGAACTAGTCAAGTTCACCAGCGTTCATAACAAAACTGTGTGGGTAGGAATACAGGTTTAAAGCCCATTAAAACTATTTTTTTTATTATGTCTGCATTGCAATATATTTTCCTATATACAGGCAACATGGCTATTAGCTTAACTTGACTCAATATACTACAATTAATGAAACTCAGGGAACCTGACATTTACAGAGACTAATATTCATAATAAATGTATACATGCCATGGGTGGCAGTGAAATAACATGTGAACTAGTAACTACTGCCCATGTTATTATCCATGAAGACATAGACCTGCTGAGGTAGTCCAGCACTCCAAAAACACCTCTCCTATGAAGGCAGGCTGAGAGAGCTGTTCAGCCTGGAGAAAAGTAGAGAAGGCTTTGGGGAGACCTCATTGTGGCCTTAGAATACTTAAAGGGGGCTTATAAAAAAGATGGGGAATAACATTTTATACGAAGAAATGGTTTTAAATATAGACAAGACATAAGGAAAAGTTTTTGACAGTAAGGATAGTCAAACACCAGACCAGATTGCCCAGAGAGGCAGTGGATGTCCCATCCCTGGAAACATTCAAGGTCAGGTCATACAAGGCTCTGAGCAAACTGGTCTAATTGAAAATGTCCCTGCATATGGCAGGGAATTTGGACTAAATAACCTTTAAAGATCCCTTCCAACACAAACTCTTCTATGATTCTGTGGTTCTGTGTTCTCAAAAAGGAAGAGCATGTCTGTGCATCCCTGTCTACCTGCTGTCAGCCTATTATGTAAAAATCAGGAAAAGAATGTATTTCATTATAAAGCATCACCTTAGAAGGTATCCAATCTCTTATTCATTATTACTTTGCAAATCCTTTAAACAAGTAATTTTGTCATTTGTATTTGCATTAAATAATAATTTCACAAGCATATTATTGTATACATATCTAAATTAAATCTTGAACCATTTTAAATTGCTCATCTCCTTAAAAAATCTCCATAACATTCTAGAATTACAAGAAGGCATTTTTTCTTCCAGTACCTGTATAAAGTAAGATATCTCCATATAATTCACAAGTTTTATACAGTAACATTCCTTTTATCTTTCAGCTTTTTTGTGGAAATGATGTTTTTTTTCATAACAATGCATATCATATTCACTATTTCTGGACTAAATGTTTCCCCTTTTTCCCAAAACAAAAACATTTTTGCAACCAGCAACCCTAAACTCACTTCTCTGCTTCAATCACTTCAAGAAACTGGCAGAAAAACCTCAAGTCAGTGTGAATTAACCATGCTTCCTTTGGTACATCCATCCAAAAGATGGATCACCTTTTTTGGAAGGGTATGTCACTACTCAGGCAAAGCTGCATATTAATTTTTGTTGCATGGATAAATATTACGCAAAACCCAAGTCTGTTTACACTCATTTATATTTTAAAATGAATACAGTTGCTTATCTTTGGGTATTTTTTTAGTGTCTGCCAGAATTCACTCATATTCACAATAACGCTTACAAAAACCAGTTTTCACACTTCCATATTCCCATACCTACTTCATCAGCAAGAGCTGTCTCCATAGGAGACAGGAAGCCGTCTGACACAGCAAGGCAGTAGAATTCTGCCAAGCCATAGCAGAGGAATATATATTAAGTCATCTAACAGTTATTTTTATTGAAAACTATTATTATATACCACACAATCCTGTTTCTTGTTAAACTGCTATTTCTTCTTTGCTAAGGCCCTGTAAATTACAATAGCATCTCCAAATAATTACATTTACTCAGTTAAATGAAAAAGAAATTCAAGCATATGTCAGTGGAAGACAGCGTAAGATAAAATACATATTTCTCTTAATAAATTGTGACTGACACATTTCCAAAAATTTCCTCTTAAAATGTAGTTTCTATAAGCATCATAATAATCTCTTGCATCCATGCCATTAGGGAGCTTTTCATTTAAACTAGCAAGCAGACACCCTGCTTAAGCCTTTTCCTTTTTACTTTATGCATGATAAACATCAAAAGCCGCATACTGTCCCTTTCTTTTTTTGCCATTTTCCATCTATAGATCCTTATTTGGTTAAACACAATTTTTCCACCTAACTGACTTCATCTGCGGCCACGTTCTCCCTTCTGAAATGCAATGAAAAGAGATCTTCAGTCATGTCAGGGAAAATATGTTTCATTTTTATCCCACATCTGGGGAGATGTGCTTACACAGCCATGACTTATGTAGCACATGGACAATAATCTCCAAGATCTTTTCTCCAGCAGCAGCTGACATCACTGCTCCACAATCCTTTGTCTGTATTCTAGCTTCAGTATCTTAAAATTTTCTCTAATTATATCTTGTTTTCGAAGTTATCTCAGTAATTTATTAAGATCTTGTCTATTTCTGATTGGCCTTACTTCACAGGCCTCACTAAAAATAAGTCAAAAGTTTGTCTTCAGCTAACATCTTCTGCTACAGCTTCTGCAAAAGGAATAACCATGCAGGCTGGACAAGGCAGTAAAAGACAGTGTAATGTTTGACAGATGCGACTGGAAAAATGAGACTTGGAAAAGGGCATGGCTAGGTACTCCAATAAGAAGGTAGTTGCTATTGAAGGAAACTAGTAGCAGATTCAAAACAAAGAAACAAACAAAAAAACCCAGAAAGATTCTTCACACAGTACGTGTCTGTTTGCCAGATGTGGGTGCTAAAATTTTACACTAGTTGAGAAAGAATCTGCCTAAGTTCATGAAAAAGAAGTCCAACAAAGGTTACTTTCTACTAAGGAAATAGAAAGATACTGCCGTTGGCTAAGACAATTTCTTATTTCCACATCGTAGGAGATTGAGAAAGCATTAGGAATGCCTGCTCAAGACACATATTCTTAATCAGGTATTAATTTCTTGCTGTGAATGAGATAATAACAGACTAGAACAGACTTTAGTTTAATTCTTCTAGCACATCTGACTGCTCTACACAACCTCCAGTTTTAAACATTCATATGCAGAAACACTACCTAGATATTAAGGAAAATCCAAATGCTTGGCACTAAGCACTGAAATATATATTACATATCATATATATTTAATTTTCCCAATCTGTGATCCCAAAAAACAAACAAAAAAGGAAGCTTTACTAATATATTATTATTAATCACTTAATAAGCTATTATGGTAACTTCATTGTCACATCTTTATTTAGCAGTGATTTTACCTGAAGTAATATTTTCAAGTAGTTTCAATACATTTTGGCTAGTTATTTGAAGCATTACATTGGAAAGAACATTAAAGATCATCTAGGCCAACTCCCCAGCAATATGCAGGGACACCTTCCTAGGCCAGGTTGCTCAGAGCCCCATGCAACTGGCTTTGCACACTTCCAGGGATAGGGCATCCACCACTTTTCTGGCAAGCCTCAAGGTAAAGAACTTCTTCCTTAAATCTAGTCTAAACCTTACAACAATTTAGAGTCACTACTCCTTGATAATGTCTTAAGCACCAAGTAGGGCATTACCTATTCAGTAAGTAATGTATTTCCACCATTTTTTAATCAGCTCAAGTCAATTGACTTCAACTAGCATCTAAAAACTTAAGAAAAGTGGTTAGGAAAGGTTTTGGGTTTGGTTTTTTCCCTGAAATATTTCTAATAAGAGGTCAAAACAGTTTCAAGAGTCAACTGCTCCAAAGATGAGTCACAATAATGCCAATTTACTAGTCTCCTCTAAAAACAACTAATGAAAACAAGCATCTAATGTTCAACTCTGCTACAGCTAAGTCAAATAGATAAAAATTGTAGGGCTTTGGCCATTAAGTGTATTTTGTTTTCTTCAAGCCATTCTGGTTAGCTTTATAGATAGAAACCTTTGAACTGAAAATAGATATTCTTAGTCTTCCATCTCTTTTCTCCATTGCCTTGTAATACCCAAGGTCACACTCCTAGTACTATTAACACAGATGTGCATTTGGATATGGCATTGCTACATTTTATCCATCTCCTTTTCCCAGCTTATTCATAATTGTGTCTATATTTATCCTTGTGTAAAGAGAAATGGGTTGGTATTTGTCTTGAAAATGTTGTTTTCAGCAATGGTCCACTAATGAATATGCTAATTTTTCTACACCAAGGGAATAATTTTCACTTGGAAAATAGCTTTTGAAATTACTGAATTTCAATTCAAAGTCCACTACTGTATCCACTTTGAGCTATTACCTTCAGAGACAAACTTCTTTTTTTTAGTGACAAAATATTTGCAAATTATAATAAACTTCAGAAAAATTGATGTTTATCTAGTAAAAGATTCAGATTCAGTTTCCTGACAAGGAGCACCATTCTTAACAGAGTTGCTAGATGCTACCAGTGTAAGTCACAACCTTCATTTGTATTTTAAGTGATTAAAGTTCACACTGATTATGGAGGCTGAGTAATTCCTTGAAAGAGACACCAACCACAGGCTAGTATCTATTTAACATGGGGAAAGATCTTTGGCTGCAAGCCTAAAGTATGTTCTTGAAAATAGAAGGTGGTCGTGCTTCTTTTTATGGATGAACATTTTACTCTTGCAGTTGCATCAAGTCTGTTCAAGACATCCACCTTTGGGAATTTAAAGTTTACAAATCATCAGCTACTTAATTTCCACATTCTAGTAACCTAATCCTGCAAACATTCAGTCTGCCCTGCCCTTCACTTAGGGATAGCCAACAACTTCCTTGCAGTTGCAGCTCCCATAACATACCAGGGTAAAGCAACAGTATAAAGAGCAAGCAGTGTTTCACTACACTGTCCATAACATTATTAACTGTGATCCCTTACACAGCCAAGAGCAGGAGAGAGCTGGCTAGGGTAAGACTTCAAAATGATAGGGAAGGGGGGGTTGAGATGGAAAATGGGAATATGGAGACAATTCCACAACCAGAGAAGGAATGAGAACTGAGGCTGAGACTGAAATGAGAATCAAAATACTCATTCAGGTAACTGGAGTAAAAAAACTCGCACAACTTGACAGGGGTGGGTACTATGTGTCCTTTCTCCCTAGTATGTACATATCAGATAATACATGTCCATAAAGTAATAAATGGAGACTATTAGATCCCTGAAGTTGAAGTAATTTCTGTCATAGTGGTTATTAGTCACTCAGATCTAGAAAATCCTTATAGTAGAAAGAGCAACTGTTCCCATACAACTGAACAAGAAAGATTACACTTTCTCCTTTGAAGAGGAGTCAGAAGGAATGAGATTACCTTTCCCAAAACGTTAATAAATAAGCCATTAAAAATACCAAACTGATAATTCTTCCTGCAAAGTATAAAAAGACCGCAAAAATCACTTTTACACAAAGGAAAACACCTGGAGCAATTCCAAGAACAAATACGGGCTGGGTGGAGGAATAAAGGCCAGCCCTGGTGAGAAACAGCTGGGGCTGCTGGTTGACAGGAAGCTCAGTGTGAGCTGACTCACAACCTAGAAAGCCAGCCACACCTTGGCTTGCATCACAAATAGTGTGGTCAGCAGGCCAATGGAGGTGATTCTGACCCTCAAAGAGACCCCAAGAGCTGCATCCAGCTCTGGGACCACAACAAAGACCTGCTGAAGTGGGTCCACAGAAGGCCAAGAAAAAGATCAGGAGGCTGGAAGACCTCTCCTGTGGAGACAGGCTAAGAGAGTTGGAGTTGTTCAGCCTGAAGAAGAGAAAGCTTCAGGGAGACATTATAGCACCTTCCATGACCTAAAGGGGGCTACAAGAAGGATCATAAGACAAGACTTCAAACTGAAAGAGGGTAGGTCTAGGTTATATAAGAAATAAATTCTTCATCATGAGGGTGGTGGGACACTGGAATAGGTTGCTCAGAGAAGTCGCAGTTATTTCTGGAAATTCCAGACATTTTTGGAAATATTCAAGATTGGATGTGGCCCTGAGCAACCTGGTCTAGTGAAAGACCATGTCGTCCATGGTAAGGTGTTGAATTAAATTATCCATAAGGTCCCTTCCAACCTTTCTATGATTCTATGAACACTAAGAGTAAATGCTTAGCAAACAAAACAGGAATGATGGTGTACCTAACATATATTTATAAATGATAAAAAATATGTAGGCTTATTCCCATTATTGTAGGCAGCAAATATTAGATTTTAACCTGAGGACCTTCAGAAGCTGTACCTTTAAGAAAGCAGCAAAATACAAGCTGGCCAGGTCAAGATATCCTGCTACTGGCTTTTTATAGCATGTTTTTCCTCTCAATGACTTTGCAGCACTACCTCTAGAGACCAGATATGGTCTTTGAGGATAAATTAAGACTGGATTAATTTGAGAGAGGTTCTCGGGTCCAATTCCATCTCCAAGCAGGACCAGATTCAAACTACATCTGACTGAAATCATAATTCACTGTTATCAGCAACCCTGCAGGGAATCTCTTCCTTGTAGTATGAGAATACCCACATAGCTGGAGGCAACCAAAGCTTTTGACATGGGCATCAGTGGCAAAGGTTGATTTGGCAAACTCCCGGGAAGTAAATGAAAGGTCAAAATGAGCTTTGGGTTTGAGCCTTATGGCATTTATGTTAAAAACATATTTTCTGAGTTTAATGGTCTTCAGTTTGGCTTCTGTGACAGCATCAGAGAAACCTCATATTTACAAGCCTGTTAAAATATATTGTTTCAAAGGTTGAGTTTTGCAAGCAATAAATAACCTGTAACTAGTATAATACCAAAATCATAAGGAAATATAATGCTCCCCACATCTGAGTCCATACATGGACATCACCATTTAAAATTCTCACAATAAGTCCACTTTTTTGCAGAGAAGGTTTGCAAAAATCCAGATTTTTAAAAATAAAAAATAAATATTTTTAAACAATAATAATCAGGTCTTATTTTTCTGAAAACAAAATACCACAGAAATAGTCAGGGTTTTATTTTTCTATTATAGCCAGATTTTCCTGTCCAATAGTTTCTTTTATTAACAATATTCAAGTGCATCTAAACCTTGGTAGAAAAATCAGTCTGAAAATTAAGACACTGCATCACCAATTCACATGTATTGAGTTAATTTTGGCAGATAGCAGGCTCTGAAAACAGCAGTTTATAATGGAAATTATCACACCATATTAGCGAGAAGGGCACCACTACAAAAAGAATATTCAAAATTATTATTTTCACTGGAGTGGAATAGGGCAGTTTGTGAGCAGCAATGTGGAAAAGCTCTTACATGCCACTTTCTGATGCCTTTGGGAAAAAGAAACTAAAAATCCTTCAAATTACATAGAGGGCTACTCTAACCATAAATGCAAATAAACCCAAAGACTGATTATCCATAAGTAATATAAAAAGCATGAAAAAGCTCATCTATAGAAAAAGAAATTCTGCTAAGCTATTTCAACATAGGATCTGTTCTCAAAATCAGTGCCAGATAACCAGACGAGGTACTTAACAGTTTATGCAGTGCTGTGGAGAACAATGCAAGAATCACTTGTGAAAAGTCACGCAGCCTCCCTCTTAGTAGCCTTATGATCATTATCTACCTGATCATGAAGCAAGACATTAAAGTGTATTTACCTGTTTCCTGACTTGCTCTTCTTTCTATTTCTTTCCTGTCCCAAAACTTTTGTAGTCTAAATAACAAAGGTACTCCATGTTTATGCACTATAGCTATTGGGTGACCACATCTTTGCTCATTGTACAGTATGTTGCATTCTCTGTAATGCCAGTCATTATTCTTCCTGACTTCACTAACTTTTTCCAGCTGAAGCATTTAAGATTAATGAGGCATTCGTTCTCAATCAAGGCACTTTATATGAATTCAGTTACACTTTCAGGATCCATGTAGATGACTTATTAAATTTTTTTTAATATTGTTTTGGGAGATTGATTTATGGCCATTTTTGCCCATTAGCATAGACCATTCTGTATCACTCTTCTCTTTTGTCAATAACTGTTATCAGGACCTACTGCCTAGTAGAATATAAAGATGTATTATCTATCATGAATGCAGATATATCCTAGAGGGTGAAAATTTGACATAAATTATTGTAAAGCATACTTCTTCAGCTACTTAAAATGCTGAATCTGCAAGTAAAACAATATGCTTCTGAATCTCAAAATCGGTTTCCTCTGATAATATAAACTGGAATAGCTATCAAGGAAAAATCTGGCTCTGCCAATCTAAATCCATATAGGTAGTTTTCTATTTCTGTATTTTAATAACACTCATAGTTGGGATCCACACATAATAAAGTTTTATTTAGCTATTAAGAGAACTCTCATTCCTACAGTGTTCTCATGCTTCCTTGCTTTGCAAGGTCACAGTGACATACAGAAGCCTAAAAGAGATCAAACTTTCCATGAAGTTAACGTAACTGCTGTGATTTTAAGAAAGTATCATTAAACAGAATTTAAAACAATTTTTGTAAGCAGAGGAATGAGAAGGATTTTTTTTCTCCTAAGAAATGAACTCTGAAACAAGGTTGTACCACTGTTTCTTAGCTTCCATTATATTCTTCATTACACAAAACTTTCTTTCTCATTGTTTTCCAATCAACCTTCTCTTCAGGATTTAATGCCTTAGCCAGAAGGGAACTTCTCAGATGGGTCATCTTCAACTTAATCTCCTTCCCCTATGAATCAATATGAAGCGTAGGGAAAACAATTTGAAACATCCAGGAAGCTGGATTTTCAAGGAGTCAGTATTTCTTAATAACTAAATCTTCCCATACTGTGCACTCTTCTGAGATAAAAAAAGTAAATTCTGGAAGGCATGTGTATATGTAATTCCCACAGAGAGCCAAATCTTTTTCAGATCTTCTGCAGCAGATGCAGCTTTTTAGCAATGATTATCCAGAACAAAAATTTAGATGAATGTGATTTTTCATTTAATACATGTAGAAACTTGGAAGTCTCAACTGTGTCAGCTGGAATGTAGAATACACTCACACTATATTCCCTACAGTAAAAAAAAGGTTGTGCAAATAAGGAGTTTTCTTTAATTTCATCTCCCTCTCCAGAGAGACTCATGGTACTACACAGCAAGTTAAAATACAATTAAAATAATACATGTAAAACAACAGGTATAGAAGACACATTTTGTGTTTAGTTTTGGTCAAAAAAGGTGTAGCCACGCTAGAGAGGTCCAGAGAAGGGCCATATAGATAACCAAAGGACTGGGAAGTCGTTTGTTCAGCCGCAAGTAAAGGCTTAGGGGAGACTTGATCACGTTCCAGCATTTAAAGGGTGGCTACGAAGAAGACGGAGATTCCCTTTCTTACAAGGAGTCACATGGAAAATATGAGGCATAATGGATACAAGTTATTCCTGGAGACAATCTGATTAGACACAAGTGGAAAATATTTCACAGCAAAACCTATTGCAATAACCTCCCAAGAGAACTGGTGCATTTCCCTATGTTGGACACTTGAAATTCATCTGAGCAGGGTGCTAGGCCATCTTGTCTAGACTGTGATTTTGCCAAGAGGCGTTGGACCAGATGATTCTTGAGGTCTCCTTCCAACCTGGTATTCTATGATTATAAGAAAAAATTTCAAAATTGATTCAGAAAATAAATATCTGCATTTAATTCAAAAGAAGCATAAAACTAGGTTGCAGATTGGTAGGACTAACTTGAATTGCTGATTTTCAAAAGGGAAGGTAGTACTTTGGGATAGCAGTATATTTAATTAACTTGTCATTTTTAATGTACAGAAGATTGGTTAAAAGAGAACCATATTATCTTAAGTATAATTCTAGGATTAGATAAAAGTATTGTACTATTTTGAAATGAGAGCTGTTAGGATAATCTAAGGTTATCATCCAAACTCTGAAGGGACAGAAACATTATCCTAAAATGACAAATAGGATGAAACACATATCAGCAATTATTATCATGCTGATGTTAGGACTGAAGTTCCACACAAGCAAAAATATACTAGCATATTTAAGTTCAACACCAAACTAATAAAGTTTTCCCCAAAGACAACTACAGTCATGTTGTTTGCAATGAATAATACTATCCAAGCAAGCAACGGAAAACTATAGAAAAAATAAAATTCAGTGTCTATTTTATCATTCTGCCTCAAGGTACAATCAAGTCTTCTTCAACTATTACTGAAAAATGTTTCCATGACATGTTTTCAAAAATCTTGAAGTAGCTTCTATAAAATCTCTATATGTCCTAGCCCTGTCATACACTAGTTTTAGACATAAAAATTAATTAAAAATCCTGGTATTAATATTAACTTCTGCTGATGCAGCTTAAAGTCTCTAGAAGTCAGCTTGTCCCTAAAAGACAAGACAGAGATTCCCTTTCTTAGAAGGAGTCATGTGCAAAATACGAAGAGTAATGGGTACAAGTTATTCCTGGAGACAATCTGATTAGACAGAAGAGGAAAAAATTCCAGAACAGCATTTGCTTATGTTACTCTTAATTATACACACATAATTTTACATTACAGAATGTGACTACTTTTCCCTTTCTGCCTTCCCCTCACTATACAAAGAAAATTTAACTTTTCAATCCTCGCTTGTGGAATGGTTGAAATCTATCAGGAATTATTAAGAAAAATTTGATTTCTTGCAATTTCAGTTGCAACTCTTGTATCTTCCATCGTGGTATTTTGAACATTTTATGTCTACTGTTACAGTTCTTCAGCTGGACTCTTACCAAAGCTGAAAAGAGCAGTCAGATTGTTCCACTGATTTTTTTTCCAGGCTTTGCTTCTAGTACAAAGCTTAAGCATACTCATGTCATGTTTCAGATTCTATAGAACTGATGACATGTTCACTTTGTGACCAGAGTGGTCACAACTGGAGCTGGCAACAGGAACTACTGCTTAGGTAGAGTCTGCCATATTATGTGTGCATAGCTGACAATTCGTAAGTAATCTCCCTATCTCTGCTGAACTTCATATGATTTATTTTTCAATAAAGTTTAACACTTTGGTAGCATCACATTACATAAACTCCCCCAGTTCCTGTGCAATCATCTTAAACTGCTTAAAGTAGACCAGTTTAGATTTCCATATATGTGCCATAATGACATGAAAAGTAATCAGCAAATGATGCTCAGAAATTTATTCTCTTAAAGCCATTAAGAGTCCTATGAGAACGACAGTTGCTGGTCTGAGATATTAAGGTTGAGAGTAAATCCATATTGCTATGTGTTTGGTAAATATTATTTTCATCATCTCTCTTCTGCCACTGCCAATATCAGAATTTAAAATACCATCAAAAGCATCTGAAAGTTAGGATGCATGAAATCTTTTACTTATTTCTTACTCCCATGATCTGCCACAGCAAAAAAATCCATGGCCTGTACTTCAATAGACGCCTCTTAGTATTCCGTCCTTGTCTAGGTTTTTGGAAATTGATAGATCAGCGCTTGTTCAATATTTTTCTTGTTATTTGAGACAGGTTGACTGCCATCCACTTCCTCGCATCACCCATTCTGTACCTTTTTAAAAAACAACAACATATTTTCCAGGCTGATGTCACTTCACCTAAGCTCTGCAAACTCTTGTAATCACTAATAGCTCTGAGATTGCTATCAGTGCAAGATCGGCATGTCAAAACTTTTGAAAGACCATCTTATAAAAGAAGTGACTTTGTTATCATTCATGTGTTTGTATTTAACAAAGCATTATTCACTTCCCTGAAACAGGATTTCTGTTATTTATCTTGGGTAGCAGATGAGTACTACCTCTTGCTCCTACATCTTGCAGATGAAAAAGAATATGCGAATAGCATATAGTAACAAAGTGAATGTGGTAGCATGTGAATGACATGTAGTAACAAAGACTAAAAGACAGCAGACAAAAGGACAAGTTTGTAAGTAAACATATTACTAGTCTATAGTTCTATTCAATCTTCAATATTTGATTAAAATTTTCCAACCTAATGATGACTTAAGGCATTAAGATGGAACTTTATTCCACAAGCATTTCTGAATGAAGGACTCTCTTGGGGCACAAATTAATTTCATTCAGGTTACCAAAACAGAGCTACAGAAAGATGATTTTGTAGCTTTAACAATTCAACTGTACCATAATCAGTACACACAAAAAATTACAGCAATTCAGTTAAATATATGGACAGGTAAAGCTTACGTTAAAAAACTGTCCCAATGTCAAATAACAGAATTGTCTGGTCTTTACACGGTGAAAATGGTGCTCTCTTTCAGTCCTATTATCTTATTGTTAGCTAACTTATAAAGTGCCGAAATACACTGGGCCTTCTCTACAGTTTCTAGAGTGCGCTTGTGGACATCTAAACTGGTCTACTTTAAGCAGTTTAAGATGATTGCACAGGAACTGGGGGAGTTTATGTAATGTGATGCTACCAAAGTGTTAAATTTTATTGAAAAATAAATCATATGAAGTTCAGCAGAGATAGGGAGATTACTTATGAATTGTCAGCTATGCACACATAATATGGCAGACTCTACCTAAGCAGCAGTTCCTGTTGCCAGCTCCAGTTGTGACCACTCCGGTCACGAAGTGAACATGAGTTCTAAAACCTCATCACATAAAAATTTCATTCAGCTAACTCCCATATGGTCTTGATATATCTTTCACTACTTCATCTCATCTCCTGAAAGAATTTGGCTAAAAAGTACTTTCTCTTAAATTCAAATTTTCCTTATTATCAGAAACTTACAGGCATCATATGAGAATAACTCCGAACTTGTTTAGTAAAATGTGAATAATTCTTCTCAAATTAATGTTTTTCACAGGTGTTAGTATAAATGATTCATCAGACACTTCACTGTTGTTCTTATCATTGACTTACTGCTGCCATCTAAATGACCATTTCAAGATTATTTGTAACCTTAAAACCTCAGAACAATTTTAGAATCCTTTCTCCAACACATAACTAAGAAATTTTAAGACCGGACTTTGTTTCACAATTTTTTCAGTGAGTTTTTAAAAATGTACCAGAGTCGAAAGACACTCCAATTTCCACTCAAATGTGTTATTTTGTTATTTTCATATTGTAGTTAATATCAGGTCCCAAGGCAACACCTTAAATTTTTCAGTGTCTTTAACAAGAACTATGTGATTTAGTATTTCATGAATAAGGATGTGCTCCTTAGAACTTTCCTACTTCCACATCATAGCTGTAATTTCCCTGAAAGAAATTAAAATTTTTCAATTTTTGATAGAGTAGCAGGGTTTTCTAACCCTGTTTGTTTAACTGATAATTAAATTCAGAGTTCATAACAACAGACTTACACTTTTCCCCTTGATACTCCTCTGAATCTAGAACAATAGTCACAAAAGTATTTCAGAAGATCCTCAAATTCATAACTGTCTGAAAAGGAAGCTGTAATAGGGTATTCCAGTAACCAATGAAACATTTTCTCTCCTTTACATGCATTTTAATTTTCAGTTTTGCTCAAACACTATCATTTTTCACAAAACTATATCCTGTTAGCCACTCGTTTTCAGGAGTCTGTGAAACTACTCCAAGTTTGTGTATCAAAATGGCATTACATTTTGCACTGAAATATTATCGCATTTTACAAATAGTTTTTCCCTAGCAAGCACGATCAGAAAAAGTATGCAGGCTACATACCACACGAAATAATGCACATGCTACCTTTTTTTGGTCCCTTAATCTCTAGTGTGTTAGATAGCTAAACAACTTACAGCTGTCCAGGCTTCTTTTCTGCATCGAGAACACAACCACTCATTATGGATTTCATGAGAAGAAACACCATAGCAACCTAGAATAAGAGAGCTAGATTGATTATTATATTCTGCCTTTTTAACAATGATGTAATACAATTCCATAATACATAAACCTTAATAAAAATCTCCGCTGTCATGTGACAAAGGAGATTTTTACTATTTAGGCTTACTGCTAATGTCATCGTCTATAAAATATATCTTCCCTATCCTAAATAAAAAGAACCCACAAAAACCCCCATAAGAAAACCAAAACAAACATCCAGCAAATGAAACTGAAAAACAAAAACTACAAGCAGCCAAAAAAAACCAAAATTACAATGAATTTCTTATTTTTATCATTGCAATATCATATCACCAACTCTCCCTAAAGTAAAATTTTGACTTAATGTACTGACATTTATTCTGGGCAAATATACCATATTTCGAAGTATCTCGCGGACTTCTTAGACTTAACTATTACAGTTCTACGGTCTTTAGGAGACACTGCAGAAAAATCCATGCATTCATCAGTTACTCTTGCAATAAAAAAGAATGCTAAATGAAGGAAAATACTGCATCCCCAAATTTAACAGCAATATTCACAAGTCTTCCAGGAGAATTTTACCCTGACTACTTAATAAGGACACAATAGCATTGCACAATGATTTACAATAGAGAAGCAAAAGAGTAATTAAATCACTAGAATAGAAAAAAGAATCAGAAGCTTGTGATCATTGAAAGTTTACACAACAGTTAATTCTTCAATATTTTCACAGCAAATGTACGTTACAGAAAATGTAATGCAGTTTTCAAATAAAATTAGCCAGTGATTGAAGCATTACAAATGGAAACGTTCTTCAAGCACTTTTAAAGACATGCTAGAAGCCTAGCTAACTATTATTTATCAATAAAGTAAAATTTTAAATTACATTTCTGGCAACAGAACAATTAGATTATTTACTTGCATGAACTCGTACGCAACACTTTGCACATGAAATCAGAAGACTTGTCCCATCTTCTTCAACAAACGCATTTGATGGATAGTTTTCCGTGTTTTCTTCACTATAAATAAAACACATCTCTGGAATAAGAGGTTTAGTCTTCACATTTTCTGCCATCAATGTTTCTGCTGAGTTTGCTTCACTGAAAGTAGCACTTTCTTCATCTTGATTGTCTGGCTGGAAAATAAACAAAATCTATATAAAGTGAAAGAAATGAGAGTCCTACTCTTCCTTGCGACAATGATGAAACTATTCCACCCCTCCCAACTTTAGTAAGAAGTTTAAGTTTCATGAGAAAATTAACTGCTTCTAAGTATTTATCACAGTCATCCTACCTTCATTGTTCCAAATAACTGTGACATCTGGAATTGCACTCAGCCTGCAAACCAGTGTTATTGCAGGGTGTTCAGCAGTACTGTACCTCTTGGGCCATTTAACTTAGTCCAGCGCAATAATGGCTTTTTTCCTGGTTCCCACACTGAGGAAACTCCAGTTTAGCACCTTCCAAATTAGCAACATAGTACTACAACACCATTTTTACTTGCCAATTGACACAGTAATCCCACAAGACAGTGTCAAACAGAGCTCTGCATTAGATGGTTTCTGAGGGAATATTTTACCTGAGAAGGCCTAAGTACTGTGAAAACACTTATTTCCTCAACACTGAACGAAGGCAGCATAAAAGACGCTCTGATAAAAAGTACTTGGAGACGGACATATAAGGAAAGAGCTAGAAGATGCAAACCTACCTGGGTTCAGCACACCAAAAAGTGTAATTTCAAGGGAAAATACACACACACGCACTAAGACAAACCCTGCATAAATTGTAGTAGGAGGCATACAGTGTCTGCAGCCAAGGATAGATGCAGGTGAACAAAGTATCAGTTCTAACTTAAATAACTGTGAGTTTGTTTACTCTCTTAAAAATGCTTAAGTTTATCTTTTTTATAATTTCTTGGAAATTAATTAGCCAGGCAGCTATTTCACACATCATCCAGAGTTGAAGCTGTGAGAACCTTGCTTACCCTACTGTATGGCACGAGAAGAGTGCAAACGGCACAGTGAGGTTCCTTTTTTGCACAAGCTGCATTGTATTCTTTTTCAGCATAGAAATTGGGTGGTCTTGTCTGCCACAGGTAGACCAAAGGCTTGGCCCATGCCTCTGACTCTTGAACTTGCTCTTCAATTAAGGGAGTTTCAGGCAGTTCTAAAAGAAAGAAAACAATGGCTATATTAGAGTCATGGAATGAAGATAAACAACAATGAATCTGTCATGTGTGCTAACCAAGATCAAACAATCTTACAACAAGTTCTGTGCAAGCATGGATGTAAAAGTCTAAAAGAATGTTGTGTAAGGAGAAACTCACAATTAAGTGCTCTGACAAGCACCGACTCTCTCTGTCAAGAGCTGACTGCTCCATGTAAACCATAAACAGCCCTACAATTTACAATCTGTATTCATATCAACAACATTATGTCTCACTCTCCCACTGTCTCTTTAATGCCTCCAAACACTATCCCCTCTCCCTCCATGTACACAGCCCTAAATTACTTGTGGGTGGAACATATTGAATCCCAGCAGCAGTGCCAGACAAATCACTCTACTCGCAGGATGGCACTTCACAAACTCTTCATGGATGGTGACACTCATTTTCCCAACAGGAAAAAAGGGCAAACATTATAGCCAGGGAGTAATGGGGAACAATCATATCTACGAAGTAGATGCATGGAGTAGAAGCATGCTGGATGATATGGACAGTGCCTATTAAATCTTTCATAACCAATTAGAAGGCATGTAGGTGTCTGTCGTGGGTTTACAGGAAGGAGGTTTTCTGGGAATGGAGTGGCCAGAGGCCAACAGGTGTTCAGATTTTAAATTGACGCCAGGCTTGGCGCCACTGAGGGTGGATGCGCCTCTGAGAACACAGGGGTTAGAAGCAGAGCACTCCCTTGGGCTCTCTCTTTGATTTCCGGCCAGCAAAGAGCCAAGGCCTCCCCTGCCCAGCTTCGAGCTGGGCGGGGGAGAGAAAACCTGCAGCCCGGCAGAGGTAGGCCTGACCCCTCAGGATGGAAGGGTGGTGGGGGCACCAGGAGGTGTTGGGCAGACCCCCCCCAGGAAAGACAGAGGGAGAGAAGCCCCGAGAAGATTTGGGGCAGCGCCCCCCCCGCCCCCAGCTAGAAGATATGAGAGAGAGAAAGCTGGTATGAGCCTCTGGCCTTGAAGTGATATCGGCTGTGGAGAAGAGGGGGAAGGGGGTAGTGCAGCAGGGAAGGAGCATGGCCGTGTGCAGAAGTTTGTTAACCCCTTTCTGGACAATGAAGACCTCACAGAGCATTTGGACCTTTCCTGGAGGGGAGATGGAGTGGATGATAAAGAGGAAATGGGCAACAGAATGACAGTCGGAGCAGTGAGTGAGGCTGGGAGAGTAAAGAAGAGGCCGGAAAGAGATGATGGAGTAGCTGGTTGCTGGACTCTTTTTGGTACAGCCATGGACAGAACCATGCTTCCTCGCGACACAGAGGCTGCATGCAGGGGGGAGGCGATGGCTCAGAACTGAGAGGGTTCAGTTTGGAGACCCCCCAGCCCCAGGGGGTAGACAAGTATGGGGGGGACAAGAGGTCCCGAGAGTGAGAGAAAACTGTGCTTTTTTTGGAACTGGTCAAAGCACCCTTAAAAGGATAACCCTTGAAGCAGCTCTGTTCCTTGTCCAGTGGTGAGAGCGCTGGGCATGCAAGGAAGAGGTCACCATGGCCCCAAGAAGGACTCCTCTCCTCTTGATGGACTGAAATTGAGTATTTACAGGGTGATGGATGGAGACTTGAAATTTGGAAGATGTATTGGAAATGTGGTGGGGGGAGGAGGAAATCTTTTTGTGGAGTTTTCATTTTCCAGGTGTGTGTGTGCGTGTGTGTGTGTGTGGGTTTTTTTTTTCTTTTGTAGTTTAGTTAATAAATTTTTTTTCTAAGGTAGAAGCCTGCTTTGCTTATTTCCTGGTCACATCTCACAGCAAACACCAGGGAAGTATATTTTCATGGTGCACTGGCATTGTGCCAGTGTCAAACCACGACAGTGTCAATCAGAATAATTATGTGAATGAGGACAAGAAAATGTGAAAAGATTTGAATTAAACATTCAGACAACAAAAAACAGTTTATAGTATACCGTCCTGTTCTAATGATGTATTTAAGAAAAACTGTTCACTTCAGAAGAAGAAAATTCTAACACAGAGAAACATTTAAGTACATTAAGCTGATTCATCACATTCCTTCAGCCCATGACTGCTTTCTCGCTTTCTCCACTTTATGAAAAAGCAGAGGCTTTATGGATCTCCTATGATAAATGTCACACATTGCTACAAAACCACTATAAAACTGGCAACATTTTTATCAGTGTTGAATAAAATATCAACTAAAATCTTTGTGTATAAGCAAGCCAAATGTAATAATAAAAAAAATATATCCTGCATGTGGTTTTTAATCTATTTTTTATAGTTTCTTGAAAGAACTAATACCAATTCAATAAACATTTGCCAATAATCTGGGTAGAAGGGCACAAAGAAAACTGCAAAAAAGCTGTCAATATTTAGCAGCAGAACTTTCTGACAGAAAACATAGCTATCTTAGCCTCAAAAGAACACCAGTGTAAAAAACAACTCAACACAAGGAGAAAATGAACATATAAAATGCCAGCATTACTTCTATAACTTTTTGAACTACTTATTTTGTAAGTTAAAAGCTTAACAAAATTTTTGCTTTAAAAAAATCTGTCCAATCATATTTTTTCTACTGCTTGCAATTTTAAAGAACTGTAAAACACATACCTCTGAAAATTATTTCTCTATTTCTCTTCCTACCTATTTAAATTTTCCTTTAAAGACCCATCTTATAAGCAGCTTCGGCCTTACAGGTATTTTTTTAAATCTTTCCTTTTACATTATTTTCCTTCAGGAGCTTGTACCATTATTTGAAATATTTTCATTATACTTGTGACCTCACAGAAAATTCAGAGCTTGATTCTCCCTTATGAAGAAAACAAAGAGGCACACAGAATTTGTTGTGAAGGTCTGTATTATCTTCGATACCCATTATTCCCTTGGAAACTGACATCTTTTGATTGCACCACTCCTTACCACCACTGAATAATTCCCCCATGATAGTTGAAGGCTTTGCCCAGAACCTCAGCCTATAATGTTCTTCTTTATTCAAAAACCTATCTTCATATTTGTAGTCCTGAAACCAGTTCTGGGTTGATAACTGCAGTTCTTTCACACAGGGTTCTGGCTTTTGACTGCCTACAGCAGGGTGCTGAGTTCATTATTACATATTGGTTCTAGTTTTAATGAAAACAGTATTCACACCTTAATTTCATATAAACTACATAATTTCAGTTCCCTCTTGTGTGATATTTACAAAAGCTTTCCCAAACAAGAACTTGAAAAGAACGTAAGACACAAGAATAAAGCTGGCTTTATAACAGCTTTTCGTTGCTATCAAGAGTTTGTACTTGTTTTTGAACCTCATTCTAAAAGAAGCCAAGGACAAGATGTCATATATATATGTACCAGACTCTATCTATCACAAACTCACAAAAAATTAACACTATTTTAATAAAACTCTTTTCTCCTTTACATTAGGTTTAGAGCACTTCAAGTTAGTTGTTGACTAGAAGCAAACACTCCTCATTTATTTACCTCTAATCTCTAACATCTATAATTCTGAATTCTATGTCCTTCTAGGTCCTTTGAGGTGCGACTGTCTTCTTCACGATCCTTACTGCAGTCATTTGTCTCTGCATGAACTATACAAGCTCTCTGATACGATCCTCTGGTATATAACACCATGCAACCCCTCACTCTTCTCCACCACAACAAGAAAGGAAAAATATCAATCCTCTTTTCAGAGGGAAGCTGCCTAATCCAGTACTGAAGGGTTCACTGACAGGATACAAAATTAAGACAGAATAGACATTCCTAAGGATTACAAGCTTTGTCTGATACTCTGTTATCACTACTGTAAGACAAATAAACTTCAGCTCTCCTCAGGAATTTCCTAGTCAGCACTGAGCCTAAATTATCACCTTTCAAAGACTTCGAAATATTATTTCATGTTCTTTTAATCAACATTCACCCACCCACAGTGAAATAATCAAATTTCCAAAGAAACTGGTATTAAAAAAAAAGTTACAGAGTACATGACCCCACTACAAAGCATGTACAAACCATCACAATGCTGCTTTAAACAACTTCCTCACCAGGAAGGTGAGCAATGCAACCTTTTGTGTAACTATTCTACATCAGTAGAACTTAGGCAGTTTCCTTTTGTGTGCTTTATTTTTCGTGTGTGCAACAGCATCAGTGAGAGGAAGAATTTCCACATAAGCTCCTCTGGTAGTACAAATGGAGGCACCTTCCTGATTTCCGTGTAGGCAGAGACATTATGCACCTTAAACAAAAACTGACAATCTGGTTAACCAAAACAGGCAAGGAAATTAAAAGAAAAACCAGCTCTCCAACTGTCTGAGAGAAGGCATAGAGAATATAATTGCTTGATGTAATAAACACTGCTGTCTTGGCACAGTTAATGGCCTTTCTTCACTTTTTGATTTGATAATACCAATGTCGTACCGATGTCCAAAAACACTGTGAAAAACCTGAGCAATTTTTAGATTTCTTTTTTTTTTTTTGTGTTTTTTAAGTGCTTCTCACTCCTTTTATTTTCTTAAATTACTCCTTTCATTACTTACTACTTAGCTGAAGAGCAATCAGTGGCTCAGCTGTCCTAGGGTGACGTTATGATGCTTGTATCCCCATTCATATGTTCTGTTTCTGCAGGATGTTATGTTCTGTGCCTTTAAGACTGGCTTTGAAGAGTGGAAGTTTTGTTTGGGTTTTTCTTATCAGGGACACAGAGATGTATTTAGGGCTGCTTTGGTTTTCTTACTTTCACTTTCTGCTTTGCTTGCTCTCTCTCGCTTCTGCTTGCTTTTGCTTCTGCTCTTTAGCTAGTTTAGCTAAACAGTCCAAATTTCTTCCTGGACTGTGTATCCTCTTCTTTTTCCTGACCATCTCAAACCTGCTCCGGACTGGGACCTGGGAACACCGAGAGTCTGCACCGTGCGGCTTGCAGCAGCTGCCCAGCACCGGAGGGACTGAGAACAGAGCGACCACCCCCTGAGAGAGACTTTCTGAATTTGTCATCTGTTTCAGAGTGGTGTCACCTGGTATTGTTCATTTTGTGTGGTGGGGGGTGCTGTGCCTGTTAAATAAACAGGTTCTTTCCACTTCTCTCCAAGGAATTCTTCCCGAACCGGTTAGAGGGGAGGGGCCGTGTGGGTTTGCTTTCTGGAGGGGCCCCCTTTGGAGATGTCTCTCCCAAATTTGCCCTAAACCAGGACATCAGACTAAAATAAATTTATTTTCCTAACTCACATTGTTGCATGCGGTTTCAGGGTAGACACTCAGTGGCCTCATGTGAGATGAGTGTTTCTCTGATCAGATGTGTCTATTAGAAGGGCACAAAACAACTGCAACCTCCAGCTGGCTCCCTTCAAAATCCACCTTAACTGAGGATTCCCAAAATAAGAACAGAGAACAATTTGCAGTGTTCATCCTGACTTAGATCTCAGAAACTCTACTGTCATAAGCAAGCATACTTTTTTAGTTCAGCTGTGAATCAGTGCCAATTGCAAGTACTCAAAACCTGAAAAAACTGTGGTGGAAGCATCTGTTCCTGGAGCAAAAGATACACTGCCCCACACACCCCACCAAAAAACAAGCATCTACTTTGTAAGACTACTTTGTATATAATGTTTCAAGAAGTGCTATGAATCTGATGTTTCATTCACAATCTTACATATTGCCATTTTTCTGAAAGACCATGAGAATGCTCTCAGCTCTGGTAGAGCAAGTTTTGATGAATACTCCCTTATGCAATGCTCCAAATATCTACACTCTACAATATTGCACCATTATGCAATCAAGCCTTCATTGTGGTAACTTGGCCCTGCTCTAAGAGCACCTACCAACAGCCCAAGACTGGCAATCTGAAAGATAAAGGATAGCCAATGCAGTGTGTGAAATATAATGTATGTCTGTACAGAGCATTTTCTTTACACCACACATGAAATGGAGCTGGGGAATCTACCTTGACTCCTGTGTCTCTGTAACTCAGATCAAGTCACTGACCCTTCCTCACAATTTCACTGACAGTAAGTGCATTAACAGGACTCTGCACACGCGCATAACAGAACTCCTTGGTGTGAACTCTGGTGTAACATTTTTTTACAGCATTTCAGCACAAAATATACATTTCAAATTGAGAGGTAATCAAGACAAAAGTGAATAAAGCATCCTTCCATCCTTCATATAGAAACTTTCAACTCAACTACAGTACAAAATACATCTCACTGTCAGAGAGAATAAAAGAAAAATACAGGATTTGAACCTGCTAGCCGTGACAGGGAAATCTGCACCTCAATTGACAGCACCGTTGAAGAGATTGAACACTCATGCATAACACATAGGCACACTCACAAATACCAATGAAAGGTATTTATTTTGCAAGTCTGTTAGTATGCGCGTGGTTTTTAAACACTCTCATATGAATGAAGTCCATTTCTTGTAACTTCTGTTATGTTTCTGGCTGTAAATACATCACACATTCATGCTGAAGTCTAAAATGGATTAATACCAGTCAAAAAAGTTTTTAACTGGATGATGTAATGCAGCCTATTCCTCAGTATGTAAAAACATCTTATTGTGACCACTAACAGTGCTCAGAGATCTTGAATCCCCCTAAACCACCTGGACATTTTTATTTCACTGCAAATATGTTTTTTGTGGTTTTACTTTACCAGATACAATCCATAATCAGGTTAAATATTTTGTTTCCTAAGGGGTTAGACCAAATGATCTTTTTTCCAAAAGAAAAGCAGAAACACTTGATGATACAATTATGACCTTAAACAAATGCATAGCAGCTGATATAAATCCTACTGTATCATACTGTGCTGATTTTGGCTGGGGTAGAGCTAATTTTCTTCATAGTAGCTAGTATGGAGCTATGTTTTGGATTTGTACTGAAAATGGGATTGATAGTGTAGAGATGCTTTTGTTATTGCTGAATAGTGCTTGCACAGCATCAAGGTCTTTCCTGCATCTTCTGCCGCTGACAGTGAGTGGTACAAGAATATTCCAACTGTCTCCCTGACCTGGATGGTGGGGGAATGAGTGAGTGAGCAACTGTGTGGTCCTTAGATGCCAGCTGGGCTCAAACCACAACACATATAATTCAGCCATAGTATTACTTACAGTACAAGGTGATTAGCAATGCTAAACTTGATGATAGTTCCTGCTATCTTATGCTGAAAATAGGATAAATTAATCTCTATAATGTAATTTCAGAAATACCACTTCTCATGAATGTGATATTCATACGCACCTGCACTCCTTGGCATATTTAAGAAAAGTGAAACAATTACTAAAACAAACTGTGTAGACAAAAAGAAAATTATAGCCCAGGATCTGTTTAGATACAAAGCAAACTCCTTCCATAGCAAAGTATTTCTAAACAGTCACTATGCTGCTTTCCAAGTGAGTAAGTGAATGAATGAATTGTTTCCACTAATGTTACTGGTTTAACAGTTTGTGGGAAACTTGCTCCAGCACACAATGTTAATGCTTTGAATGGTTTTTGCTTACTAAGTTAAACTCAAATTATCAGGCAGAAAACATTTGGGCCATTTGCAGAATGGGCTGTTGCCAGATTTGCTGATTTAACCCAGCAGATGTGAAAAGCCATAGACACTAATACAGTACAATTTGCTTTTGCCAATCTCAACAATGATTCTGCTGCTTGGGGTTATGTTCCACTGATGTTTCCTGGCATTGTAGAGCAGCATTCTCCGCTATGAAGAGCACAGAAGCATCTGTTATTTTTCAGGTAGTTGAGCATAATCTCAGCCCTGGGAGACATGATCTATAGTTTCAAATGTCCTGGAGGAAATAATAATAATACAAATTAAAAAAAAAAAAAAAAGACAATTGGGAAAAAGACTTGTACTTGAAAACTTTGAAAACTTTACTGTTTCAGCGGTTATCCGCAAACTTAGCTTCAGAAATTGTCTTTCTTTTTTTTCAGTCATGAAAGATATAGATCTCATAGCAAAATATGAACAGAAAACTCTTTAATTTAGTGTACTCTTCAAGAACTTTCATTTCTTGTATGGGACCTTTGAGTACAAGTAATGTGAAGTATGTATACATACTTCTGTTTTGATTAGAGAGCCTCATTGCCAAATCAGTTATTAATTCTTCAGTTCTCATAAAAATTACATGGAAAGACAACTATATAGAATCAGAGCTCTAGAAGTTAAGCCGAAGAGCTCCTGAATCAAATCAGGTTTAGCTCCCAAAACAAAGTAATGGGGTGCTTTAATAAAAAAAAGTTCAATATGAAAAAGTATAAGACATCCATTGTAGCAGATCTGGAAATGTTTTAAAAAGTCTGAAAGATTCTGCATTAAAAAATAAAAAAAACCAAAACATTTTTAAAAGACAATTTGACAGATTTGGAAGATTTGATACCGGGATACTCTGATTTTCCTTCAGCATACTATTAGAGCCCAGTAATCAAATTCACATTGGTTTCATGACTGAACTGTGTATTGTGATTGCTACACTTTGCTCAATGTAATTTGTACTGGTATTGCATATTATATTGTATTATTGACTGAACTGTATATTAAAATTCAACATCCTGCAAAACATAATTTGTATCTTCACTGTAATTTAAATGCATTGCTGTATCACTCTGCTAAATTTAAATGCCATGTAATTTCAAGTAATTTCAAATATGAAAATCCTGTATTATTCACTAAACCATCAGAGTATCTTGAAGAACCCGGTCAGAGTGTATTGTACTCCTACATTAACTGGCACAGTCAGCAAGCTTTTCCTGAGGGTGAGTGGAACTCACTAAAAGAGTAAGGATTACTTTGGCAAAAACATTATTTCTGATTTGATGTTAGTCACAAGTAAGAATCTAGTAAGAAAAACCTCATTGTGATTAAGACTGGTTGCAGACAGGACCACTACCACTTAAAACAGTAAATAAAGCTAGTGTAAATACTAGCAAAGGCTGGAAAAATCTCACCAATAACTTTGAAAAGGAGGGATGGGAAAACCCTGAACATGATTTTTCACAGAAAGTAGGAAGCACTGATCGCATCGATACCTTAGATCAATATGAAAAACTGAAAGATTGTAAGAACTTGAAGAAAGGAGAGAAAAGGTTCACAGGTTGCTGGGTATTTACTTCTGAGCACTAGTGCATAACTTAGAAGACAAATTAACACAGCACATTACAACAAGTAAAAGAAACAGCTAAACAGTATAACTTACATGAAGCAAAATTCCTATTATACTGCATTTTCAATATGTGGAATATGTAAAATGACCCTGTCAGGCTGTACTGGACCCCAATCTTTCTCTCTAACAAACTGCAAAGTAACTAAAATGTATTTGATTTACATTGCTATGATTCCAATAAAGTACCTTAGAGAAAGCTCTGAGGATTCATAGCATAGAGATTCAGTTCACATTTAAATGATCTGTAAAATTAGTTTTATGGAACTATAGCATTGTTATTTTTGAAAATTACCATTTTTGGCTGCTTACTAATTGCTGCAACAAAATAATTCTCTATTTGAAACTAGATCATAAAGATACCAAAAAATTACAAGGGGTAAAAACCAATCTTTCAGTCACAGCATTCCCTAAATAGCTGCATTCCAAATGCACAACTTTTTTGTGCATACTGAATGAAGAATTTAACTCTAAAAGTTAAGGTTCAAATTGTCAAAGATATCTACTTATTCTGGCTACCTAAGCTGAAGCACAAGCAACACATTCTTACTGATGCTAAAGTCCATGATCATTCCAGTGTCTCCAGAAATAGCTACTTACCGGGTCCAGAAACCAAGCTTAGAGGTGATCCTCTAGTTAGGCAATTTTTTTAAAATGTGGATAGGAGGCCACAGAAAGGGAGATGTTCTTAAAGCTGTATGGACTGCTAACATTAAGTATTTACAGCATATTGGTATCATAATTTCCATTATTGTATATCTGTACATATGTATGTATATGCATATATATATATATATATGTGTATATATATATATATAGTATGTATTAAAGCAATTCCAGTAATTTCATCTGTCTTTGCATTGTGTAAATTTAAATAATAGCACCTGTATTTATAAATCTGTTCCAAGAGGCATCTCAGCAAATCAAAGCAGAAACAAAAGAATATCTGCTGGAACCTACTGCACAGCCTATCAGCAAAAAACATAGTTGTCAGTACAAAACCACTTCAAGTCCAAACTACAAGTTTACAAGCCAAAGATTAGGAGATATCTGCTCTACTGAAAAGCTTTAATTCATAATACTTATTAACAGCTGCTTTCTCAATTCCAATCTCTTGTGTAATTTTTCACAGTTCTTAAGAAAAAAATTCATATTTTGCATTCTAATGTAATCTGCTCGTGGTCAAGGTACTTAGGACAATAAAACTTGATCAGTAACTAAAATCCCATTGGAATTTTTAGGAACTGATACTGCCATCTACATATATGCTTACTGAGTTACTAATTAAACACCATAGTCTTCCAAGGTACACATGTGTACAGAAGTGGAAAAAACCAAAGCTTTCTCCCTCATCATCAGGCATGTCATGCGTATTAATAAAACAAGTCACTCAGATACAACAGAATTACTTGGTGGTACCTCCTTACTTTGGAAATTAAAATGTAACATCATTGACCATACTTCCAGATACCAGATGATCAAATAAATATTCAATCATTATGTTGCTAGAATATACTCCTGTCTTATCCTGCTCTAAAGAGAAAAAAAGTATCAGATGTGGAAAACCTATCTTATGGTTATTTTGTATCTCTCAGGTAGCATAAATCTAATCTAAGTCAATATATAATTCCAGCACAAGTTCCTCTGGGCAAAACACAAGTGAAATTTGAGGAACAAGGTTACTTGAATGTGTTCAGTTAAGATTGTCCAGAAGTTCTTCACCGAACCAAAACCTCTTCATAAGTTCAGTATATAAGTTAAGTATAGAAGATGCAAAACACACTCAATCACAGATCCAAATTCATGACACATCAATGCCCAAATCAGAATTACAAATTTGTATCTTCGAGCTACAGTTCCTGCAGATCACTGAAACAAATATCCCATAAACACTTCATACACTAGAAAACAACTGCATTTAAATTCCTTCAAGAATCAATTTTTTAAATGTAATTATTTTTTACATTTATATATATATATATATTACATACACATCTCAGCCAAGACAATTAGCAAAATCCCTTTGGCATTAAAACTAAGTCACTTCTAATACTAATGGTTTACAATGCAGCTTCAAATTTTGACAAAGGTGATGATAATTCTATGGGCTAGGCTTTTTTTTAAGTTGAAAAAGTAAAGTTATTACTAGAACAACTTACTAGGCAATACTCTTCACCAATACATCAATGAATTAATCCTTTATAAATGCAAGTCATAGGTTTTTTTGTTTTTTTTCTTTGGACCATAATTATGCAGAAGCTCAGCTCCAAAAGATCACCCCAGAGAAGGGATATCTGTCTCCTTGGTAAACATCACATCCAGTTTGACTACCAATGCCATTGCTACACTTGAGAAAGCAACTGAGAGGCTGCACTAATGCAGCAGGAAATCAATTTTCATTTTGGCACACTTGGTAAGAAGAAATTATACATTACTTTCTATACAAGACTGTAATTCTATCTAGTCCTTTATGAAGTGAAATGCCATATTGTAAAGCTAAGAAAGCGGCACAATTAGAGCTGCAAGGTTCATCTAGAAGAACTGTGATTCTTCAACGATCACAACATGTACCACTGTCCAGCAAATGAGGATAAATGTTAGAAGAACTTGTTCGTATTCCGCTCTTGATCAAAATACTGGCTTATCTTAGATCCTGTAGGCGTCCACTAAAAGTCCACTAACTGCTACTCATGAAATATGTCAAGGGACTAGAGCTGCCAGTGGTAATAATCAAAGCTGTCAGTTCTTGCCATTTCTGGAGATCAGCTGCTGGTCCAAAGGTTGACAAGAATACTGGAAATTCAGGAAAAGCATTTATTTGATGTTTTAACACATCACTTTCCTAAATACCTACTAAAGATTATACCACATTTTTATAAAAGGTCTTTTAGGGTCTTCAGAACACCACACGCTTCTCAAGTGTCAGAATTTTTTGTAATTACGTCAATCATACCTTGAAAATTGAATTTAAACAAAACAGAAGTAATACGGGTACCAGAGAAAATTACAGAAAATACATTTTTCTAGCACACTTAAGACTGTTGAAAGGGTAGATAGTGCTGGAGTCTTCTGTGCTAAATGATGATATTTGAAAAACACATAAATTATGTGCTTGATTAACGAATACTCACACAAAAGCCAAGTATTTTTATGAATTAAAACTTCATTCAACAAAACATGGGAGGGAAAGAAATACTAGAAATTGTAATACTAATGTGGCAGATATAAACATGCCTCTATCAACTAGTTAGCAAATTTTTATCTACCTATGCAAAACCAGGAAAAAAACGTTTCTTTCTGAAGTAAATGAGTCTTCAAGCAAAATCTCCCATTTTAAGCTCTGAAACAAAAGAATAGTAACTGCATCTACAAGTGTTAATTTTCCCCTATTTAACCAGGCTTAGCCTATTTATGATGTTACTAAACAAGCCTTAAATGGTTTGATTAGTAATATCAAAACAAGCACATCTCACAGGATGCTGACAGTGAATGTAAAAACCAAGGCTCCTTCTCCTAGCAGACACCACTTTCCATTTACAGAAGTTGTCTCTTTCTGTTTCCTTATCTTACAAACGAATGAAAGCAAAATTACTATGAAATTCTGAATCATACTTAAAATGCAAAAAAACATATACAAAGAGGCCCATACTGAATTTAGTCTATCCACTATAATTATATCATTTAGGGGAATGGGAAATTTTAGTCAACTTAAATCTAAAAACAGTTTCTAATGTTGCGTGACCAAATACTGCTGGAAAGAAATCTCTGGGACCAATCAATGTGCATGCAAAGTTAGTATGCCTGCTCCTTCCGCTGAATTTGCTTTTTTTATTGCTTAAGTTAGCAGAAATACAACTGTATTAAATACAACAGAATATGATTACCACAAATTAACATACTGCATTGAGTATAAGATCAAGGTTCATTTCATAAAAATTGTTAGCATGTTGAGTGTGACACAGAGCCCACGCTGTACTGGTGCACTTATTTTCTTGAACTGGCAACTTGAGCTGTAATTTCTAGGATTGATTCTCCAGTCCCTAGCATTTCTCAGTGTTCAATCTTTTAAGCATTTATTCCACAAGAAGTCAGACATACATAAGGGGAAAGGCTTCAGCGAGAGTGAAAAAAATAACACCAAGAGACAACAAATAACCAATTAACCTAATTTTTTTTCATAAAAGAATACACAACATATATAAGAGTATATAATGACAAAAAGAAAGCACAAAACTCAAATGTCCAAGTGATCCTGTAAAAAATACTCATTTCTGCCAAAGAACTCAGTATTAAATGTGAATTCACAAAGTTCCTGCTAAGATTTAAGCATGCTGTTCAACACATATTCTACTTGCAAAATTTCAATTCTGAAATGGCTGACAGTGTCAAAGAATGCTGCCTACATGTTAACATCCACTGATCACCTCTATTCACAGAAACTTAATAGAACCCTAGTATCTGAAAGACTTCAAATATATTAATTTGAATATATATTATCTGTACCAGAAATGGCTACAGACCATCAGAACACTTTCCAACTTGTGAAAAGTGATACAAGTTACAGATTACATAAAAAGCCTCAATTTCTTAACTTTTCACAACAACACTAGCCCATATCTTCTTCCTTTATTTTGTTTGCAGTTATTATTTTACTGGACCCAGATAAATTAAAATTCAAACTAATGTACAATACATAAATCCCCCTTGTGACACAATCAGAAATTACTGTATCAAGAGACTACATTATCATAGCCTCAGCCTGCATCATTTTTGCCCAAAACCACAGAGAACAAGAACTAAGTATGAATGCTGAATTACATTTCTACTAACTACTATCCGGAATATGGATGAAGCACCTTCATAAAGACAAATGTAATCATAAGCACATTGATAGCAATTACTTCCCTAGTATCTGACACAATCTTGAAAAAATCAGAAAATCATCTAGCCCTCATGCCATCATGTGTCAGGCAACTTAATGGGGCTACAGTTTGCCAGTCTCCTTCATCAGTTCTTCAATCTCTGCCTTAGATGCAAACATCCTGCTCACACAAATGCTACCACTTCTCTTTTGGTGCTGTTAAAAAAGTCAGCCAATAATTAGATTACAGTGAGAGACAGATGCATGAAAATAATAATAATTCCAGTTCCAGCTAGGAAATACCAAAATTTGCCGTGTCCAATAAAACTCTTAATTACTTCCTTCAATCAGTAAGCCGACATGCTTAACGGCTACTGATTCTAAGACAGCTCTTACTTTCCTAACAAAATACACCCTGATCTATTGAAAGGACAATCATCAAGCAAAGAGGAAAGACTTTAAGGTATATGATTTCTTGTCAGGATGTTGCCACTTTCACAAAACATTAATACATCAGGAAGCTGGCAAACTACTGGATGAGATGGAGAATGTCTTGGTATTAGAAAAATCCTTGATTCAAAACTGTCATCATATTATCATCTAGCAAGATTATATCATACACAGTCTCTGTAAATAGGAAATCTACAGTATGTTTCAACCATAATGTTGAAAAAGCATCAGCAGCCAAAAGGAATTAAATCTCTAATTAAAAAGAGCACTTTTACTGCAACGTACCACATATTAAATCTTTAATTACTTTACTAGATGAAACAATATTAATATAATCCTGTAAATTACCATAACATTTTCTGAAATATGCTCTGTCAAGCCCTCAAGGTATTCAAACATACTCATATATGATACAGATCATGGGTCTAAGCTGTCTCTAATTTTCAGAAAGATGCTTAACAGCTAATTGAAGTATCATGCCTGGCAAAGCTGCAGCTCAGATAAAAAATGAAAGAGAAAGTATAGCTTTCTAAAACTAGTGAGGCAGAAGACACAAATCAATTACTTCAGGGTTGAAACAAGGAGGGAGATGCATTGATGAGAGGTCAATTGAACCTACAGCAGTCAGCTCAACAATGCCTAACTTGCCAACTGAAAGTATAATATTGCTTAGTTACAACAAGAAGAATCAATTAACATGCATGTTGTCTCTCAAGTCAAGAAAATTTATTTGCAGCTGTAAGAAACAGCTACTCTCAATAAAATGCATTTGAGAGGGAAAAAATCAGGTAAAAGTTGCAGATAAACACTGAAGTATGCAGTGATGTTGGAATCAGACCCATAGTCACAGACATGGCATCAGCTCCAGATTATCAAACTATCCAAGGGAGTGTGAGAACTAAACTCCAGTTCTGCTAACTGAGGAGATTCTGGAAAACAGTACCTGAAACTTTTGTGGTTTACAGAACTAAAATGGTACAGTGGTATGAAAAAGGAATGTGTCTGTTTTCCATTTTGATCTATACATTTGATGCACATTTCTAGAACCTCCACCAAGCCACACCTGATAAAATAAAATAGCTTTATTCATCAACTATGGGTGGCCGTATACATGATTGCTAGGTAAAGCAGATTTATTTTTTATATTTACTTCAGAGAAGGAAACCCCTGTGTTGGGAACATTTCTTACATTTTGTAGTCTGTCTGCACACGGCAGTGACTCTCTAAATGCCTATATATATAGTCTCATAAAACCATAAAATTATCATCAGAAAAATGTATTAAATAGTCCACTCACCTTCATCACTAGTTGCCTGCTGTTTAACCAAAGTCATTGGAGATCTAGCTGGGGGTTTATGTAGTGGATGACGCCAACTCTTAGATATTTTCTTTGTTTCAACTTCTTCTGACTGAAAGGAAAAGACACAACTAATTTAGTATGTAATTGTGTATAATTAATTGTGAAAAACATAAACATTCTTCGGTAAACAAGCACAGATATCAAGTCTGTAAATACTACCACAGTATACTTGAAGGACTTTTAGTGCACCAATACAACACTTGCCTCTAATTAAGAATATATATTTCAATTCAAGAAGTGCAATCCTTGTCATACACAATTCATTTCAGGTATAATTTACCACAGCCCTTCCCAAATTAGAAAGCATAAATCCTGTTTTGCTCATGTGATGTTTGACTAGAAGCCCAGCATCCTCCTGATTTTCTGCAAAAAATTCTGCATACCTGTAGTACAATACTAACTGTGCCACTAACTGTGGCTGGAAAAATGACGCCAAAACCCACTGACTTAGCTTGTGTAAGATTCCAAAATTCCTCAAGAATAAAAAATTAAAAAAAAAAATCTAGAGTTGAGATAAGAAATCAAGAGTCCTGATAAATTATTAATATGTTTATCTAGTATATGAAGAAATTATTTCCTCCCTCAAACACTCTCATGTACATTAACTTTAAAGTTATTCAAGCTTCAAGAATTAAGGCCAACACTTCAAAGTCTTGAAGTGCCACTGGAGGAATCCCAAAGAAAATGAGTTCCTAATGGTGTCTGGAGGTTCAGGACCAGAGGAAGGGCAGGGACATTGGCAGACGGGTGGGAAGGACTGAGTTTCAAACAATTCTCATGGATCACAGCATTCTGTGCCTCAGGACACTGAATCTAACTTAGCAGGTTATACACATGCCCCTTGAAGTAAATTATAAAACAACATTATATTTACCATGATAAACAAAGGGCAGAAGATGTGGTCAAAGCACAAGACAGATTTACGATCTAGAACAGTTAGTAATTAAGTAGAAAGGGAACTGTCAGGCTTTTTAAATTGCATTTCTACACTTCTTCACTTAAAAGAGAAAGAAAGAACATGCAGTAATACTACAGAAAATATGAAACATAATATATAAATATAATGTGGTTGAAAGGCACAGGAAGAGATACAATCTCTAATACATGCTAATTAAACACTAAGATGTTTGTACTGCTCCTTATTACAGTGGAAAGGCTGGATCCAAGAGTATCAAAACTTACAACACTGAAAAAAATGGCTACAGTTCACATATGTGGAACAGTCAGCATGATTTTTAGTTTGGCTTCTAAAACATATTCCCCATGAAGTCTCACGACTTGGCAGTGGATTTCCTGCTTTCTCTCTGCCAATTTGAGATTCAGCTCACCAGTCAGAAAACTACTGACAACCACCACAGCCTAATTTTTCATTTTGCATCCTGAAGTCAAAGATGACCATGCATCATAGCCTAATAGTAAGAGGGAAAAAAAGGTCATATGTTTGTAGGTGACCCAAAGAGAAAATATTATTAAAACCTACTGTTTAAAAATTGAAAATATATTCCTTTTAATAGCGGGATTACTTCCTTCAAGTGTTTCCTTTACATATTTCAGTTCATTTCCAAAATCCAAGAATAGTAAGCAGGTGAAGCTCACAGCCCTGCTCATATTGGCAGGCAGTGAATATGATAATAGCTTTGACAATAGCTGCTGACACTTCAGATTCACAAATATAAAGTTAAATTAATAGACTTCTAAAATAACAGGGAAAAATATGTCAATAAGCAAACTCCAAAAACAGTCTGCTTTTGGATCAGAATTGCTACTCTTGCCTAAACACTCCAAAACACGTTCAAATTATCATCTGATTAAAATCATGCATATTCTTAAATGCTTTAATATGGATATCAGGTCTCATTAGAACAACGCTCACTCGTATTTCATTAAATCAAGAATGTATTACTATTATGATGTAATTTGTTTCACATACACAAGATGTTTCCATTCTGTCTTCTTCACCCTTTTTTACAATGGGCACTTCTCCACATTCCAAACTACTTCCAGAACTTTCTACGTTGCTGATACCATCCTCTGTCGAGACACTTTCCTCTCTATCTGGATTTTCTGCTTCAGAAGTTTGTCCCTCTGCTTTATGGTATGGTATGGATGAAGCATATTGATTCTGAGATTTCAAACTGTCTTCTTTTCTACATCTATCAGAAGCAGTCTTGCAAGCCACAGAATCTTCAAGCATAAAGGAAGAATGACTGGAATCTATCCTGTCCTCATCTTCCATTTTTGTTCTCTCTAGTACAGGAACAGGGGTCAAAACTGAGTCAGAAGGGATTCTTCCTATAAATTAAGAATATGATTTGTTAATAAATGCCACTTTACATTACCATATTGAATTTCACAGCAATCTAAATTATTCAAATTCAAAGCATGGTTCCTCATTTAGAAATCATACAGAAAACCATTCAGTGGAAAAGCATACACAAAAGTGAAGCATTGGTTTTATGAAAGAATAAGTTAAATGTAAATGGTTTGAGTTTAGAGTATGAAATATAGTTTTGATCATTTAATCAGTATTTTGCATTTGAATTGTAGCAGGTCTTCATTTAGTCAAAATAATCAACATTCATGTAGCTTCCTTAGTCTTTACTCAGGTTGCCTACATGCACTTTGAGTCAATGAAAAAAATATAAAAGGGTGGTATATTGAACCTTCTACCCTACATTTTATACCTATTATGCCTGTTTAAAAATTAAAATAACCAAAGATTAATAGTATATAATTACAAAGATATAATTCAAATAGATACCAAGAATGGTTTTCAAACAACAGCATCAGTCTAAAAATGAAAAGCAATTAGCATAATTCTATTTTTAAAAAAATTAGCATAACTATATATTCAAGTAATACTGAAGAGTGAAACTGAGTGGACTTTATAAAAAATTCTTCCTCTGCTGATGCTTGCATTGGAAAGACAGAACAATGAGCTAGAGAGGTCACTCAAAAAACATTCGTGAAGAACTCTGGCATACACTGCCACTGAATTCTGATTCAGTAGCACATCCATGATACTAAAGAAAACGGTTTCTGTCAAATCCCTTGCTATTCTTTCTTCATAAAGGTTATTTGAACTTGTTTTTTCTGAAAAATTTCCTTGTCAAGTCAAATGAATATAAAACTTGGTAACACAAAGACAATAGTACTATGCAATCTCTGGGCACAAACAGTACTGCTTCAACTGAGAACAATGGACATAATAGTTAAGACAATGCAGAGCAAACTACCTTCTGTAACACGAGTACTGCTTCTATCACATCTAAAAACGTCCATTTTCCTACAAAGGTCCGGGCACCACACTTTAAGAGGACAAAGGAGAGAGGGCAGCTCTCCACTCTTCTCTACTTTTCCTTCCCTTGCCCATAAACACAGAATGGGTGCTAACTAAATACTATTTACTCTGTAGTCATGAACATTCAAAACCTGTATTAAAAGTTGTGGGAAGATGTAAAGCAATACCACATTAAAAAAAAAACAACAACCAAACAAAAAAGACAACAACAACTAGAACAGACCTGGAAATGCTTTGACAGAGCACCAGAAAATTTGTGTAGAGGAATTTCTAAATTCCATATTGCAATATCTTGGTATCTTTATGTAAATCAATCATGGTGATTATCACCTCCAAGGAAGCACTAACATAACTATTAATATTCTTAATAACAATAATTAAAACAGTGTCTATGTGCAATTTGAAAGTGAATTTTCAGTAGCAATATGAAACAAAATAGGAACTTCTAAAACTGAAATGAAAAGTCCAGTTTGCTTCATGAACAGGAATGAGGAACTATGAGGAACTAGAATTACAACAGAATGTGAAATAGAATAAATTAGGTTCAGAATAAACCTAATTTATAGGTTTAAATATTAGAATATTAGTATATTAGAATAAAAATGGTTGTGGAGGGAAAAAAAAATCTTTGCCTTGACAAGACCTTTATAGCTGTCAGACAGCTCCAGAGGAAATTAAAAGGAATCTGGAAGCTCAAAATACAACCTTTTTGTGCACAGGTATGGAACACTTCTAATTTGTAGGTTCATCATGTAAATACATGTAGCATACTCACAAGGATATATATTCCATCCTGTTTGAACAGTGTTAAGACATTCTGTATAACTTCCCTATCAAAAACATTTTGCTGTAACATATGTGAGCCCACTGAAGAAATATAATTTACAAAACTTCATTCTTTTTGCTCCTTTAAAAAAAAATTAAAAGAGTTCTGGTGGTACACTCTCAATTAAGAATATTAAGTTTGGCATTTTCTCTTTCTTACCAAATATCAATCTGCTTTGCACAAATAACAATCTGTGTAAACATTTTAGTATGCTATTCTAGGACAACACTTTAGCTTAACATCCACTGATTTGTCACATTAGAGTATAAACAGCCTACAACTTACATGTGAAATATAAACAGTGCTTATCTCACCTGAAACCTCGACATGATCCAATAAATGCTGATCCAGATGCTTTCTACTACTGTTTTCTTCTTCCCCAGAAGGCAATCTTGTGTTTACCGCTCTCATTTTTTTTTCTGGTTCTTCATTGACCTTGAAGCCATCAGTAGCTGCTTCAGTCACTATGATTTTTTCATCAGCTACCATAGCAGATACTCTCTTGTCCTCTGGAGTTTTAAGCTTTTTAGATCGAGATCTGGTGTGCTGGAAGCTGCTATAGGAGATATTGCTGTCAGAGTAGAAAGTCTGTCTTGGGTAAGATAAAACATCTACCAATATATGTCCCTTTCACCTGCTTAAAGTGGTAAAAAACTGACAATTTTTCACCTTTTTGTGTTGAGATAGTGCTACAATTTATTAAGTGACAGATTAACAATTGATTTGAATTAACCTTCTGATCTTTTATCACCATTCCATGGCAAAGTTGTTAAAATCTAAAAGTAAAACCGTCTTTAAGTAACTATTACTTAACAAGCACACAAACTAGCTTTTTAATAAATCATTTTTTTGAGACCAAAAAAGAACTATCCTTACAAGAATAATAAAGACAAAACTCTTTCAGTAGCAGTAAAATCAGGCGATATTTCGAAACCCTAGTGCTAATAAAAGACTAGTCTGAATATCCTCATAAAAGCTTATCTGTTTGGAAGTTTTAAATGAGTTTTAACAGAACCAACAAGCATCTGAAAAAGGTAAAAAATTATGATCACCGAATATTCCAAAAGGCTACAATATCAAGCAATACATATAATTATTCTGTGTTAAAAAAAAAAAAGTTGAAATTAAAGATTGAGTAAGTTTTTGTACCCTCAGATGTATAAGGGAAAGCTTAAGGCAGGAGAAATGGCAAACCAATTAGAAATAGGCTCATAATCTATATCAGAATAAATGTAACAGGAAATAGTCCAGTTTCAAATTCAACTATGTGACACAAGAGTGTGGAGAGATAGAATGTAAGAAAATAAAGATAGTGCAGAAGGTAGTCTCACATCTGAGGAGTTGCAGCTGTACTAATCACCAAAGATTAGGAACAGCCCTGTCCTTAATAGGCCACAGTTGTATCCAATAAGAAGACGAGTGCTGGAAAAGAGCGGGTTAGCTGCTGGAGGAGAGAGGTGGAGTCTGTTGGTTGTGCTGTAAAGAGCTGCCCATGAGAAATCACTGAGAAGATATGGAACTTTCGCAATAAGATGGCAACACAAGAGGAGTATTAATGTCATCATACAGCAGGTTTCAAAGCTCATAACACATTAGAGGTAAAAGCACTACTATTGCAGGTGAATTTTACAAAGTTTTAAGTGAGTTTTACAAAGGTCTTGCATCTTAGATTCTACACATCTCCAGAAAAACATTTTCCTGCCCCTTACATTTTGTTCTGTGTCTACAAATGTGTCTCTTTCAACACATTCTCTATAAAATACAAATTTCCAGAAAATTTGCTGAAGTATGACAGAACCATCAGTCCACATTGTAAATAACTGAAAGTATTATTACTACTTGCATGCAGTCATTAAATGTTATATAGCAGCAATGGATTTCAGCTGTAAATGTCAGAGATAAGCTCTTCCTGTCACTATATTCAAGAAGATTTTTATTCTCACTTTGCTGGAACTTATATTATTCCCATAATCAAAATTAAAATTTTAACTGACACATTACACGAGAAACAAAGCTGAATAAACATTTTATCTTCCTCTGCAATGCATGCCTGAAAAAAAGCTGACTCAAGAGTTAAACAGCACTGGAATTGTGTTTATTAGCTTAGCAAGGTGCATAAATCAGCCCATGTGTTCTGTGATAAAACTTTCAATAAAATTACCAGAAAGTCTTTGTTTTTACTCAGAACCACCTATCCATAAGGGTACTACCAAATTAATCACTGCTAGTCCAAGTGGGAATTTGCACTTATGCTGTACAATACATGCAGGGAAACCTACTACAGGGAAAAATGGCATTCACCTTGTTAAACAACAGACTTACTCTCTCTGCGAGTCCAGGTCAGTATTATACACATACTAACAAACTGGCTGTTCAGCTGCTTCACTAGCTGTCTTCAGGAAGTGATCTTCACCTCACAAACTACCCTTACCCATAACAAATGTGGTATTATATTTTCAGTAACAATGTTCCACTACAGTGCCAGTTGGTCCTTTACTTTACAGATTGAGTTTCATATCTTTTCCTCAAGACATACATTAACTTACAAAGAAAATGAGGAAGTTTTGTTTAAGACCAAGCTTAAAAATACACTAACTACACTGTAAAATTCTTTGGAGAAGGAAGATCTTCAAAAAATCAGTATTATCTCCAACTCAAGAAGCTGCACTAAAATACCAAAATACCAATAAAACTGCCCACCTTTGGCTAGAAATTAAGCAGATCTTTAGATATCTTTAGATAATGAAGAAGAAAATCCATAAAGATCCTGTTAAGTAAGACAGGAAAGCACAATAGTACAAAAAATGTGCAATGCAAACAAAAAACATAATGCATCTCAATAAAATTGATATAAAACTGCTTTAAAAGGTCAAAGGTTTTATAGCTTCAGTGACAAGCTGAGAGACTTTATTCTACTAAATTTCCTTATTCTTCTGAATTTCTTTTATTCTCCTAAATTTCTGGTGATGTTGGCACGTCACCAGACTGAGATTTAGCCCTTATTATGATCTGCCACTGACCTGTAGTAGACAGATTTTGGCTGCAGCACAGCAAGAGTGTGACAAATAGGCAGTGGTACCTCCTTAGGGTAAAATGGCATTGAGGGCTTTTACTCAGGGACTTGAAACAGCTGGTGGGATTCTATCACAGCTTTATGATAAGTTTTTCCTGTTTAATCTCCTTTTCAACTCTTAGGAGAGTCTTCTCCCTTGTTCTTTGGCGGCTGTGATCTCTAGAAACAATAGTAACCATCCATTCCTTGAGAATTACACTGGAATAACCCCTACTAGAGAGAGATTTTAAGTGACACACTTCAATGCATTTTGATGTTCTCCTTAATCACTAACTTTTTTAGGTACATAATTATAAAGTGTAACTTATAAGTTAAATTTTCACAGTCACTCTGAAAGAATATTGGTCTGTCCCCAGGATCATCTTCATGCAGAAAGTAGAAAAACCATTTTTGTCTGAAGGAAATGAATTAAAAGAAAACATGCGAGATAGTTTAAGCCCATTTGAAAGTTAAAAAAGTTAAAATCCATGCAGCCATTCCTCTCCTCCAACCCCTCCAGGTGGGGGGGAGGGGGGATGGGAGAGAGAGAGGGAGAGAGAAAGAAATTAACAGTAACAGCAACAATACCAATAACAACAGTTTATATAAGCGGGTGACTACACACAAAATGCTCGTTTGAATGCAATCAATCCAGAGCCATAAGGCTTTCCAAGACAAAAGGACATTATAGCCCCCAGGCCCTGGGTATACACCACACCCCCTTCCTTCTCAGACGTGAGAATCCCTTCTGTTCCCCAGCAGTGATGGGTATGGTTGAAAACAATGTAGGCACAACCACGCAGCTCCAAGCCCCACGCCCTCATTGCTACTATGAGAAAATAAAATCTCTTGCGGCCAAAACTACAACAACATCAGAGGAAGCGGCCAAAATGAAACAGAAAGGACACCGGCATCATAAAAAGACAATTAAATAGGTAGCAAAGAAGCGTAAATACCTCTTGGGAAAGGTCTGTATTTTCCTTCTTCTCTGTAGCCAGATCTTCACTTCAGGTGTTGATTCAGGCGTTGGTTTTGTATGATCAATGGTATATAAATCTTTGCCCTGTTTCCACAGCTGGTATCTCTCTGGTTGAAACTTCCTCACAAAGACATCCATGGATATTGACACCATGTCTCTCCTACAAGTGCACTGCAAGACAAGAGAGGTATTTGGAAGTGACAAGTACTGGAATATGCCACAGTTTGCAGTTAAAAAGCCCAAAACAAAAATTCCACGTGTACAAACCAATTCTACTTTAATCTGTATTTTCCTTTTTCACTTTTTCTCAATCTTCAAGAGGAGAGGATTATTCAAAAGAAAACACTATCTGATCAAATGTATCACACTAGGATTCCCTAGTGCTTAAGGACACTTGTTTCATTAACTCCCATGGGTTAAGAACAAAAAGAAACTATAGCGTTCTTTCTGCTCTATTAGCCGGTTTTGATAATTTTAAGCAAACCTTGCTACCTTCAATCCAGAGACTGCACATATCTTGAGTGACATCAGAATTTAACTTTTAAAAATACCTCATGTAGTATCCTGTTGACCCAAAGGTCTTTACAGGCATTTACAGTCCCAGCACTTAACTCTTCAAAACATAAACACAAGTACCACATCAAGTTACAGTTTTGTCCATTTTTTTCCTACAAAGAGTAGAAAGGAAGCAAGAGAGAGGAGTATTATGTCTGAGGTCTGGAAGGGTGTGCTATATCCATGTAATCCAATCCACTGTACAGTGCAGACTCTAGAATCACCTGTAATACCTTCCTCATAAACTTTAATCTAATCCCTGACTTTAGTCCCCCAAAGAATTTTTGCATTGTTTTTCTTATGCATCTGTGTATTTTTGTCCTATTTGAACAGAATCTTAATGGTCGTGAAAATGCAAAGGAGCCTCCACTTTAAATACTGTAGATGCTGAGTCAATTTTCAGATTAAAGTCATTGTACCCAGTACCCAAAAATACTTGACAGGAGGCAACTATATTAAGAAA